>NC_088407.1:12821747-12906747 GCF_034236695.1 Oncorhynchus nerka
AACACCCTCCACTCTACACTATAACACCCTCCACTCTACACTATAACACCCTCCACTCTACACTATAACACCCTCCACTCTACACTATAACACCCTCCACTCTACACTATAACACCCTCCACTCTACACTATCTCCACTCTACACTATAACACCCTCCACTCTACACTATAACTATAATACTCTACACTATAACACCCTCCACTCTCACTATAACTATAATCTACACTATAACACCCTCCACTCTACACTATAACACCCTCCTCTCTACACTATAACACCCTCCTCTCTACACTATAACACCCTCCACTCTACACTATAACACCCTCCTCTCTACACTATAACACCCTCCTCTCTACACTAAAACACCCTCCACTCTACACTATAACACCCTCCACTCTACACTATAACACCCTCCACTCTACACTATAACTATAATACTCTACACTCTACACTATAACACCCTCCACTCTACACTATAACACCCTCCACTCTACACTATAACACCCTCCACTCTACACTATAACACCCTCCACTCTACACTATAACACCCTCCACTCTACACTATAACACCCTCCACTCTACACTATAACACCCTCCACTCTACACTATAACACCCTCCACTCTACACTATAACACCCTCCTCTCTACACTATAACACCCTCCTCTCTACACTATAACACCCTCCACTCTACACTATAACACCCTCCTCTCTACACTATAACACCCTCCTCTCTACACTATAACACCTCCACTCTACACTATAACACCCTCCCCTCACTATAACTCTACACTATAACACCCTCCACTCTACACTATAACACCCTCCACTCTACACTATAACACCCTCCACTCTACACTATAACTATAATACTCTACACTCTACACTATAACACCCTCCACTCTACACTATAACACCCTCCACTCTACACTATAACACCCTCCACTCTACACTATAACTATAATACTCTACACTCTACACTATAACACCCTCCACTCTACACTATAACACCCTCCACTCTACACTATAACACCCTCCACTCTACACTATAACACCCTCCACTCTACACTATAACACCCTCCACTCTACACTATAACACCCTCCACTCTACACTATAACACCCTCCACTCTACACTATAACACCCTCCACTCTACACTATAACACCCTCCCTCTACACTATAACACCCTCCTCTCTACACTATAACACCCTCCACTCTACACTATAACACCCTCCTCTCTACACTATAACACCCTCCTCTCTACACTATAACACCCTCCACTCTACACTATAACACCCTCCACTCTACACTATAACACCCTCCACTCTACACTATAACACCCTCCACTCTACACTATAACACCCTCCACTCTACACTATAACACCCTCCACTCTACACTATAACACCCTCCACTCTACACTATAACACCCTCCACTCTACACTATAACTATAACCCTACACTATAACACCCTCCACTCTACACTATAACATAACTATAATACTCTACACTATAACACCCTCCACTCTACACTATAACACCCTCCACTCTACACTATAACTATAATACTCTACACTATAACACCCTCCACTCTACACTATAACACCCTCCTCTCTACACTATAACACCCTCCTCTACACTATAACACCCTCCACTCTACACTATAACACCCTCCCTCTACACTATCTCCACTCTACACTATAACACCTCCACTCTACACTATAACACCCTCCACTCTACACTATAACACCCTCCACTCTACACTATAACACCCTCCACTCTACACTATAACACCCTCCACTCTACACTATAACACCCTCCACTCTACACTATAACACCCTCCACTCTCCACTCTACACTATAACACCCTCCACTCTACACTATAACATAATACTCCACTCTCCACTCTACACTATAACACCCTCCACTCTACACTATAACACCCTCCACTCTACACTATAACACCCTCCACTCTACACTATAACACCCTCCACTCTACACTATAACACCCTCCACTCTACACTATAACACCCTCCACTCTACACTATAACACCCTCCACTCTACACTATAACACCCTCCACTCTACACTATAACTATAACACCCTCCACTCTACACTATAACACCCTCCACTCTACACTATAACACCCTCCACTCTACACTATAACACCCTCCACTCTACACTATAACACTATAACACCCTCCACTCTACACTATAACACCCTCCACTCTACACTATAACACCCTCCACTCTACACTATAACACCCCCTACACTATAACACCCTCCCTCTACACTATAACACCCTCCACTCTACACTATAACACCCTCCACTCTACACTATAACACCCTCCACTCTACACTATAACACCCTCCACTCTACACTATAACACCCTCCACTCTAACACCCTCCACTCTACACTATAACACCACTATAACACCCTCCACTCTACACTATAACACCCTCCACTCTACACTATAACACCCTCCACTCTACACTATAACACCCTCCACTCTACACTATAACACCCTCCACTCTACACTATAACACCCTCCACTCTACACTATAACACCCTCCACTCTACACTATAACACCCTCCACTCTACACTATAACACCCTCCACTCTACACTATAACACCCTCCACTCTACACTATAACACCCTCCACTCTACACTATAACACCCTCCACTCTACACTATAACACCCTCCACTCTACACTATAACACCCTCCACTCTAACACCCTCCACTCTACACTATAACACCCTCCACTCTACACTATAACACCCTCCACTCTACACTATAACACCCTCCTCTCTACACTATAAACCCTCCACTCTACACTATAACACCCTCCACTCTACACTATAACACCCTCCACTCTACACTATAACACCCTCCACTCTACACTATAACACCCTCCACTCTACACTATAACACCCTCCACTCTACACTATAACACCCTCCACTCTACACTATAACACCCTCCACTCTACACTATACCCTCCACTCTACACTATAACACCCTCCACTACACTATAACACCCTCCACTCTACACTATAACACTCTACACTATAACACCCTCCACTCTACACTATAACACCCTCCACTCTACACTATAATAACTATAACTATAACCACTCCTCCACTCTACACTATAACACCCTCCTCTCTACACTATAACACCCTCCTCTCTACACTATAACACCCTCCACTCTACACTATAACACCCCTCCCTCTACACTACTATAACACTCTACACTATAACACCCCCTCCACTCTACACTATAACACCCTCCTCTCTACACTATAACACCCTCCACTCTACACTATAACACCCACTATAACACCCCTCTCTACACTATAACACCCTCCTCTCTACACTATAACACCCTCCACTCTACACTATAACACCCTCCACTCTACACTATAACACCCTCCACTCTACACTATAACACCCCACTCTACACTATAACACCCTCCACTCTACACTATAACACCCTCCACTCTACACTATAACACCCTCCACTCTACACTATAACACCCTCCACTCTACACTATAACACCCTCCCTCTACACTATAACACCCTCCTCTCTACACTATAACACCCTCCACTCTACACTATAACACCCTCCTCTCTACACTATAACACCCTCCACTATAACACCCTCCACTCTACACTATAACACCCTCCTCTCTACACTATAACACCCTCCACTCTACACTATAACACCCTCCACTCTACACTATAACACCCTCCACTCTACACTATAACACCCTCCACTACACTATAACACCCTCCACTCTACACTATAACACCCTCCACTCTACACTATAACACCCTCCACTCTACACTATAACACCCTCCACTCTACACTATAACACCCTCCACTCTACACTATAACTATAATACTCTACACTATAACACCCTCCACTCTACACTATAACTATAATACTCTACACTATAACACCCTCCACTCTACACTATAACACCCTCCACTCTACACACCCTCCACTCTACACTATAACTATAATACTCTACACTATAACACCCTCCACTCTACACTATAACACCCTCCTCTCTACACTATAACACCCTCCTCTCTACACTATAACACCCTCCACTCTACACTATAACACCCTCCTCTCTACACTATAACACCCTCCACTCTACACTATAACACCCTCCACTCTACACTATAACACCCTCCACTCTACACTATAACACCCTCCACTCTACACTATAACACCCTCCACTCTACACTCCATAACTATAACACCCTCCACTCTACACTATAACACTATAACACCCTCCACTCTACACTATAACACCCTCCACTCTACACTATAACACCCTCCACTCTACACTATAACACCCTCCACTCTACACTATAACACCCTCCACTCTACACTATAACACCCTCCACTCTACACTATAACACCCTCCACTCTACACTATAACACCCTCCTCTCTACACTATAACACCCTCCACTCTACACTATAACACCCTCCACTCTACACTATAACACCCTCCACTCTACACTATAACACCTCCTCTCTACACTATAACACCCTCCACTCTACACTATAACACCCTCCACTCTACACTATAACACCCTCCACTCTACACTATAACACCCTCCACTCTCTATAACACCCTCCACTCTACACTATAACACCCTCCACTCTACACTATAACACCCTCCACTCTACACTATAACACCCTCCACTCTACACTATAACACCCTCCACTCTACACTATAACACCCTCCACTACACTATAACACCTCCACACTATAACACCCTCCACTCTACACTCTAACTATAACACCCTCCACTCTACACTATAACACCTCCACTCTACACTATAACACCCTCCACTCTACACTATAACACCCTCCACTCTCTACACTATAACACCCTCCACTCTACACTATAACACCCTCCACTCTACACTATAACACCCTCCACTCTACACTATAACAACACCCTCCACTCTACACTATAACACCCTCCTCTCTACACTATAACACCCTCCACTCTACACTATAACACCCTCCACTCTACACTATAACACCCTCCTCTCTACACTATAACACCCTCCACTCTACACTATAACACCCTCCACTCTACACTATAACACCCTCCTCTCTACACTATAACACCCTCCACTCTACACTATAACACCCTCCTCTCTACACTATAACACCCTCCCTCTACACTATAACACCCTCCACTCTACACTATAACACCCTCCACTCTACACTATAACACCCTCCCTCTACACTATACTCTACACTATAACACCCTCCACTCTACACTATAACACCCTCCACTCTACACTATAACACCCTCCACTCTACACTATAACACCCTCCACTCTACACTATAACACCCTCCACTCTACACTATAACACCCTCCACTCTACACTATAACACCCTCCACTCTACACTATAACACCTCCACTCTACACTATAACACCCTCCACTCTACACACTATAACACCCTCCACTCTACACTATAACACCCTCCACTCTACACTATAACACCCTCCACTCTACACTATAACACCCTCCACTCTACACTATAACACCCTCCACTCTACACTATAACACCCTCCACTCTACACTATAACACCCTCCACTCTACACTATAACACCCTCCACTCTACACTATAACACCCTCCACTCTACACTATAACACCCTCCACTCTACACTATAACACCCTCTACACCCTCTACACTATAACACCCTCCACTCTACACTATAACACCCTCCACTCTACACTATAACACCCCTCTACACTATAACACCCTCTACACTATAACACCCTCCACTCTACACTATAACACCCTCCACTCTACACTATAACACCCTCCACTCTACACTATAACACCCTCCACTCTACACTATAACACCCTCCACTCTACACTATAACACCCTCCACTCTACACTATAACACCCTCCACTCTACACTATAACACCCTCCACTCTACACTAACTATAACCCTCCACTCTACACTATAACACCCTCCACTCTACACTATAACACCCTCCACTCCACTATAACACCCTACACTATAACACCCTCCACTCTACACTATAACACCCTCCACTCTACACTATAACACCCTCCACTCTACACTATAACACCCTCCACTCTACACTATAACACCCTCCTCTCTACACTATAACACCCTCCACTCTACACTATAACACCCTCCACTCTACACTATAACACCCTCCTCTCTACACTATAACACCCTCCACTCTACACTATAACACCCTCCACTCTACACTATAACACCCTCCACTCTACACTATAACACCCTCCACTACACTATAACACCCTCCACTCTACACTATAACACCCTCCACTCTACACTATAACACCCTCCACTCTACACTATAACTATAATAACACTACACTATAACACCCTCCACTCTACACTATAACACCCTCCACTCTACACTATAACACCCTCCACTCTACACTATAACTATAACACCCTCCAACTACACTATAACACCCTCCACTCTACACTATAACCCTCCACACCCTCCACTCTACACTATAACACCCTCCACTCTACACTATAACACCCTCCACTCTACACTATAACACCCTCCACTCTACACTATAACACCCTCCACTCTACACTATAACACCCTCCACTCTACACTATAACACCCTCCACTCTACACTATAACACCCTCCACTCTACACTATAACACCCTCCTCTCTACACTATAACACCCTCCACTCTACACTATAACACCCTCCTCTCTACACTATAACACCCTCCTCTCTACACTATAACACCCTCCACTCTACACTATAACACCCTCCACTCTACACTATAACACCCTCCACTCTACCCCTCCACTACATAACACCCTCCACTCTACACTATAACACCCTCCACTCTACACTATAACACCCTCCACTCTACACTATAACACCCTCCACTCTACACTATAACACCCTCCACTCTACACTATAACACCCTCCACTCTACACTATAACACCCTCCACTCTACACTATAACTATAATACTCTACACTATAACACCCTCCACTCTACACTATAACTATAATACTCTACACTATAACACCCTCCACTCTACACTATAACACCCTCCACTCTACACTATAACTATAATACTCTACACTATAACACCCTCCACTCTACACTATAACACCCTCCTCTCTACACTATAACACCCTCCTCTCTACACTATAACACCCTCCACTCTACACTATAACACCCTCCTCTCTACACTATAACACCCTCCTCTCTACACTATAACACCCTCCACTCTACACTATAACACCCTCCTCTCTACACTATAACACCCTCCACTCTACACTATAACACCCTCCCTCTACACTATAACACCCTCCTCTCTACACTATAACACCCTCCACTCTACACTATAACACCCTCCCTCTACACTATAACACCCTCCTCTCTACACTATAACACCCTCCACTCTACACTATAACACCCTCCTCTCTACACTATAACACCCTCCACTCTACACTATAACACCCTCCACTCTACACTATAACACCCTCCACTCTACACTATAACACCCTCCACTCTACACTATAACACCCTCACCCTCCACTCTACACTATAACACCCTCCACTCTACACTATAACACCCTCCACTCTACACTATAACACCCTCCACTCTACACTATAACTATAATACTCTACACTATAACACCCTCCACTCACTATAACACCCTCCACTCTACACTATAACTATACCCTCCACTCTACACTATAACACCCTCCACTCTACACTATAACACCCTCCACTCTACACTATAACACCCTCCACTCTACACTATAACTATAATACTCTACACTATAACACCCTCCACTCCACTATCTATAATACACTATAACACCCTCCACTACACTCTACACTATACACACCCTCCACTCTACACTATAACTATAATACCCTCCACTATACACTATAACACCCTCCTCTCTACACTATAACACCCTCCTCTCTACACTATAACACCCTCCACTCTACACTATAACACCCTCCACTCTACACTATAACACCCTCCACTCTACACTATAACACCCTCCACTCTACACTATAACACTAATACTCCACTCTACACTATAACACCCTCCACTCTACACTATAACACCCTCCACTCTACACTATAACACCCTCCACTCTACACTATAACACCCTCCACTCTACACTATAACACCCTCCACTCTACACTATAACACCCTCCACTCTACACTATAACACCCTCCACTCTACACTATAACACCCTCCACTCTACACTATAACACCCTCCCTCTACATAACACCCTCCACTCTACACACTCCATAACACCCTCCACTCTACACTATAACACCCTCCACTCTACACTATAACACCCTCCACTCTACACTATAATACCCTCCACTCTACACTATAATACCCTCCACTCTACACTATAACACCCTCCACTCTACACTATAACACCCTCCACTCTACACTATAACACCCTCCACTCTACACTATAACACCCTCCACTCTACACTATAACACCCTCCACTCTACACTATAACTATAACACCCTCCTCTCTACACTATAACACCCTCCACTCTACACTATAACTATAATACTCTACACTCTAACACCCTCCACTCTACACTATAACACCCTCCACTCTACACTATAACACCCTCCACTCTACACTATAACTATAACACCCTCCACTCTACACTATGAAATGTGATTGATTGCCGGGCGGGAGAGAAGTGAGATATTACAGTTTGTTAAAGGTAAATGTGAGTCTCTTTTTGTTTGGAGAAATGCAGCTGCAGAAAGCGGAAAACACACACATGATTTATTTTAAAAGGACACAGGTTTGAGGAAGTCCATGTCCTCTCTCTCTCTCTCTCTCTCTCTCTCTCTCTCTATCAGTTCATTTGCATAATTTCCATTCAGTATTAGCGGTTGATGCTTATACCGTTGCCTTATTTGGTGCTGCTGGCTCGTTCATTTAGTATCGTCATGTCAACACAACATACCAGGATACTGCATGCAGAGACACCAGATTATACCTGAAGATGACCTACAGATTATACCTAAAGATTACCTACAGATTATACCTACAGATTACCTACAGATTATACCTACAGATTATACCTACAGATTACCTACAGATTATACCTACAGATTATACCTACAGATTATACCTGAAGATGACCTACAGATTATACCTGAAGATGACCTACAGATTATACCTAAAGATGACCTAAAGATTACCTACAGATTATACCTACAGATTATACCTACAGATTACCTACAGATTATACCTACAGATTACCTACAGATTATACCTACAGATTACCTACAGATTATACCTACAGATTACCTACAGATTATACCTACAGATTATACCTACAGATTATACAGTAGGCTATATGCACCAATGCTATATAATACAGGTATTACATTATAATTTACGTATTTCATTTTTATACAGTTACAATGATCTGATCTCACGTGTGTGAAAAAAAAGGAAAGGGGATGTGTGTGTGTGTGTGTGCGCGCAAGAAGGGATACACAGCTGCAGATAGCAGGCAGGAGGAAGCAGAGGCTCCTGGGTAATTATCCCACACACTTCCTGTCCCCTGGTTTCTGTCTCAGCGGCAGTTATATTGACATTTGAGTCATTTAGCAGACGCTCTACCCAGAGCCACTTGCAGGAGCATTCGGAAAGTATTCAAACCTTTTGCTATGAGTCTCAAAATTGAGCTCCAGTGCTTCCTGTTTCCATTGATCATCCTTGAGATGTTTCTACAACTTGACTGGAGTCCACCTGTGGTAAATTCAATTGATTGGACATGATTTAGAAAGGCACACACCTGTGTATATAAAGTCAAACAGTTGACAGTGCATGTCAGAGCAAAAACTGAGCCATGAGGTCGAAGGAATTATCTGTAGAGCTCAGACAGGATTGTGTCGAGGCACAGATCTGGGGAAGGGTACTAAAATATTTCTACAGCATTGAAGGTCCCCAAGAACACAGTGGCCTCCATCATTCTTAAATGGAAGAAGTTTGGAACCACCAAGACTCTTCCTAGAGCTGGCGGCCCGGCCAAACTGAGCAATCGGGGAGAAGGGCCTTGTTTAGGGAGGTGACCAAGAACCTGATGGTCACTTTGACGGAACTCCAGAGTTCCTATGTGGAGATGGGAGAACCTGCAGCACTCCACCAATCAGGCCTTTATGGTAGAGTGGCCAGACTGAAGCCACTCCTCAGTAAAAGGTACATGACAGCCCACTCGGAGTTTGCCAAAAGGCACCTAAAGACTCTTAGACCGTGAGAAACAAGATTCTCTGGTCTGATGAAACCAAGATTGAACTCTTTGGCCTGAATGTCAAGCGTCACGTCTGGAAGACACTTGGCACCATCCCTACGGTGAAGCATGGTGGTGGCAACATCATGCTGTGGGGAGGTTTTTCAGTGGCAAGGACTGGGAGACTAGTCAGGATCAAGGGAAAGATGAACGAAGCAAAGTACAGACAGATCGTTGATGAAAGTGCTCAGGACCATTGTCCTTCCAACAGGACAATGACCCTAAGCACACAACCAAGACAACGCAGGAGTGGCTTCGGGACAAGTCTCTGAATGTCCTTGAGTGGCCCAACCAGAGCCCAGACTTGAACCCGACTGAACATCTCTGGAGAGACCTGAAAATAGCTGTGCAGTGTTGCTCCCCATCCAACCTGACAGAGCTTGAGAGGATCTGCAGAGAAGAATGGGAGAAACTCCCCAAATACAGGCGTGCTAAGTTTGTACCGTCAAACGCTGCTTCAACTAAGTACTGAGTAAAGGGTCTGAATACTTATGTAAATGTGATATTTCAGTTTTTATATGTAATAAATTTGCTAAAAATATCCAAACCTGTTTTTGCTTTGTCATTATGGGGTACTGTGACGTCATTATGGGGTAATGTGATGTCATTATGGGGTAGTGTGATGTCATTATGGGGTATTGTGATGTCATTATGGGGTATTGTGTGTAGATTGATTCAATTGTTAATTTTTTCCTCATTAATTTTAGAATAGGGCTTAAACGTAACAAAATGTGGGAAATGTCAAGGGGTCTGAATACTTTCAGAATACACTGTACATTACTGCATTCATTTTAAGATTGTTATGTGAGACAACACTGTGTGAGTGTGTATGTCTATGTGTGAGTGTGGGTGTGTCTGTGTGTGTGGGTGTCTCTGTGTACTCTCCATCACTGTCATTTAGCCCCAAACATATTCACTTTGACCCCTCTTCCCTCCCTCTCTCCATCTCCTCCCTCGATCTCTCTCCCCCCCTCTCTCTGTCTTCCTCCTCTCCCTCTCTATCTTCCCCCTCTCTCTCTCTCTCTCTCTCGCTCTCTCTTCCTCCTCTCTCTCTTCCTCCTCTCCCTCTCTCTCTTCCCCCCCTCCCTCTCTCTCTTCCTCCTCTCCTCTCTCTCTCTTCCCTCTCTCTCTCTCCCCCCTCTCTCTCTCTCTCTGTCAGGCTCATGCCTTAGAGTTGACCTGTTATTTGCATGGCGTGAGCAGTGACATTTGAACATGTAAAGAGCTTGAGTCTGTCTATAGAAAGGTCATGCCTCTGTCAGACCGTTCTCTCACATATCCATTCCTGTTTGTTAAGAGTCTAAACATTAGCTCAATATTTAGTAAATAAGGCAATGAGATTATGACATAGGGCCACCTAATTTGTTTACACTCTAGGCAGAATGTAAACACACACACGCACGCACGCACGCACACACACACACACACACACACACACACACTCCTAGTTAGTCACCTCCTGTGTTTACTGAGGTCACACTGTGTCTCTGAACAGGAAGGGACTCCGTGATGTTAGCTGGTACTTCCTCTTGTTATAGATAGCCCAATTGGAGGTTCCATTCTCTGAATAGGTCTTCAACCACCTGCTTGAGAGACTGTGTGTGTGTATGACTGATTAGACTTTCTCTCAGGGACTTGAGTACAGGCCTCTAAATGTTCCTACTTCCTGTATACCACTTCCTGTATACCACTAAGGCCTTCTGCAGATTTCCCCTATTTCCCCTCAAGGGTTGTTCTGTGTTCTCATATAGATCCCTAGTGTCCTAGATGGAATTAACTATAGTAATTGTATTTACTGAAGAACACATTCATTTGGTTAGTACTGACTGTGGTTACCAAACAGTTTTACTCTCCTAAAAGCTGTTTACATTTTAGTAGTTGGATTGAATAACTGATCATTTGTAACATCAGTCTCTCTCCCTCTCGTCTCTCTCCCTCCATCAGAAATGGAAGAAGAACTGGTTTGTCCTCTACCCAGCCAGTCAAAACGGCATCGCTCGCTTAGAGTTTTTTGACAGCTCAGGGGGCGGGGCCAGCGACAAACCCAACACCAAGAAACTAGACAAGAAGGTAGGTTCAAATCCCTGATTGGACAAGAGGGTTGTAGGTTCAAATCCTTGGTCGGACGTAGGGCTGGGCGATATATCGAATTAATTAGATTCATTTCAATTGATGGTTTTGCGCGATATTCCAAATGCCTGTATCGCAAGAATCAAGGTTTTGTTACTTTTTGTTTTTCTGAGCGCTTATGTCCGCTTGTTCTCATGTTGTCTTTTTGGTCGTCTCCTTCTGTGCTGTGTCCCATTTACACCAGAGATCTGGATGTAATGAAGAGATGCACGTCTCCGTCCTAACAATGGGAGTCATTGTCCCAAAGGCAGGAAGGCAGGCGACAAGTTTAGGTCCAATATAAGCCCATAGAAACACATTGGTCATATTTTGGACAGATATAGGTGAGAGGTTTGCTTCGTCTCTTCCTCTATGGTTTACACACACACACACACACACACACCAAGCCCCTCCCCCTGCCTCTCACGCCAACAAAGTTGAGGAGAGGGGAAAGGGGATACCTAGTCAGTGTTGAGGAGAGGGGAAGGGGATACCTAGTCAGTGTTGAGGGGAAAGGGGATACCTAGACAGTGTTGAGGGGAAAGGGGATACCTAGTCAGTGTTGAGGGGAAAGGGGATACCTAGACAGTGTTGAGGAGAGGGGAAAGGGGATACCTAGACAGTGTTGAGGGGAAAGGGGATACCTAGTCAGTGTTGAGGAGAGGGGAAAGGGGATACCTAGTCAGTGTTGAAAGGGATACCTAGTCAGAGGGGAAAGGGGATACCTAGTCAGTGTTGAAGAGACAGTGTTGAGGGGAAAGGGGATACCTAGTCAGTGTTGAGGGGAAAGGGGAGAGTGGAAGAGGGGATACCTAGACAGTGTTGAGGGGGGGAAAGGGGATACCTAGTCAGTGTTGAGGGAGGGGAAAGGGGATACCTAGTCAGTGTTGAGGGGAGGGGAAAGGGGATACCTAGACAGTGTTGAGAGGGGAAAGGGGATACCTAGTCAGTGTTGAGGGGAGGGGAAAGGGGATACCTATTCAGTGTTGAGGGGAAAGGGGATACCTATTCAGTGTTGAGGGGAAAGGGGATACCTAGACAGTGTTGAGGAGAGGGGAAAGGGGATACCTAGACAGTGTTGAGGAGAGGGGAAAGGGGATACCTAGACAGTGTTGAGGGAAAAGGGGATACCTAGACAGTGTTGAGGAGAGGGGAAAGGGGATACCTAGACAGTGTTGGGGAAAGGGGATACCTAGACAGTGTTGAGGGGAAAGGGGATACCTAGACCGTGTTGAGGGGAAAGGGGATACCTAGAAAGTGTTGAGGAGAGGGGAAAGGGGATACCTAGACAGTGTTGAGGGGAAAGGGGATACCTAGACAGTGTTGAGGGGAAAGGGGATACCTAGACAGTGTTGAGGGGAAAGGGGATACCTAGACAGTGTTGAAGAGAGGGGAAAGGGGATACCTAGACAGTGTTGAAGAGAGGGGAAAGGGGATACCTAGACAGTGTTGAGATACCTAGGGAAGGGGGGATACCTAGACAGTGTTGAGAAAGGGATACCTAGGGAAAGGGGATACCTAGACAGTGTTGAGGAGAGGGGAAAGGGGATACCTAGACAGTGTTGAGGAGAGGGGAAAGGGGATACCTAGACAGTGTTAAGGGGATACCTAGACAGTGTTAAGGAGAGGGGAAAGGGGATACCTAGACAGTGTTGAGGGGAAAGGGGATACCTAGACAGTGTTGAGGGGAAAGGGGATACCTAGACAGTGTTGAGGAGAGGGGAAAGGGGATACCTAGACAGTGTTGAGGAGAGGGGAAAGGGGATACCTAGACAGTGTTGAAGAGAGGGGAAAGGGGATACCTAGACAGTGTTGAAGAGAGGGGAAAGGGGATACCTAGACAGTGTTGAAGAGAGGGGAAAGGGGATACCTAGTCAGTGTTGAGGGGAAAGGGGATACCTAGACAGTGTTGAGGGGAAAGGGGATACCTAGTCAGTGTTGAAGAGAGGGGAAAGGGGATACCTAGTCAGTGTTGAAGAGAGGGGAAAGGGGATACCTAGACAGTGTTGAAGAGAGGGGAAAGGGGATACCTAGTCAGTGTTGAGGGGAAAGGGGATACCTAGTCAGTGTTGAGGGGAAAGGGGCTACCTAGACAGTGTTGAGGGGAAAGGGGATACCTAGTCAGTGTTGAGGGGAAAGGAGATACCTAGTCAGTGTTGAGGGGAGGGGAAAGGGGATACCTAGACAGTGTTGAGGAGAGGGGAAAGGGGATACCTAGACAGTGTTGAGGGGAAAGGGGATACCTAGACAGTGTTGAGGGGAAAGGGGATACCTAGTCAGTGTTAAGGGGATACCTAGACAGTGTTGAGGGGAAAGGGGATACCTAGACAGTGTTGAGGGGAAAGGGGATACCTAGACAGTGTTGAGGGGAAAGGGGATACCTAGTCAGTGTTGAGGGGAAAGGGGATACCTAGACAGTGTTGAGGGGAAAGGGGATACCTAGTCAGTGTTGAGGGGAGGGGAAAGGGGATACCTGAGACAGTGTTGGGAGGGATACCTAGACAGTGTTGAGGAGAGGGGAAAGGGGATACCTAGACAGTGTTGAGGGGAAAGGGGATACCTAGACAGTGTTGAGGGGAAAGGGGATACCTAGACAGTGTTGAGGGGAAAGGGGATACCTAGTCAGTGTTGGGGAAAGGGGATACCTAGACAGTGTTGAGGGGAAAGGGGATACCTAGTCAGTGTTGAGGGGAAAGGGGATACCTAGTCAGTGTTAAGGGGAAAGGGGATACCTAGACAGTGTTGAGGAGAGGGGAAAGGGGATACCTAGACAGTGTTGAGGGGAAAGGGGATACCTAGACAGTGTTGAGGGGAAAGGGGATACCTAGACAGTGTTGAGGAGAGGGGAAAGGGGATACCTAGACAGTGTTAAGGGGATACCTAGACAGTGTTAAGGAGAGGGGAAAGGGGATACCTAGACAGTGTTGAGGGAAAGGGGATACCTAGACAGTGTTGAGGGGGGAAAGGGGATACCTGAGGGGAAGACAGTGTTGAGGGGGGGAAAGGGGAAAGGGGATACCTAGACAGTGTTGAGGAGAGGGGAAAGGGGATACCTAGACAGTGTTGAGGAGAGGGGAAAGGGGATACCTAGACAGTGTTGAGGGGAAAGGGGATACCTAGACAGTGTTGAGGGGAAAGGGGATACCTAGTCAGTGTTGAGGGGAAAGGAAAGGGGATACCTAGTCAGTGTTGAGGGAAAGGGGATACCTAGACAGTGTTGAGGGGAAAGGGGATACCTAGACAGTGTTGAGGGGAAAGGGGATACCTAGACAGTGTTGAGGGGAAAGGGGATACCTAGACAGTGTTGAGGAGAGGGGAAAGGGGATACCTAGACAGTGTTGAGGAGAGGGGAAAGGGGATACCTAGACAGTGTTGAGGGGAAAGGGGAAAGGGGATACCTAGACAGTGTTGAGGGGAAAGGGGATACCTAGTCAGTGTTGAGGGGAAAGGGATAGTGTTGAGGGGAAAGGGGACAGTGTTGAGGGGAAAGGGGATACCTAGTCAGTGTTGAGGGGAAAGGGGATACCTAGACAGTGTTGAGGGGAAAGGGGATACCTAGTCAGTGTTGAGTGGGGAGGGGAAAGGGGATACCTAGACAGTGTTGAGACAGTGAGAGGGGAAAGGGGATACCTAGACAGTGTTGAGGGGAAAGGGGGGGATACCTAGACAGTGTTGAGGGGAAAGGGGATACCTGAGGGGAAAGACAGTGTTGAGGGTTGAGGGGAAAGGGATACCTAGTCAGTGTTGGGGAAAGGGGATACCTAGACAGTGTTGAGGGGAAAGGGATACCCTAGTCAGTGTTGAGGGGAAAGGGGATACCTAGTCAGTGTTAAGGGGAAAGAGGGGATACCTAGACAGTGTTGAGGGGAGGAGAGGGAAAGGGATACCTAGACAGTGTTGAGGGGAAAGGGGATACCTAGACAGTGTTAAGGGGAAAGGGGATACCTAGACAGTGTTGAGGGGAAAGGGGATACAGTGTTGAGACAGTGTTGAGTGTTGAGAGGGGAAAGGGGATACCTAGACAGTGTTAAGGGGATACCTAGACAGTGTTAAGGAGAGGGGAAAGGGGATACCTAGACAGTGTTGAGGGGAAAGGGGATACCTAGACAGTGTTGAGGGGAAAGGGGATACCTAGACAGTGTTGAGGGGAAAGGGGATACCTAGACAGTGTTGAGGAGAGGGGAAAGGGGATACCTAGACAGTGTTGAGGAGAGGGGAAAGGGGATACCTAGACAGTGTTGAGGGGAAAGGGGATACCTAGACAGTGTTGAGGGGAAAGGGGATACCTAGTCAGTGTTGAGGGGAAAGGGGATACCTAGACAGTGTTGAGGAGAAAGGGGATACCTAGACAGTGTTAAGGGGAAAGGGGATACCTAGTCAGTGTTGAGGAGAGGGGAAAGGGGATACCTAGTCAGTGTTGAGAGGGGATCACATCAACTCGCATTCGAGGTTTGGTCCAACAGAATGGGTCATACGGACACCAAAACACATGGAGACAGTATTTCACTGTAATAGAGGAGAAGATAACAATACTAACAATACTCTTTTTATGTCTCAACTACTCCAATTGAGACAGACACTAGTAAAACGAGAGTATCAATGAACATTGATTCTGGAAAATGAATGCTCAGTTTGTAGCGAGCGGCATTGGGGTAACCACGTTTCAGTCCAACACTGTTATACTAGCTGTCTAGTCTGTGTTTTATACACGTGAAATAAGCATAATACACAATTATATAACCTGTTCTCCTTGTGAGAAATAAGGTTGGCCACTTGATTTCAACATCTGAACCAGGTGGACAGGCTAACATGCTGTTCAAACAGTTGGAGACGGACAGAATGGGGTGTTCATAATAATTAGACTGTTCAACCTCGTTAGCTAGCAAATAGATCCAAGTTGCCTAAACTTGAAATATAAACATTAGCTACTCACTAGCACGTGGGCTTGTGCTTGACAGATTGTTTTAAGAGAACTGTGTTAATGTTCTATAATGGCTGCTACCAGAAGTTGGTCATTATTAGTGAATGTGCATTTTGCATGGTTCTGGTTACATCTGTAACAAACAGGGCATTTTTATAAAACAGACTTGAAAGCCAAATCAGTGATTATTGCAAAAAAACAAACTTTATTTTATTATTATTTTGTTTTACCTTTATTTAACGAGGCAAGTCAGTTAAGAACAAATTCTTATTTTCAATGACGGCCTAGGAACAGTGGGTTAACTGGTCTAGGAACAGTGGGTTAACTGGTCTAGGAACAGTGGGTTAACTGGTCTAGGAACAGTGGGTTAACTGGTCTAGGAACAGTGGGTTAACTGGTCTAGGAACAGTGGGTTAACTGGTCTAGGAACAGTGGGTTTAACTGCCTGTTCAAGGGAAGAACGACGGATAAAATAATTATGATTGTGGAAGGCTTATATTTAGCCTAGGTTTATCTTCACAAGCCCTGAATTCATAAGATTATTGCTGACTGATTGAAATGCAGTGTATTGGGTCTTTAATTATACAACGTTTATTTAGATATATGTCTTGAATCACCCATAAGTTTGAAAAACTGTAGATATGATTTTTAGGCCATATCTCCCAGCCCTAGTTGTTGGTTCAAATCCCCGGATCAATGGGAAAATGTGGTAGGGGGGAGGGGCTTGAGGGGTTGGGTTGAAAGTTCAAAAATAAGAATGAATTTTTCTGTCCCAAGACAATATAAAATGAATAATCATCTCTATCTCTCTCTCCCCTCTCCTGCTCCTCCTCAGGTTATCCGTCTATCAGATTGTATCTCTATCCTCCCTGCCCTCACTGAAGCCTGTCCCAAAGACAATATGTCCGCCTTTTGTGTGGAAACCAACGACAAGACTCATGTGCTCGCCGCAGAGAGAAACGTCAGCACAGAGTGGGTGGAGAAGATGTGTGAGATCGCCTTTGGGGTACGGAGTCAAGAAACACCTCTCTCTCTCTCTCTCTCTCTCTCTCTGTCTTTCTCTCTCTCTCTCTCTCTGTCTCATTCTTTCTCTCTGTCTCACTCCCTCTGTTTCTGTGCTACGTGGGTTTTCAATACCAGATACTGAGGGAACTTCCTTAGGTCTTCTAGCCGTTTAGCCTTCTAGCCGTCTAGCATTCTAATCTTCTAGCCTTTTAGCCGTCTAGCCTTCTAATCTTCTAGCCTTTTAGCTGTCTAGCCTTCAAATCTTCTAGCTGTCTAGCCTTTTAATATTCTAGCATTCTAATCGTCTAGCCTTCTAATCTTCTAGCCGTCTAGCCTTCTAATCTTCTAGCCTTCTAGCTGTCTAGCCTTTTAATATTCTAGCATTCTAATCTTCTAGCCGTCTAGCCTTCTAATCTTCTAGCCTTCTAGCCGTCTAGCCTTTTAATATTCTAGCATTCTAATCTTCTAGCCGTCTAGCCTTCTAATCTTCTAGCCTTTTAGCTGTCTAGCCTTCTAATCTTCTAGCCTTCTAATCTTCTAGCTGTCTAGCCTTCTAATCTTCTAGCCTTCTAATCTTCTAGCCGTCTAGCCTTCTAGCCTTCTAATCTTCTAGCCTTCTAATCTTCTAGCCTTCTAATCTTCTAGCCGTCTAGCCTTCTAGCTGTCTAGCCTTTTAATATTCTAGCATTCTAATCTTCTAGCCTTTTAGCTGTCTAGCCTTCTAATCTTCTAGCCGTCTAGCCTTCTAGTCTTCTAGCCTTTTAATATTCTAGCATTCTAATCTTCTAGCCTTCTAATCTTCTAGCCGTTTAGCCTTCTAATCTTCTAGCCGTTTAGCCTTCTAATCTTCTAGCCTTTTAGCTGTCTAGCCTTCTAGTCTTCTAGCCTTTTAATATTCTAGCATTCTAATCTTCTAGCCTTTTAATATTCTAGCATTCTAATATTCTAGCCTTCTAGCTGTCTAGCCTTTTAGCTGTCTAGCCGTCTAGCCTTTTAATATTCTAGCATTCTAATCTTCTAGCCTTTTAATATTCTAGCATTCTAATCTTCTAGCCTTTTAATATTCTAGCATTCTAATCTTCTAGCCTTTTAATATTCTAGCATTCTAATCTTCTAGCCTTTTAGCTGTCTAGCCTTCTAATCTTCTAGCCGTCTAGCCTTCTAATCTTCTAGCCGTTTAGCCTTCTAATCTTCTAGCCGTCTAGCCTTCTAATCTTCTAGCCTTTTAGCTGTCTAGCCTTCTAGCCTTCTAATCGTCTAGCCTTTTAAACTTCTAGCCTTCTAATCTTCTAGCCGTTTAGCCTTCTAATCTTCTAGCCGTTTAGCCTTCTAATCTTCTAGCCTTTTAGCTGTCTAGCCTTCTAATCGTCTAGACTTTTAAACTTCTAGCCTTCTAATCTTCTAGCCGTTTAGCCTTCTAGCATTGTAACGCTTCCACCCCTTTGAGTATAGGGTGTAGGCTGGATATCAGTTAGAGATGTTCACCTGCACTGACAAGGAGAAAAGGGAAGATACTCTTCAGACAGCGTGGGAGTTTAGATTTGCTCACTCAATGTTTCTCTCTCTCTCTCTCTCTCCACCCACCCTCTCTGTCCCTCTCTCTCTCCACCCCCCCCCCTCTCTCTCTCTCTCTCTCTCCACCCACCCTCTCTGTCTCTCTCTCTCTCCACCCTCTCTCTCTCTCTCTCTCTCTCTCTCTCTCTCTCTCTCTCCCTCCCTATGTCTCTCTCTCTCTCTCTCTGTGTCTTTCTCTCTCTCTCCCTCTCTCTCTGTCTCTCTCTCTTTCTCCCTCTCTCCCTTTCTCTCTCTCCCTCTCTGTCTCTCTCTCTATCTACATTTACATTTAAGTCATTTAGCAGACGCTCTTATCCAGAGCGACTTATCTCTCTCCCTCCCTCCCTCTGTCTCTCTCTCTCTCTCCCTCCCTCTGTCTCTCTCTTTCTCCCTCTGTCTCTCTCTGTAAGGTTGTAAAATGTGTGGAAAAGTATGATTCTTATGTGAGTCTGAATTATAGCAATAACTGAATCAATTAATAATTTCTCTATCCCACCTCTCTCCACCCTCTCTTTCACCCCCCCACCCCCCCGCCCCTCTCTCTCTCTCTCAGGGGGTTAGTGGTAGCAGCAGTAGCGTGTCTGACTCTAACGGAAAGACTAATCTACAGATGGCTGAGAATCTCATCTATTCCAGCCGAGAAGAGGGTAAATACACATACACACAGCCACTAATACCCCGTGAGTTTTGTGAGTGCATTGAGCCTGTAAAAAAACAAAACACTTCTTCCATAAACAGTGGTTATGGACTAATCATTTCTTAGCAACGTTCATATCAACAAGACTCTGTGGAGACCGGATTAGCTTTCTTAATCAAATCACCTCAGTGTCCCAAATGGTCAACACAGCCCCTCCCTTTCACAGACACTGTACAGTGAGAGTCTGTCTGTTGACATATATTTATATGGAGAAGCTGGGGGAAGGTACAGCATTTCAAGGTTTTATTATTATTATTATTATTAATTAGACTGTCTTGTAAATGTTCCCAGCTAAAAGCTGAATTGCAGTATACAGACAAAAAACAAAGAAGAAGAAAAATATGGAGAATGGAAGTCTTAAAGTTCTGTTGAGAGGGAAAAGCAGGGTTGTACAGCGTTCATCGCTATGGTGATGCAACAAACTGTCACTTTCTGTTCAAGGCTGACTGACAAACGAAAAGGCCAAGGGTTAAAAAAAGAACACACATTTTAAACCACAAGACCTGCAGTTTTATTTGAATCTAGATAGATAATTATACTTCTAACTTCCCTTTCAATTTAAATTGCTAAACAGATTGTGAAAATAGTATGGAAGGCAAGTCTTCCGAACGACACTCCTGCTTTCTCAGTCTGTGTTCTTTGTAGACTAGTCCCTGGCATTGGGTTCATCACTGTCTCTAGAGGAAAGTGGAGACTACTGGGGAAAACAACTGGAGGAAACACTCTCTCTCTCTCTGTCCCTCTCTCTCTCTCTCTCTCTGTCCCCCTCTCTCTCTGTCCCCCTCTCTCTCTGTCCCCCTCTGTCTCTCTCTGTCCCCCTCTCTCTCTCTCTGTCCCCCTCTCTCTCTCTCTGTCCCTCTCTCTCTCTCTCTCGCTGTGTCTCTCTCTCTCTCTCTCTCCGTCCCCCTCTCTCTCTCTCTCTGTCCCCCTCTCTCTCTCTCTCTCTCTCTGTCTCTCTCTGTCTCTCTCTGTCCCTCTCTCTCTCTCTCTGTCCCTCTCTCTCTCGCTGTGTCTCTCTCTCTCTCTCTCTCTCTGTCCCCCTCTCTCTCTCTCTGTCCCCCTCTCTCTCTCTCTCTGTCCCCCTCTCTCTCTCTCTCTGTCCCCCTCTCTCTCTCTCTCTGTCCCCCTCTCTCTCTGTCTCTCTCTCTCTGTCCCTCTCTCTCTCTCTCTGTCTCTCTCTCTCAAATGAAGGTTAGATTTATGGTTTTGTCCCTTACCCCTCTCTCTCTCCCCCTCTACAGTGAATGAGTTCTGGGTAAGTGTGCAGAGGACCGAGGCCTCCGAGCGTTGTGGTCTGTTGGGAACCTACTGGCTGAAGGCTGACAATGACAGTCTTATACTGAAGGAGTCCAGGACCAAGAGCAGTCTACTGATCTGGCCCTACAAACTACTGAGGAGATATGGACGTGACAAGGTAGGTTTATATATACACACACACACACACCAGCTTTTTCCGTTAGGAAAATGTGGCGCCCGACAACGTGACCAGGAAGATTTTAATTTCCCAGTCATTTGAGAAATGCACCAGACCCATATACATTGGGTGAGTAACCTATTAGGGCGTCCCAACCACGGTGCTCAGAATGACAGAAATCACATGTAGATTATGGTGATTCATATTAACAGAACATACAACTCCTGTAATGGAGCAGCCAATAAAAACGTCATTTTCAAACATTTGCCAAAATACAATTTGTGAGAAATCACCATTCTAAACAGAGCACCTGATGCCAGCATTATATGACAGAGATGAACATCTCCTTTCGAAACGTAGAAAGACGATGAATCTGAAGATACAACAACTAGGATTGGTCGCGAATATGACTAGGATTGTGCTTTTGGCTTCTGGACAATGAATGAAAGAAAGTTTAAGTGAAAACCAATGTAACAGGAGATAAAATGGCATATGAGGAAGTCCTTTCACAGGCAGCGCGTGACAAAACAACTAGCTGATTATTGAGTTGCTGCTGTCAGTGAAAAAACATCTCAAATATGTGAAGATAATGTGTCTTGAGTATCATTTAAAATGTTGAGGAGTCTGTGGTGAAGATAGCCTATAGCTGTGTCCCTCACCAGAATTCACACCGTTCTCCAGAATCCACTCGGCTGTCTCCTGATCATTTTTGAACATTCATTGTTTCATTTCATAACCATAATTTAGGAGTTTGTATTTGTATTTTGCAGGGATGTAAACTGCTGAGGGCCCAGAAAGGTGACACTGTTTTGTTGTTGCACTGAAACATGTAGTAAATCCCTGCTAGGAGGAAATGCAGGTTTGAACTAATTAAACAACACAGATGAGGATGATATACATGATCAGTCTCTGTGTGTGAAATAAAAAGTGGTTGATGTGAACCTGACTCACAGCTAAAACATGTAAAGAAAGCAATCCAATGTTATTTGTTGCCTAGACTTTACTGCAAATGACACTCATGTCTTGAGAAAAAAACAATACACTACTATTGCAGTTAGCCATGACAGCCTTTATAATAGAACGCTCGTTACCATGACAGCCTTTATAATAGAACGCTCGTTACCATGACATCCTTTATAACAGAATGCTTGTTACCATGACAGCCTTTATAACAGAATGCTCGTTACCATGACAGCCTTTATAACAGAATGCTCGTTACCATGACAGCCTTTATAACAGAATGCTCGTTACCATGACAGCCTTTATAACAGAATGCTCGTTACCATGACAGCCTTTATAACAGAATGCTCGTTACCATGACAGCCTTTATAACAGAATGCTCGTTACCATGACAGCCTTTATAATAGAACGCTTGTTACCATAACAGCCTTTATAATAGAATGCTTGTTACCATGACAGCCTTTATAATAGAATTCTTGTTACCATGACAGCCTTTATAATAGAACGCTTGTGACCTCACATAAATATTGCACTTGGGAAAACAACATCTTAAAGTAGAAATATAATGAAACAAACAGGCATTGTATTTTTGTTCCATTATAGTGGCCACTACAGTAGACATCGATCAAGTGCACAAGGCTACATGTGTGCAAAAATAACGTTCACAGAGTAAGAAAATGTTAGAATTCCCCCTCACTCACTCACACCACAAGTGTTACTGTCAAGTTCAACACAACTAAAGCAATATCTTTGGGCTACACTGCACATTATTACATTGTACACTTTCTGCCTGTGGCCGTCTGTTCTACAATGTGCCAGCAGAGCAAGATACCCTTTGTTGGCATAAATGATCTCTTTCAGGCAGAGAGTAACACCTGGGATAACCTCTTTTTATCCACTGTATTGAAAGAGGGAAAGTGTGTGGTGTTCCTTTTAACGTCTATAGTGGCATCCAGCTTAAACCAGGCCCAGCTCCAGGTCCAGGTCCAGCTCCACTTGATCCCTGAATCCACTTGTTTAAAACCTCTCTGGCATAGGTGCAGCTCCAATTCCAGCTGCACTTGTTTAAAACCTCTCTGGGATAGGTGCAGCTCCAACTCCAGCTGCACTTGTTTAAAACCTCTCTGGGATAGGTGCAGCTCCAGCTCCACTTGTTTAAAACCTCTCTGGGATAGGTGCAGCTCCAACTCCAGCTCCACTTGTTTAAAACCTCTCTGGGATAGCGAGGGTGGGACATTAGCGTCTGACAGCCTGCCTAACATATTCTTTTTTTTCACCCGGTCAATTTGGCCGGTAACAATTTTATTTATCGACTTTTTTCATTATTATTTTTTTTATACCGACCAAAAGCCTGCCATTATTGGCTAACGGAACCTGACACACAGGTGTATGGATGCCGAACGCACACACACACTCATTTTAACATTCTGTCATAAAAAGCATGTTTTCCTGTCTTAAGAGGTACGTTTTTTTAAAATATATATTTTTTAAACTATAGTCAAGTGCAAAATAAAGTAACAGGGTTGACCGTAAGAGGGTTAACGATTTCTTCTTAAATGAGCCTTAAATCAACTTGTGAGGGGGAATGGAAGCTTGTTGTGTGCAAGAGGGAGGGGGAATGGAAGCTTGTTGTGTGCAACAGGAAGTTGCAATTGAATGTAAGCTTCATCATTGTTTTGTCATTGTTAATTCATTTCTAGCCTGTCTGTCTATGCATAACAGGTTGGACGTGTTTTTCTCGACCCGCTCACCTGCTTTTACTCTATGATTTGAATATTAGATGTTCAATGGTAAAAAATTTTTTTTAAATTGAGTAGTTTCACCATATTAAAAACGAGAGGTCAGTTCATGTAACATGGTTGACCTGAAAATGAGTTAAAGACGTACATTTAATCACTAATTAAATAAAGTAAATAATAATCTTCGGAACTTTGTCAAAGCAACACAATAACTAGGGCTTTACAATGATGGTGAAAACATGGAGAAATGTTGGGATTAAGTGGGTTCACATCTTCCTAGAAGTGACACAGGGTTTGCTGAATTCTGGCACATTAGCAAGCCTATATTCATATAAAAATCAGATTGATTTAATGTAAAGGATACCCAACTAAATGAGGGATACAAAGTAAAACATTTAAAAAGTAATTTTATCAATGCAAGATATTTAAACTTGCTTGGATGTCATTTTTTGCAGTGAAACATGAGTGTCGCCATCGTTTATACACATTTTTGTTGAAATGTTGAAATAAACATGTTTCCAACCCCTAAATCGCACACTCAAACTGTAAATATGAGAGAAAGTATGACCTGAATTTGTCTATTTTTTATATATATATGAAGCCCATAATACAACACATTTAGGGAAGGTGGTGACCAACGATGTACACCGAATTGACAAAAGTGATCCACTGGAATGCGCCCAGAGAGCGGGGTGCTAAGTAAGGTCTATGGTTTTAAAACAGATACAGCTACCTGAGGTTATTACTATTACCACTACCTATTACTATTACCACTACCTGGGGTTATTACTATTACCACTACCTATTACTATTACCACTACCTATTACTATTACCACTACCTGGGGTTATTACTATTACCACTACCTATTACTATTACCACTACCTATTACTATTACCACTACCTGGGGTTATTACTATTACCACTACCTGAGGTTATTACTATTACCACTACCTATTACTATTACCACTACCTGAGGTTATTACTATTACCACTACCTGGGGTTATTACTATTACCACTACCTATTACTATTACCACTACCTGGGGTTATTACTATTACCACTACCTATTACTATTACCACTACCTGGGGTTATTACTATTACCTATTACTATTACCACTACCTGGGGTTATTACTATTACCACTACCTGGGGTTATTACTATTACCACTACCTGGGGTTATTACTATTACCACTACCTGGGGTTATTACTATTACCTATTACTATTACCACTACCTGGGGTTATTACTATTACCACTACCTGGGGTTATTACTATTACCACTACCTGGGGTTATTACTATTACCACTACCTGGGGTTATTACTATTACCACTACCTGGGGTTATTACTATTACCACTACCTGGGGTTATTACTATTACCACTACCTGGGGTTATTATAATCTATTACCACTACCTGGGGTTATTATAATCTATTACCACTACCTGGGGTTATTATAATCTATTACCACTACCTGGGGTTATTATAATCTATTACCACTACCTGGGGTTATTATAATCTATTACCACTACCTGGGGTTATTATAATCTATTACCACTACCTGGGGTTATTATAATCTATTACCACTACCTGGGGTTATTATAATCTATTACCACTACCTGGGGTTATTATAATCTATTACCACTACCTGGGGTTATTATAATCTATTACCACTACCTGGGGTTATTATAATCTATTACTACTACCTGGGGTTATTACTATTACCACTACCTGGGGTTATTATAATCTATTACCACTACCTGGGGTTATTACTATTACCACTACCTGGGGTTATTATAATCTATTACCACTACCTATTACTATTACCACTACCTATTACTATTACCACTACCTGGGGTTATTACTATTACCACTACCTGGGGTTATTACTATTACCACTACCTGGGGTTATTACTATTACCACTACCTATTACTATTACCACTACCTATTACTATTACCACTACCTATTACTATTACTATTACCACTACCTGGGGTTATTACTATTACCACTACCTGGGGTTATTACTATTACCACTACCTATTACTATTACCACTACCTATTACTATTACCACTACCTGGGGTTATTACTATTACCACTACCTATTACTATTACCACTACCTATTACTATTACCACTACCTGGGGTTATTACTATTACCACTACCTGAGGTTATTACTATTACCACTACCTATTACTATTACCACTACCTGAGGTTATTACTATTACCACTACCTGGGGTTATTACTATTACCACTACCTGGGGTTATTACTATTACCTGGGGTTATTAATATTACCACTACCTATTACTATTACCACTACCTGGGGTTATTACTATTACCACTACAACAACCACCCGAGCCACTGCCTGTTCACCCCGCTATCATCCAGGCGAGGTCAGTACAGGTGCATCAAAGCTGGGACTGAAAGAGACTGAAAAACATCTTCTATCTCAAAGCCATCAAGACTGTTAAATAGCCACCACTAGCCGGCTACCACCCGGTTACTCAACCCTGCACCTTAGAGGATGCTGCCCTATGTACATAGTCATGGAATCACTGGTCACTTTAATAATGGAACACTGGTCACTTTAATCATGGAACACTGGTCACTTTAATAATGGAACACTGGTCACTTTAATAATGGAACACTGGTCACTTTAATAATGGAGCACTGGTCACTTTAATAATGGAACACTGGTCACTTTAATAATGGAGCACTGGTCACTTTAATAATGGAGCACTAGTCACTTGAATAATGGAACACTGGTCACTTTAATAATGGAACACTGGTCACTTTAATAATGGAACACTGGTCACTTTAATAATGGAGCACTGGTCACTTTAATAATGGAACACTGGTCACTTTAATAATGGAACACTGGTCACTTTAATAATGGAACACTGGTCACTTTAATAATGGAACACTGGTCACTTTAATAATGTTTACATACTGCTTTACTCATCTCATGTGTATATACTGTATTATATTCTACTGTATTTTAGTCAATGCCACTCCTACATTGCTCGTCCTAATTTTTTATATATTTCTTAATTTCATTATTTTACTTTTAGATGTGTGAGTATTGTTGTGAATTGTTAGATATTACTGCGCTGTTGGAGCAAGAAACACACGCATTTCGCTACACCCGCAATAACATCTGCAAAATATGTGTGTGTGACCTGTGGGTTTTACTTCATAACCATGATGGTGACTTGCTTTCTTTCAGTCATTGGCTTTAGAGATGTTTTTTAGGAGATGGGTGTTGTTGTCAGCTGCTGTTTTGTTTATACGGCCCGATGTCTTGTCTTATGAATCGTATCAATTTCACAATAACATTTCACAGACTAGAGACAATAACACTAAGTTATTATACATTTATCATCAAAATAAGAGTCAGAATAAAATGAAAGCTTGTTTGTCCCTCTCTCCAGGGGACGCTATCTGACCTATAGAATGTAGATTATGTTGTATAATGTTTGTTTGTTTCTTTTCAGGTGATGTTTTCGTTCGAGGCAGGGCGGCGCTGCGATTCTGGTCCGGGGAACTTCAACTTCGAGACCAAACAGGGTAACGAGATCTTCCTCATCGTGGAGCAGGCCATCCAATCACAGAAAGCCCTGGCCGAGGAGTGCCACTCCAGCTACCGTTTGAGCAGCCTGGAATCCGACCCTGGCACTGCCCTCATTCAGCAACGCAGCTCCGTGGCAACGGGAGGTAGCCTGGTAGTCGACGGCAACACCAGTAACCGGGATCTGGATGGGGATTCCAGTTCCGGAGGGAGTAAGCCCGGATCAGCCGATGGAGTGTTCGGGAGGAGGGAGGGAGATGGAGGGAAGAGCCAAAATCAGAACCAAAAAGGCAGGAGTTTACCAGAGCCACCGCCGTTGGTGATAGGATTGGGGGGGACTCCCCCGCGCTCACCCATGCCCCGAGGAGGTTAGTCTCATCATGTTTAGTGTACTTTTAGAATCATAGTCATTTTAATGTGACTGGGGGTTTTGAAAAGTGCCTAAAATTAGATGTATTAAGTAGGAGGAAGTTGTGATGTGATTATTGTATTGAGATTGTAAACGTTTGATGTTTTTTCTCTCTTTGTTTTAAATACTTTGATTGTTGTCTTTTTTTCGTGACTGTGTGTACATGCTGATGACTGACAAACCAATTTGAATATTGATTAATACAATATTTGTTGTCTTAGGTAAAGGAGTCGGAGCGACCTCGTCTCAAGAGGAACAGGGGAGTGTGTACTCTGAACCCGCTGACTCTGTCCGTCTCTCCTCTCTCTCCTCCGGCGACTGTCTCTACTCTGACCCTGTGGATACAATCAAGACACAGACCCCCAACTCCCTAAACCTTCCAATCCCCATCCCCCGACTCCGACCCCTCGGCGACGAGGGAGGGGTCGCCGGGATTGGGGGTCGTAACCATGGCAACAACCAGCCTGACCCTCTCTATTCGGACCTCTATGATCGAATCAGTTTGGATCTGATACAGAAGATGGGTGTTATGGGGCTGGAGGAAGGAGGAGGAGGGAGAGGAAGAGGAGGGAGAGGAGGAGGAGGGGGGAGAGGAGGAGGGGGGAACATGCGTTCTCTCGGGGGTCAGGCGGAAGGAGCATCGTCATCGTCACTCACCGACGCCGAACACATATATGATGAACCAGAGGGGCGAGCAGGAGGTGGTGTTTTGGGAAAAGACAGCCCTCCTCCTCAGCCCCACGAGGGGCTCTACAACCTGCCTACAGACAACTACGCAGTCCCCTCCTATGGAAAACAACCACAGCCTCCCCTCGTCATCAGAGGACCAGGGGGCTCCAAGTGGCCACCCAAGCCTGCTACCACCCCCAAGCCCAAAAAGGCTGCTCTTCCTCGGAAGGATCCCGTGCCTCTGCCCCTGGGGAAGGCTGGGCCTGGAGGTCCAACTAACCTGAACAATAATAACAGTAGCGGAGGAGGGGCCTGGGGTGTAGTTGGGGGAGGGGGAGACCGGGCCAGGGGTGTAGGAGGGGAAGGTAGGCACACAGAGCTCTACAGTAAAGTGTCGAGACACAAGCCCCCTCCCAATCCCTGGTACCCCCACACCGGCCTGCGATCCCCTGATATCATCTATGACAATCTGGGAGACATTTAAGCCCCTAAACAGGACTGGATGGTTGTATTCATGAGGCACCAAATGGAAGAAAACGGACTGAAACAGTGAGGACAACCTGGAACTCCCATTTTGAACACGACCCAGCAGATTAAAAAGTGGTGGCTTGATCGCGATCTTCTCCTGTTGCATCTTGGGACATGTAGTTCAGGGAAGACGTGTACCATACCATGGTTGCAAGCAAAGCTAACCAAGAGGACATGGGACGTGTGTGTGTGGAATGTTTGGTCAAACACAACAGTTGGCCAACAGAAACCTCTATGTGGCTAAGCAGACAGAGACACAGGTTGTCTCCCAAAGAGCACCCTATTCCCTAATATAGTGCACTACTTTTGACTAGGACCCTATAGACCCTGGTTAAAAGGAGTGTACTTCATAGAGAATAGGACACACATTTGGGACGCACGCTCAGAAGTGGGAAATACTTATGTGGTTGCAGCAAGTTGAGTGTTCTGCGTGTCAGAGGGAGACGTGTGTGTGTGTGTGTGTGTGGCTGTGTCAATGTTGACTATGCACTTACTGGAAAGACTATGTTTCTGCTTTGTAAACTGATATGATGCTAATCACTCATCATAATCTGTAACCTTCAAACAGACATTTTAGAGCAAAAAAAAACTGTGATTGTTATTTTTTTTCATCATCACGTCTAAACTATGGAGACTCAACTGTTGGAGATCGAGAACTTATGAAATGGGGGGACTTTCAGAATTGGGACGTCAATGGACACAACATGTGATTGTTTTGTCTGTGTCCCAAGTGGCACTATGTTCCCTATTTGGTGCATTACTTTTGACTAGAGTCCTATGGGCCCTGGTCAAAAGTAGTGCACTTCATAGAGAATAGGGCACCCTTTGTTCATTTTGTTTGTTGTTGTACCCATCTCCAGCTACTAAACATGTAATGCAGGTGTGTGTTTTTCTCTTTCTTTCTGTGTGTCAAAAACAGCTGTGCTGTGTTGTAAATATGATACAAATTCTATTAATAAAAATCTGAGAAAAAAATATATACCTAATATTTAGTGTTTTCCATCTAAAGCCAAATTCATTCCAACTACAGTGTCACAGATTGAACAGTCGTTGGCTGCTGAATTGTAAAACCTATTGGTCAAAAGAAACTCAAAACAGCTGCGTGTGCGTGTGTGTGTGTGTGTGTGTGCGTGTGTGTGGACTATCCCTATAGAATAGTCAGATAAGACTCAAGGGGAATATTTTTGATTTCTTTGACAGATGGGACCTTTGGATTGGACCGGAGTGTGTTTTGTAACGAGTTGAACCAGAGTTTAACGAGGAAGACAGAAGTTTTTATGTCTGCTCTCTCGTTTCGAAACTACAGGTTAAACTGTGCGAGTGGTGTGGTGTCTGTATAGGGTTGAGAGAGGAGGGCAAAGTGATGGACAGACCAGGGATTCAGAAAGATGGGGGGGTAGAGGTGTATCTAAAATATAATCGTGAGGTAAAGGAGCGGGAGCTGGAGGGAAAGAGGGAAGAGAAAGACAGGAAAGTTTGAGAGCGAAAATGGTGAGACGATAAAACATTTTTAAAAAGAAGTCAGAGAAAGTGTTTGTGTGAGGTGATGAGTGAGGAAAAGGGAGAACGAGAAGGTATGTGGAAGAAAGAGGAGAAAGAAAGGGTGACAGAGGGAAGAGCAAGACAGACAGGAAAAGACCTATAACAGCCAACCAGACACTGTTCATTTAGCCAGCATTCTTTCATTCATGTCAATTTAGTTGTTTTTTTTAAATCCCTTTTTTTCTCTCTCATTTGTTTTTTTTCCTGAGGTCTTGGTTAAGATTCACGGCATGCTAGCGCTGGCGTCCCTGGAACGTTGCTAACAACAACCAGACAACAGAACGCCACGGTGAAAAGAAAGAAAGAAAGGAATCTTTCAGGTCAATTTCATGGCCTCGGTAGCAGCCGGTCGTTAGGAAAACAACAAAACAAAATGGGGATTCTAGAAGATGTCATAATGCTATCGTTGAGAGCATGAACACTCAAGCCACCTCTTTTCTCTGTCTCTCACATACCTTTAACCTTATATTTAAATAGATCATTCACACATTAAATGTATTGTGTGTGGGGACTGTCTGCTATATTTCAGCCTAGCTCCAGTGGTTTAGTTTATTCAGTGAGGAAGTGCCTAAATGTTTCTCTCCTCCCGTGCTTTCCCGTTGACCTTTTAGACAGCTGTTATGGTTAGTGCTATCCGGGGTTCCTTGGGACGACCCTACCCTAAACCTTAACCAATGGGGGGAGGGGCGTCCCAAGGATCTCATCTGCGCCATAACTCAATTTAACCTAGTGAGTGTCTGACTGTGTGTGTGACTCTCTCTGTGTCTGACTGTGTGTGTGACTCTCTCTGTGTCTGACTGTGTGTGTGACTCTCTCTGTGTCTGACTGTGTGTGTGACTCTCTCTGTGTCTGACTGTGTGTGTTACTCTCTCTCTGTGTCTGACTATGTGTGTTACAGCCTGGATGCCTGATAACATCCGGCCAGCAGGTATTTTCTATTAACCTCTGTGTACCGTGTGTGTGTGTGTGTAGTGTCTGTACTGTGTGTGTGTCTCGCTGTGTCTTTTACAGCTGTCCGGTCTCCCACGCGTCTGCCATCAAGGCACTCAAGAAGCTGAGTCACTCAGATCTCTTCAATCTGTATCCATGAGGCACAAGATGGTTATTTCTTACATTATTAGCCCAGGAAATGTTTTGTGTTATAACACACAGCCGGAAATAACTTTTGGATATCAGAGCGGCGGTAACTCACCAGCATTACGACCAGGAATATGACTTTCCGGATTTGGATCCTTTGTTCGTACCCCCCTTGGGAATTGAACTTATTCCAGAAGCTGATCCAAAAGTATTCGGCGTGGACTTCTAGTCCGACTCAGGAGGCGCGCACACCACCCACCGCTTCCGAGTATATTACTCGCTAATGTTCAGTCTTTGGCTAATAAAGTAGACGAGCTCAGGGTGAGGATCTCCTTCCAGAGAGACATCAGGGATTGTAACATTCTGTTTCACGGAAACATGGCTCTCGGGATATACTGTCTGAGTCCGTACAGCCAGTTTATTTTACTAGGCAAGTCAGTTAAGAACAAATTCTTATTTTCAATGACGGCCTAGGAACAGTGGGTTAACTGCCTGTTCAGGGGCAGAACGACAGATTTGTACCTTGTCAGCTCGGGGATTTGAACTTGCAACCTTTCGGTTACTAGTCCAACGCTCTAACCACTAGGCTACCCTGCCGCCGCATCAGTTCATCGCGCAGACAGGAATAAATATCTCTCCGGGAAGAAGGGCGATGGTGTATGTTTCATAATTAATGACTCGTGGTGTTACAGTGATAACGTACAGGAACTCAAGTCCTTACGTTCACCCGACCACACAATCAAATGCTGACCGTATTACCTCCCAAAATAATTATTTCCGGTTATAGTCACAGCCGTGTATATTCTCCCTCAAGCCGATACCACAACGGCCTCAAAGAACTACACTGGACTCTATGCAAACTGGAAACCACATATCCTGAGGCTGTATTTATTGTAGCCGGGGATTTTAACAAAGCTAATCTGAGAATAACGCTACCAAAGTTCTACCAAGACTATTGACTGTAGCACTCGCTCTGGTACAACATTGGACCACTTCTACTCAGCTTTTCGAAATGCCTACAAAGCCCTCCTCTGTCCTCCTTTCGGCAAATCTGATCACGACTCCATTTTGCTCCTCCCTGCCTATATACAGACACTCAAACAGGAAGTACCCGTGCTATGGACTATTCAATGCTGGTCTGACCAATCATGCTTCACTATTGTTTTGATCCCGCCGACTGGGATATGTTCCAGGTAGCCTCTGAGAATAACATTGACGAATACACAGATACGGTGACTGAGTTTATTAGGAAATGTATAGTAGATGTTGTTCCCACTGTGACTATTAAAACCTACCCAAACCAGAAACGGTTTGCATTCGCGCAAAACTGAAAGCGCAAACCACCGCAATTAACCATGGCAAGGTGACTGGGAAAATGGCCAAATACAAACAGCGTAGTTGTTCCAGGGCGGCAGGTAGCCTAGTGATTAGGACGTTGGACTAGTAACCGAAAGGTTGCAAGATCGAATCCGCAAGCCGATAAGGTAAAAATCTGTCATTCTGCCCCTGAACAAGGCAGTTAACCCGCTGTTCCTAGGCCATCATTGAAATTAAGAATTTGTTCTTAACTGACTTGCTTAGTTAAATAAAGGTAAAATAAAAATTCCCTCCGTAAGGAAAACAAGCAAATCCTCAGTACAGAAACAAAGTGGAGTCCCAATTCAATGGCTCAGACATGTGACAGGAAATCACAGATTACAAAGAGAACACCAGCCATGTCACGGACACCCATGTTTTGCTTGTGGACAAGCTTAACACCCTTTTCAACCGCTTTGAGGATAACACAGTGCCACCGACGCGGCCCGCTCCCAAGGACTGTGGGCTCTCCTTCACTGCAGCCAATGTGAGTAAAACATTTAAACGTGTTAACCCTCGCAAGGCTGCCGGCCCAGACGGCATCCCTAGCCGCGTCCTCAGAGCATGTGCAGACCAGCTGGCTGGAGGGTTAACGGACATATTCAATCTCTCCCTATCCCAGTCTGCTGTCCCCACATGCTTCAAGATGGCCACCATTATTCTTGTACCCAAGAAGGCAAAGGTAACTGAACTAAATGACTATCGGCCCGTAGCACTCACTTCTGTCATCATGAAGTGCTTTGAGAGACTATTCAAGGATCATATCACCTCCACCCTACCTGACACCCTAGACCCACTTAAATTTGCTTATCGCCCCAATAGATCCACAGACGATGCAATCGCCATCGTACTGCACACTGCCCTATCCCATCTGGACAAGAGGAATACCTATATAAGAATGCTGTTCATTGACTGTAGCTCAGCATTCAACACCATAGTACCCTCCAAGCTCATCATTAAGCTCGGGGCCCTGGGTCGGAACCCCGCCCTGTGCAACTGGGTTCTGGACTTCCTGGCGGGCTGTCCGAGATAAAGTATTGAGATAAACTTTTGTTATTGACCAAATAAGTATTTTCCACCATAATTTGCAAATAAATCCATTAAAAATCCTACAATGTGATTTTCTGGATTGTTTTCTCTCATTTTGTCTGTCATAGTTGAAGTGTACCTATGATGAAAATTGCAGGCCTCTCATCTTTTTAAGTGGGAGAACTTGCACAATTGGTGGCTGACTACATTTTTTTTTTGCCCTACTGTATATAGTGCAGCAGCCTCTAAGGTGTTAGTGGTGGCTATTTAACAGTCTGATTGTCACGTTCTGATCTTAGTTCCTTTGTTACTGACTAAATACTTTTTTGCCCCACTGTACATAAGACTTGAAATCCCTGGCCACTTTAATAATAGAACACTAGTCACTTTAATAAAGTTGACATATTTTGCATTACTCATCTCATGTGTACATACTGCATTATATTCTACTGTATTTTAGTCAATGCCGCTACGACGTTGCTCGTCCAAATATTTATATATTCTACATTACATTCCTTTACTTTAGATTTGTGTGTGTTGTTGTGAAATTGTTACATATTACTTGTTAGATATTACTGACTTGTCGGAGCAAGAAACGCAAGCATTTCGCTACACAATAACATCTGTTAAACATGTGTATGTGACCAATAGAATTTGATTTGGTCAGAAGTAAAGAGGGACTTAAGGGTGCCACTTGGAAACACCCTCGTTTGAAGAAGTTTCAGTTTGTCTCTTTATTTTCCTTCATTTCTCTTTATTGGAAGATTTACTTTGACTTCCTCGCCTGTGTAGACTTCAGTTATAAACTTAGCTTGACATCCCCCTCCCAGAAGTTTATTCATAGATTTTGTAATTCGGTACATTGTTAAACTACTTCTATCTCAGTGGTTGACTCGGGGTTGTAGCATCACGTTGACTTCCTGTGTCTGTGCGTTTCATTTCCTTGTCCTCTCCTCTAACTCTGCACAGCAGCAGAAAAATATGCCCCCTGCTCAGCTTTTTCCTTCGATTGTCCTCTCTCTGACTCACACACACACACAACTGAAACTGAAACGGCTGTGAAAAGAGGAAGTCCAGTATGAAGGGCACACCAGCCCTCTGAACTAACATTAACCCGCGTCCTTCTCAAAACACATTGGAGGACAAGGTTGAGGGACCTCTGGCCTTTCTCATTCAGTAGGTTTTGAGAAGGAGATGAGATGAGAGATGACGCCCAGAAGTATGCCATTGAGATCTCCCCCCCCCCCTTGTGTTTTAGTTTGTGTGTGTGATGCGTATGTTTTGGGTGTGTCACTATTTGGCCACAGGGACTTCTAATCAGTGATAACTGCTGATCACAACTGAAACTAGCAGGTTCCACATGCAGGAACTTGTTTTATTTGAATATATTTTTGATATGTACAGTTAAAGTATTATCACATACAGTACACTGGATAGGTTCAGTGAAATGTGTTGCTTTACAGGGTCAGCCATAGTAGTACGGCGCCCAATGGAGCAAATGAGGGTTAAGTGGCAACTAACACAACAGAGGACCTCAAACAGAACATGAACATTTTTGTGAACATTTAAAAGAACAACACTGATTACATTCAACTACATTCACAGCCAGTCAAACAGAACTTCTATCAAAGGTTGTGGTTTATATCAGAGAGTAGTTGAGATGAGAGACAGGTTTCCATATCAAAGCTCTGTGATGTCACAAGTGGGTGAATTTTTTTTTGTTTTTTTTTGTTGACAAAGATAAACAATAAAATATACAAGTCAGGCAAGAACACACAAAAAACACCTGAACTTGGTCAGTGACTGAAATTCATCTCTCAGTGGGTGGAGGGGTTCTGTTCTGTGACATCACAATGCCATGACCTCGCCCGGACACTGTGAGTGGGTGGAATGGCGGGAGCCTTTTAAACGATTGGCTGTCTTGTGTGACATCACAATGCCATGACATCACCCGGACACTGTGAGTGGGTGGAATGGCGGGAGCCTGTTTAACAATTGGCTGAGTTTCAAGTCTTGTGTGACATCACAACGCCGTGATGCCACAGTGTCATACTCTTCAGGGTTGTAGAGTTCAGTGGGTGGGCGGAATGGCGGGAGCCTGTTTAACCACTCAAGTGTGTGTGTGTATGTGACTGTGTGTAATTATGAGTGTGTGACCGAACTCCTTGAATGGGCATATTATTGAATGACATCGTCACACAACAACCTCAGTTCTAGCCTCAACCCCGCTCTGACCTGTTCCTCCAGTACCCCCTCCATCAGTCTATCCACCCCGATCCAGCTTCCTTTACCCCCTCCGTCACCCCCTGATCCAGCTTCCGTTTCCCCCTAGATTACAGCCCTCGTCTACGTCTCAAACTGCACCCTATTCCCTATATAGTGCAGTACTTGTGACTAGGACTGACAGGGCTGGCCCATAGGGCTCTGGTCAGATGTAGTACACTAAGCAGAGAATAGGGTGCCCTTTGGAACTGAAGAGAGAGACCCCCTCTGTTTATTATGTCTCAGCAGTACACAGCAGGCGTTTGACTACTGGGGTGGGACAATGCAGACAATGCCTGCGTTTTACACATCGAACCTGTTTAAATCAGTCGTTATTTTTTTTCTGGTCTTTAATTGGTTGCTTTTTATGCCGCCTCAGCACTCTGGACACGGCGGCGAGGGAAACGAAATCCAACTAATTAAGTATTGTGAGAAGGTTTTTAATGGGGGTGTTAAATCCATGAAACAACTATAGCTCTAACCATACTGTTGGAAGAGTGTGTGTTTGTGTGTGTGTGTGGTTGCAGGGTTACTGTAGGAAGAGTGTGTGTGTGTGGTTGCAGGGTTACTGTAGGAAGTGTGTGTGTGTGGTTGCAGGGTTTGTTTTACGGTGTTTCTCTGTTTAACGCTGACCAAGCTTCTTTTGAGGCCTCACCGACTCACCGTACAAATGACTCTACCATATGAACAGTTGGAAGCTTGTCCATCTTGTTTGCAAACTTTGGATGTGGCCTAGAATTGCAGTCCCTCAGGGTAAGGGTTGAACTGGCTCGTTCCTCGAGTATAGCATTCGTGAGTCTACTTGCGTGTTTGCCATGTCTCTTCCTTAAGAGGTAAGTAGAAGTTGCTTGGAGCTCGAGGGAGTTGGGCGAAGTTGCCCCCTAGTTGCTGATCTTGGGTCAATGTTACATTTCCCCCACTAATGGTTATTTGTTAGGATTGGGGCAGGCAAAGATGATCCTAGATCTGTACCTAAGGGAAACCTGCTTGCTTGTATGTTAAAGTGCTTTGAGTATAACATTGGGGGGGCCCACTTGCATGTTGAGCTTATTGGTTGAGTTCAGTCTAACACGGCATCGTCAGTAGATGTTCATAGGTCTGTGTCTCGGGGAAACTTCACCCTGGAGCGAGTTGGAGTAACAGTCTCAACAGCATCGGTCTGTGTCTAGGAGAAACTTCACCCTGGAGCGAGTTGGAGTAACAGTCTCAACAGCATCGGTCTGTGTCTAGGAGAAACTTCACCCTGGAGCGAGTTGGAGTAACAGTCTCAACAGCATCGGTCTGTGTCTAGGAGAAACTTCACCCTGGAGCGAGTTGGAGTAACAGTCTCAACAGCATCGGTCTGTGTCTAGGAGAAACTTCACCCTGGAGCGAGTTGGAGTAACAGTCTCAACAGCATCGGTCTGTGTCTAGGGGAAACTTCACCCTGGAGCGATGTGGAATAACAGTCTCACAGCATCGGTCGGTGTCTAGGAGAGGTGTGTTGAGCTGTTATTAGTGTTGTTAAGCTGTGGTGTGTTATTAGTGCTGTTGAGCTGTTATTAGTGTTGTTGAGCTGTGGTGGGTTATTAGTGTTGTTGAGCTGTGGTGGGTTATTAGTGTTGTTGAGCTGTGGTGTGTTATTAGTGCTGTTGAGCTGTTATTAGTGTTGTTGAGCTGTGGTGGGTTATTAGTGTTGTTGAGCTGTTATTAGTGTTGTTGAGCTGTGGTGTGTTATTAGTGTTGTTGAGCTGTTATTAGTGTTGTTGAGCTGTGGTGGGTTATTAGTGTTGTTGAGCTGTTATTAGTGTTGTTGAGCTGTGGTGTGTTATTAGTGCTGTTGAGCTGTGGTGGGTTATTAGTGTGGTTGATCTGTGGTGTGTTATTAGTGCTGTTGAGCTGTTATTAGTGTTGTTGAGCTGTGGTGGGTTATTAGTGCTGTTGAGCTGTTATTAGTGCTGTTTAGCTGTGGTGGGTTATTAGTGTTGTTGAGGTGTTATTAGTGTTGTTGAGCTGTGGTGGGTTATTAGTGTTGTTGAGCTGTGGTGGGTTATTAGTGTTGTTGAGCTGTTATTAGTGTTGTTGAGCTGTGGTGGGTTATTAGTGCTGTTGAGCTGTTATTAGTGTTGTTGAGCTGTGGTGGGTTATTAGTGTTGTTGAGGTGTTATTAGTGTTGTTGAGCTGTGGTGGGTTATTAGTGTTGTTGAGCTGTTATTAGTGCTGTTGAGCTGTTATTAGTGTTGTTGAGCTGTTATTAGTGTTGTTGAGCTGTGGTGGGTTATTAGTGTTGTTGAGCTGTTATTAGTGTTGTTGATCTGTGGTGGGTTATTAGTGCTGTTGAGCTGTTATTAGTGTTGTTGATCTGTGGTGGGTTATTAGTGCTGTTGAGCTGTTATTAGTGTTGTTGAGCTGTGGTGGGTTATTAGTGTTGTTGAGCTGTGGTGGGTTATTAGTGCTGTTGAGCTGTTATTAGTGTTGTTGAGCTGTGGTGTGTTATTAGTGTTGTTGAGCTGTTATTAGTGTTGTTGAGCTGTTATTAGTGTTGTTGAGCTGTGGTGGGTTATTAGTGTTGTTGAGCTGTTATTAGTGTTGTTGAGCTGTGGTGGGTTATTAGTGTTGTTGAGCTGTTATTAGTGTTGTTGAGCTGTGGTGGGTTATTAGTGTTGTTGAGCTGTGGTGGGTTATTAGTGCTGTTGAGCTGTTATTAGTGTTGTTGAGCTGTGGTGGGTTATTAGTGCTGTTGAGCTGTTATTAGTGTTGTTGAGCTGTGGTGGGTTATTAGTGTTGTTGAGCTGTTATTAGTGTTGTTGAGCTGTGGTGGGTTATTAGTGTTGTTGAGCTGTTATTAGTGTTGTTGAGCTGTGGTGTGTTATTAGTGTTGTTGAGCTGTTATTAGTGTTGTTGAGCTGTGGTGGGTTATTAGTGTTGTTGAGCTGTGGTGGGTTATTAGTGTTGTTGAGCTGTGGTGTGTTATTAGTGCTGTTGAGCTGTTATTAGTGTTGTTGAGCTGTGGTGGGTTATTAGTGTTGTTGAGCTGTTATTAGTGTTGTTGAGCTGTTATTAGTGTTGTTGAGCTGTTATTAGTGTTGTTGAGCTGTGGTGGGTTATTAGTGTTGTTGAGCTGTTATTAGTGTTGTTGAGCTGTTATTAGTGTTGTTGAGCTGTGGTGGGTTATTAGTGTTGTTGAGCTGTTATTAGTGTTGTTGAGCTGTGGTGGGTTATTAGTGTTGTTGAGCTGTTATTAGTGTTGTTGAGCTGTGGTGGGTTATTAGTGTTGTTGAGCTGTTATTAGTGTTGTTGAGCTGTGGTGTGTTATTAGTGTTGTTGAGCTGTGGTGTGTTATTAGTGTTGTTGAGCTGTTATTAGTGTTGTTGAGCTGTTATTAGTGTTGTTGAGCTGTGGTGGGTTATTAGTGTTGTTGAGCTGTTATTAGTGTTGTTGAGCTGTGGTGGGTTATTAGTGCTGTTGAGCTGTTATTAGTGTTGTTGAGCTGTGGTGGGTTATTAGTGTTGTTGAGCTGTTATTAGTGTTGTTGAGCTGTGGTGGGTGTTGTTGAGCTGTTATTAGTGTTGTTGAGCTGTGGTGGGTTATTAGTGTTGTTGAGCTGTTATTAGTGTTGTTGAGCTGTGGTGTGTTATTAGTGTTGTTGAGCTGTTATTAGTGTTGTTGAGCTGTGGTGGGTTATTAGTGTTGTTGAGCTGTTATTAGTGTTGTTGAGCTGTGGTGTGTTATTAGTGTTGTTGAGCTGTTATTAGTGTTGTTGAGCTGTGGTGGGTCTTAGTGTTGTTGAGCTGTGGTGGGTCTATTAGTGTTGTTGAGCTGTGGTGGGTCTATCTCCTGTAGTACATTTTTGCTGTTTTATTGAACTATCATCTTTTGAGATGTTTGTTCTCAGGACTCCATTGTGAATGAGACACTGGTCTCAACTGGGATCCCGTGAATAAATAAAAAGTTCAGTAAAAAATAACAAAATGAATCTATCAGTACAATCTATCTGTCAGGGGAAACTTCACTCTGGAGCAAGGTGCAATAATAGTCTCACAGCATCATCAGCAAATCGTCGTCGTGGGAACAGAGGGGTGTGGCGGTGGCCCGGGGGTCTGGGGTCATGGTGAGGGTTGGGCGAGACATCTTAGAGGGAGGAGGGGCCGAGGGGAGGGGCGCCACGGTGGCCCTGACTCTCCTGTTACCCCCCTGGAACTGACGACCCTGCTGCTGAGGGGGATGGAGAGAGGAGATAGAGAAAAAGGAGTAAGTTCCTGTGTATTGTGTGGGAGAGAGAACAAATACCGTTGTAAATACAACTCATATTTATGTTTATTTATTTTCCCTTTTGTACCTTAACTATTTGCACGTAATATGACATTTGTAATGTCTTTATTCTTTGGATGTACATTTTTATTGTTTATTTTACTTTTGTATATTATCTAAACTTAGCAAAAAAAAAGAAACGTCCCCTTTTTCAGGACCCTGCCTTTCAAAGACTACAGGGCGACAGGACGGACAGCTGATCGTCCTCACAATGGCAGACCACATGTAACAACACCGGCACAGGATCGGTACATCCGAACATCACACCTGCGGGACAGGTACAGGATGGCAACAACAACTGTCCGAGTTACACCAGGAACGCACAATCCCTCCATCAGTGCTCAGACTGTCGGCAATAGGTTGAGAGAGGCTGGACTGAGGGCTTGTAGGCCTGTTGTAAGGCAGGTTCTCACCAGACATCACCGGCAACAACGTCGCCTATGGGCACAAACCCACCGTCGCTGGACCAGACAGGACTGGCAAAAAGTGCTCTTCACTGACGAGTAGCGGTTTTGTCTTACCATGGGTGCTGGTCGGATTCGCGTTTACCGTCGAAGGAATGAGTGCACTGAGGCCTGTGCTCTGTAGCGGGATCGATTTGGAGGTGGAGGGTGAGGGCTAGGACCACTCCCCCCAGAAATGTCCGGTAACTTGCAGGTGCCTTGGTGGAAGAGTGGGGTAACATCTCACAGCAAGAACTGGCAATTCTGGTGCAGTCCATGAGGAGGAGATGCACTACAGTACTTAATGCAGCTGGTGGCCACACCAGATTCTGACTGTTACTTTTGATTTTGACCCCCATTTGTTAGGGACACATTGTTCCATTTCTGTTAGTCACATGTCTGTGGAACTTGTTCAGTTTATGTCTCAGTTGTTGAATCTTGCTTGTTATGTTCATACAAATATTTACACATCTTAAGTTTGCTGAAAATAAACGCAGTTGACAGTGAGAGGACGTTTATTTTTTTGCTGAGTTTAGTTCACTTGCTCTGGCAATGTTAACATATTTCCCATGCCAATAAAGCCAGAGAGAGGGAGATAAAGGGACAAAGACAAAGTCACTGTGTATTTCACATTACAAAGCATTTAGTTATTTGCTAGAAAGGGAGTGGAAAGAGAAAGTGACAGAGAGAAAGACAGAAATAGACGAGAGAGGTGAGATACTGTTAAGGGGGAGGAGGGAGGAGAGAGAGAGAGAGAGAGGCAGACCTGTCTGTGCTCACTGCCCACAAAATGAGTTGGAAACTGAGCTGCACTTCCTAACTTCGTGCCAAATGTATGACCATAATAGAGACACATATTTCCCTCAGATTACACAGACCCACAAAGAATTTGAAAACGAATTTAATTTTGATTAACTCCCATATCTATTTGGTGAAATACTACAGTGTGCCATCACAGCATGATTTGTGACGTGTTGCCACAAGAAAAGGGCAACCATTGAAGAACAAACACCATTGTAAATACAACCCATATTTATGTGTATTTATTTTCCCTTTTGCACTATATATAGACATAATATGACATTTGAAATGTCTTTATTCTTTTGGAACTTTTATGAGTAATATTTACGGTTCACTTTTTCTTGTTTATTTCACTTAAGTTAATGCTCTATTCCACTTGCTTTGGCAATGTAAACATATGTTTCCCATGCCTATGAAGCCCTTTGAATTGAGAGAGGTCAGGGGGAGAGAGTGAATCACTGTCACATTACATGATCTATTTGCATTGCAGGAGACCTTATCAGAGATGACCCATAAAGCTCTCTCTCTCACACACACACACACACACACACACACACACACACACACACACACACACACACACACACACACACACACACACACACACACACACACACACACACACACACACACACAAATGACCTGATCAGGAAACACTATGGGCTGTAGTAATAGCTGATAGCGACATGTATGGCATGATAATGAGTGACTAGGAGTTCATAGCACCAACAGACTGGCAACTCAGGCTAAAAGAATACCTAAGAATTGACTAAAAAGAAGAAGTCTATTGGTTGTGAGGTAATCATTGGAAGACACAGAGAAGTCTCCACGGTAACGGCCGGGTGACAGTTCCAGTTCCGCTCTCTCTCGTCTCTCTGACCCAGATTGAGACAGGGCGATTCGATTCGCTCAATCACTTCTCTAATACAATGAAATCACCCTGGAGACAGAGTGTGTGTGTATGAGTGACTGTGTGTAGGAGTGAGTGAGTGCGTGTGTGCGTGCGTACGCGTGAGAAACTTTTGATAAATATGTCTCTGAAGTCAAGAAGTAAAATACTGCCATCTAGTGCATACTTTCAGAAGTAAAATTATCAGCTATATCATAATACAACATCTATATCATTTATATCACCTATATAACCTATATCATTTATATAATTAATATCATAATACATCTATATAATCTATATCATAATACAACATCTATATCATAATATAACATCTATATAATCTATATAATTTATATAATCTACATCTATATATAATCTATATCATAATACAACATCTATATCATCTATATATTTTTTTTAAATTTTACCTTTATTTTACATTTATCATTTATATAATCTATATCATAATACAACATCTATATAATCTTTATCATTTATATAATCTATATCATAATACAACATCTATATAATCTTTATCATTTATATAATCTATATCTTAATACAACACAATCTATATCATAATACAACAAGGAAGTAATACTAAGTGTATGTTGTGTATTAAGCTGTTAGTAGCCCATGTGCCTCACCCTAATAAATTTGTTCCTTTTCCCTCTCATAACTTAGCCTACTGTTCTGACTTGGTAGTGCACATGTAGCCTATAGCCATTTTTAGAGAAATGTAATCATTGAATAGAGCTTTCATTGTCTGCTTCTATGCCCCCTTTATTTATCCTATGGTTCTGACTTGGTGTACAGGAAGAACACTGTAAAAACGGCCCATGTTCTGAATTTTCTCGCTGTACATTTCAAAAGTGCGGAACAAATAGTTACATTGACTACGTCCGTCCTAGCTCGCTCATTAATGTCTTAATCGAAATTACGGATAGCCTCTTATACGCTTGTCGTCCCCTTATGCCATAGTTTGTACATCTCAATTGTCAGTAGAAACCACATTTGTTTAAGCAAGTCAGCCATATCAGCTATGTTTTGTAAATGAGGCTGAATGAACCGTTATAGTTCAATTCATGTGTTTGTTGTTTAGTGTTGTTGCCTTGCTGGCATGTATCCCACATTTTTTTTTTTTGCCCCACCAAGATTTACACACTAAAATCGCCACTGCACAGAGATACCGTGACGAGATCCTGAGGCCCATTGTCATGCCATTCATCCACGGCCATCACCTCATGTTTCAGCGTGATAATGCACAGCCGCATGTTGCAAGGATCTGTACACAATTCCTGGAAGCTGAAAATGTCCCCGTTCTTCCATGGCCTGGAAACTCCCCAGACATGTCACCCATTAAGCATGTTTGGGATGCTCTGGATCGACGTGTACGACAGTGTGTTACAGTTCCCGCCAATATCCAACAACTTCGCACAGCCATTGAAGATGAGTGGGACAACATTCTAAAAGCCACAATTAACAGCCCGATCAACTCCATGTGAAGGAGATGTTTCGCGCTGCATGAGTCAAATGGTGGTGAGACCAGATACTGCCTGGTTTTCTGATCCAATCCCCTACCTTCTTTTAAAGGCGTCTGTGACCAACAGAAGCATATCTGTATTCCCAGTCATGTTAAATCCATAGATTAGGGCTAATGAATTTATTTAAATTGACTGATTTCCTTATATGAACTGTAACTCAGTAAAATCTTTACATGTTTCGTTTAGATTTTTTGTTGTTGAGTATATCTTGTGTGAATGTTAGTCCACTACAATCAAGTTGAAACAGAACAAACAGCTCAAGTATAACCATGAACTTTGACCCCAGTCATAAATGTCCAACGGTTAAACTAATCATTCACCAGGAACACATCATAAGCAGAGAAATAGATGGTTCTGTGGTCGTAGAAACGGAGAAACAGAGTTAAGGATCGTTAGTAGTAGACTGAACAGGGACAAACAAACCTGTCTTGGCTGTCGAGCGGGTGTAGTTGACGGGCCCACTGCTGGCCGTGGTTGGTCCCTGCGGGGAGTCTGTTGGGGTCTGTAGGGGAAATGACAGATCAACTGTTGTATTGTAGTAAGGGTGGTGACAGCAAATACCTGTATGGATATGAGGGTGACAGTAGGTACCTGTATGGATATGAGGGTGGTGACAGCAGGTACCTGTATGGATATGAGGGTGACAGTAGGTACCTGTACGGATATGAGGGTGGTGACAGCAGTCCCCTGTATGGATATGAGGGTGACAGTAGGTACCTGTATGGATATGAGGGTGACAGTAGGTACCTGTATGGATATGAGGGTGACAGTAGGTACCTGTATGGATATGAGGGTGACAGCAGTCACCTGTATGGATATGAGGGTGACAGTAGGTACCTGTATGGATATGAGGGTGACAGTAGGTACCTGTATGGATATGAGGGTGACAGTAGGTACCTGTATGGATATGAGGGTGACAGCAGTCACCTGTATGGATATGAGGGTGGTGACAGCAGTCACCTGTATGGATATGAGGGTGGTGACAGTAAGTGCCTGTATGGATATGAGGGTGGTGACTGTAAGTACCTGTATGGATATGAGGGTGGTGACAGCAGTCCCTGTATGGATATGAGGGTGACAGTAGGTACCTGTATGGATATGAGGGTGGTGACAGCAAGTACCTGTATGGATATGAGGGTGGTGACAGCAGTCACCTGTATGGATATGAGGGTGGTGACAGCAAGTACCTGTATGGATATGAGGGTGACAGTAGGTACCTGTATGGATATGAGGGTGACAGTAGGTACCTGTATGGATATGAGGGTGGTGACAGTAGGTACCTGTATGGATATGAGGGTGGTGACTGTAAGTGCCTGTATGGATATGAGGGTGGTGACAGTAGGTACCTGTATGGATATGAGGGTGGTGACAGTAAGTGCCTGTATGGATATAAGGGTGGTGACAGTAGGTACCTGTATGGATATGAGGGTGGTGACAGCAGTCACCTGTATGGATATGAGGGTGACAGTAGGTACCTGTATGGATATGAGGGTGACAGTAGTCTCCTGTATGGATATGAGGGTGGTGACAGTAAGTGCCTGTATGGATATAAGGGTGGTGACAGTAGGTACCTGTATGGATATGAGGGTGGTGACAGTAGGTACCTGTATGGATATGAGGGTGGTGACAGTAAGTGCCTGTATGGATATAAGGGTGGTGACAGTAGGTACCTGTACGGATATGAGGGTGACAGTAGGTACCTGTATGGATATGAGGGTGGTGACAGCAAGTACCTGTATGGATATGAGGGTGGTGACAGTAGTCACCTGTATGGATATGAGGGTGACAGTAGTCACCTGTATGGATATGAGGGTGGTGACAGTAGTCACCTGTATGGATATGAGGGTGACAGTAGTCACCTGTATGGATATGAGGGTGACAGTAGGTACCTGTATGGATATGAGGGTGACAGTAGTCTCCTGTATGGATATGAGGGTGACAGTAGGTACCTGTATGGATATGAGGGTGACAGTAGTCTCCTGTATGGATATGAGGGTGACAGTAGGTACCTGTATGGATATGAGGGTGACAGTAGTCTCCTGTATGGATATGAGGGTGACAGTAGGTACCTGTATGGATATGAGGGTGACAGTAGGTACCTGTATGGATATGAGGGTGACAGTAGGTACTTGTATGGATATGAGGGTGACAGTAGTCTCCTGTATGGATATGAGGGTGACAGTAGTCTCCTGTATGGATATGAGGGTGACAGTAGGTACCTGTATTGGATATGAGGGTGACAGTAGTCTCCTGTATGGATATGAGGGTGACAGTAGTCTCCTGTATGGATATGAGGGTGACAGTAGGTACCTGTATGGATATGAGGGTGACAGTAGTCTCCTGTATGGATATGAGGGTGACAGTAGGTACCTGTAAGGATATGAGGGTGGTGACAGCAGTCCCCTGTATGGATATGAGGGTGACAGTAGTCTCCTGTATGGATATGAGGGTGACAGTAGTCTCCTGTATGGATATGAGGGTGACAGTAGGTACCTGTATGGATATGAGGGTGACAGTAGGTACCTGTATGGATATGAGGATGACAGTAGGTACCTGTATGGATATGAGGGTGACAGTAGGTACCTGCATGGATATGAGGGTGACAGTAGTCTCCTGTATGGATATGAGGGTGACAGTAGGTACCTGTATGGATATGAGGGTGGTGACAGTAGTCACCTGTATGGATATGAGGGTGGTGACAGTAGTCACCTGTATGGATATGAGGGTGGTGACAGTAGTCACCTGTATGGATATGAGGGTGGTGACAGCAGTCACCTGCATGGATATGAGGGTGACAGTAGGTACCTGTATGGATATGAGGGTGACAGTAGGTACCTGTATGGATATGAGGGTGACCGTAGTCTCCTGTATGGATATGAGGGTGACAGTAGGTACCTGTATGGATATGAGGGTGACAGTAGGTACCTGTATGGATATGAGGGTGACAGTAGTCTCCTGTATGGATATGAGGGTGACAGTAGTCTCCTGTATGGATATGAGGGTGACAGTAGGTACCTGTATTGGATATGAGGGTGACAGTAGTCTCCTGTATGGATATGAGGGTGACAGTAGTCACCTGTATGGATATGAGGGTGACAGTAGGTACCTGTATGGATATGAGGGTGACAGTAGTCTCCTGTATGGATATGAGGGTGACAGTAGGTACCTGTATGGATATGAGGGTGACAGTAGTCTCCTGTATGGATATGAGGGTGACAGTAGGTACCTGTATGGATATGAGGGTGACAGTAGTCTCCTGTATGGATATGAGGGTGACAGTAGGTACCTGTATGGATATGAGGGTGACAGTAGGTACCTGTATGGATATGAGGGTGACAGTAGGTACCTGTATGGATATGAGGGTGACAGTAGTCTCCTGTGTGGATATGAGGGTGACAGTAGGTACCTGTATGGATATGAGGATGACAGTAGGTACCTGTATGGATATGAGGGTGACAGTAGGTACCTGCATGGATATGAGGGTGACAGTAGGTACCTGTATGGATATGAGGGTGACAGTAGGTACCTGTATGGATATGAGGGTGACAGTAGTCTCCTGTATGGATATGAGGGTGGTGACAGCAGTCACCTGTATGGATATGAGGGTGGTGACAGCAAGTACCTGTATGGATATGAGGGTGACAGTAGGTACCTGTATGGATATGAGGGTGACAGTAGGTACCTGTATGGATATGAGGGTGGTGACAGTAGGTACCTGTATGGATATGAGGGTGGTGACTGTAAGTGCCTGTATGGATATGAGGGTGGTGACAGTAGGTACCTGTATGGATATGAGGGTGGTGACAGTAAGTGCCTGTATGGATATAAGGGTGGTGACAGTAGGTACCTGTATGGATATGAGGGTGGTGACAGCAGTCACCTGTATGGATATGAGGGTGACAGTAGGTACCTGTATGGATATGAGGGTGACAGTAGTCTCCTGTATGGATATGAGGGTGGTGACAGTAAGTGCCTGTATGGATATAAGGGTGGTGACAGTAGGTACCTGTATGGATATGAGGGTGGTGACAGTAGGTACCTGTATGGATATGAGGGTGGTGACAGTAAGTGCCTGTATGGATATAAGGGTGGTGACAGTAGGTACCTGTACGGATATGAGGGTGACAGTAGGTACCTGTATGGATATGAGGGTGGTGACAGCAAGTACCTGTATGGATATGAGGGTGGTGACAGTAGTCACCTGTATGGATATGAGGGTGACAGTAGGTACCTGTATGGATATGAGGGTGACAGTAGGTACCTGTATGGATATGAGGGTGACAGTAGGTACCTGTATGGATATGAGGGTGGTGACAGTAGTCACCTGTATGGATATGAGGGTGGTGACAGTAGTCACCTGTATGGATATGAGGGTGACAGTAGTTACCTGTATGGATATGAGGGTGACAGTAGGTACCTGTATGGATGTGAGGGTGGTGACAGTAGTCACCTGTATGGATATGAGGGTGACAGTAGGTACCTGTATGGATATGAGGGTGACAGTAGTCTCCTGTATGGATATGAGGGTGACAGTAGGTACCTGTATGGATATGAGGGTGGTGACAGTAGTCACCTGTATGGATATGAGGGTGGTGACAGTAGTCACCTGTATGGATATGAGGGTGGTGACAGTAGTCACCTGTATGGATATGAGGGTGGTGACAGCAGTCACCTGCATGGATATGAGGGTGACAGTAGGTATCTGTATGGATATGAGGGTGACAGTAGGTACCTGTATGGATATGAGGGTGACCGTAGTCTCCTGTATGGATATGAGGGTGACAGTAGGTACCTGTATGGATATGAGGGTGACAGTAGGTACCTGTATGGATATGAGGGTGACAGTAGTCTCCTGTATGGATATGAGGTGACAGTAGGTACCTGTATGGATATGAGGGTGACAGTAGGTACCTGTATGGATATGAGGTGACAGTAGTCACCTGTATGGATATGAGGGTGACAGTAGGTACCTGTATGGATATGAGGGTGACAGCAGTCACCTGCATGGATATGGGGTGACAGTAGGTACCTGTATGGATATGAGGGTGACAGTAGGTACCTGTATGGATATGAGGGTGACAGTAGTCTCCTGTATGGATATGAGGGTGACAGTAGGTACCTGTATGGATATGAGGGTGACAGTAGTCACCTGTATGGATATGAGGGTGACAGTAGGTACCTGTATGGATATGAGGGTGACAGTAGTCTCCTGTATGGATATGAGGGTGACAGTAGGTACCTGTATGGATATGAGGGTGACAGTAGTCTCCTGTATGGATATGAGGGTGACAGTAGGTACCTGTATGGATATGAGGGTGACAGCAGTCACCTGCATGGATATGAGGGTGACAGTAGGTACCTGTATGGATATGAGGGTGACAGTAGGTACCTGTATGGATATGAGGGTGACAGTAGTCTCCTGTATGGATATGAGGGTGACAGTAGGTACCTGTATGGATATGAGGGTGACAGTATGGATATGAGGGTGACAGTAGTCACCTGTATGGATATGAGGGTGACAGTAGGTACCTGTATGGATATGAGGGTGACAGTAGTCTCCTGTATGGATATGAGGGTGACAGTAGTCTCCTGTATGGATATGAGGGTGACAGTAGGTACCTGTATGGATATGAGGGTGACAGTAGGTACCTGTATGGATATGAGGGTGACAGTAGGTACCTGTATGGATATGAGGGTGACAGTAGTATCCTGTATGGATATGAGGGTGACAGTAGGTACCTGTATGGATATGAGGGTGACAGTAGTCTCCTGTATGGATATGAGGGTGACAGTAGGTACCTGTATTGGATATGAGGGTGACAGTAGTCTCCTGTATGGATATGAGGGTGACAGTAGTCTCCTGTATGGATATGAGGGTGACAGTAGGTACCTGTATGGATATGAGGGTGACAGCAGTCACCTGCATGGATATGAGGGTGACAGTAGGTACCTGTATGGATATGAGGGTGACAGTAGGTACCTGTATGGATATGAGGGTGACAGTAGTCTCCTGTATGGATATGAGGGTGACAGTAAGTGCCTGTATGGATATAAGGGTGGTGACAGTAGGTACCTGTATGGATATGAGGGTGGTGACAGTAGGTACCTGTATGGATATGAGGGTGGTGACAGTAAGTGCCTGTATGGATATAAGGGTGGTGACAGTAGGTACCTGTACGGATATGAGGGTGACAGTAGGTACCTGTATGGATATGAGGGTGGTGACAGCAAGTACCTGTATGGATATGAGGGTGGTGACAGTAGTCACCTGTATGGATATGAGGGTGACAGTAGGTACCTGTATGGATATGAGGGTGACAGTAGGTACCTGTATGGATATGAGGGTGACAGTAGTCTCCTGTATGGATATGAGGGTGACAGTAAGTGCCTGTATGGATATAAGGGTGGTGACAGTAGGTACCTGTATGGATATGAGGGTGGTGACAGTAGGTACCTGTATGGATATGAGGGTGGTGACAGTAAGTGCCTGTATGGATATAAGGGTGGTGACAGTAGGTACCTGTATGGATATGAGGGTGACAGTAGGTACCTGTATGGATATGAGGGTGGTGACAGCAAGTACCTGTATGGATATGAGGGTGGTGACAGTAGTCACCTGTATGGATATGAGGGTGACAGTAGGTACCTGTATGGATATGAGGGTGACAGTAGGTACCTGTATGGATATGAGGGTGGTGACAGTAGTCACCTATGGATATGAGGGTGGTGACAGTAGTCACCTGTATGGATATGAGGGTGACAGTAGTTACCTGTATGGATATGAGGGTGACAGTAGGTACCTGTATGGATATGAGGGTGGTGACAGTAGTCACCTGTATGGATATGAGGGTGACAGTAGGTACCTGTATGGATATGAGGGTGACAGTAGTCTCCTGTATGGATATGAGGGTGACAGTAGGTACCTGTATGGATATGAGGGTGGTGACAGTAGTCACCTGTATGGATATGAGGGTGGTGACAGTAGTCACCTGTATGGATATGAGGGTGGTGACAGTAGTCACCTGTATGGATATGAGGGTGGTGACAGCAGTCACCTGCATGGATATGAGGGTGACAGTAGGTACCTGTATGGATATGAGGGTGACAGTAGGTACCTGTATGGATATGAGGGTGACCGTAGTCTCCTGTATGGATATGAGGGTGACAGTAGGTACCTGTATGGATATGAGGGTGACAGTAGGTACCTGTATGGATATGAGGGTGACAGTAGTCTCCTGTATGGATATGAGGGTGACAGTAGGTACCTGTATGGATATGAGGGTGACAGTAGTCTCCTGTATGGATATGAGGGTGACAGTAGGTACCTGTATGGATATGAGGGTGACAGCAGTCACCTGCATGGATATGAGGGTGACAGTAGGTACCTGTATGGATATGAGGGTGACAGTAGGTACCTGTATGGATATGAGGGTGACAGTAGGTACCTGTATGGATATGAGGGTGACAGCAGTCACCTGTATGGATATGAGGGTGACAGTAGGTACCTGTATGGATATGAGGGTGACAGTAGGTACCTGTATGGATATGAGGGTGACAGTAGTCACCTGTATGGATATGAGGGTGACAGTAGGTACCTGTATGGATATGAGGGTGGTGACAGTAGTCACCTGTATGGATATGAGGGTGGTGACAGTAGTCACCTGTATGGATATGAGGGTGACAGTAGTTACCTGTATGGATATGAGGGTGACAGTAGGTACCTGTATGGATGTGAGGGTGGTGACAGTAGTCACCTGTATGGATATGAGGGTGACAGTAGGTACCTGTATGGATATGAGGGTGACAGTAGTCTCCTGTATGGATATGAGGGTGACAGTAGGTACCTGTATGGATATGAGGGTGGTGACAGTAGTCACCTGTATGGATATGAGGGTGGTGACAGTAGTCACCTGTATGGATATGAGGGTGGTGACAGTAGTCACCTGTATGGATATGAGGGTGGTGACAGCAGTCACCTGCATGGATATGAGGGTGACAGTAGGTATCTGTATGGATATGAGGGTGACAGTAGGTACCTGTATGGATATGAGGGTGACCGTAGTCTCCTGTATGGATATGAGGGTGACAGTAGGTACCTGTATGGATATGAGGGTGACAGTAGGTACCTGTATGGATATGAGGGTGACAGTAGTCTCCTGTATGGATATGAGGGTGACAGTAGGTACCTGTATGGATATGAGGGTGACAGTAGGTACCTGTATGGATATGAGGGTGACAGTAGTCACCTGTATGGATATGAGGGTGACAGTAGGTACCTGTATGGATATGAGGGTGACAGCAGTCACCTGCATGGATATGAGGGTGACAGTAGGTACCTGTATGGATATGAGGGTGACAGTAGGTACCTGTATGGATATGAGGGTGACAGTAGTCTCCTGTATGGATATGAGGGTGACAGTAGGTACCTGTATGGATATGAGGGTGACAGTAGTCACCTGTATGGATATGAGGGTGACAGTAGGTACCTGTATGGATATGAGGGTGACAGTAGTCTCCTGTATGGATATGAGGGTGACAGTAGGTACCTGTATGGATATGAGGGTGACAGTAGTCTCCTGTATGGATATGAGGGTGACAGTAGGTACCTGTATGGATATGAGGTGACAGCAGTCACCTGCATGGATATGAGGGTGACAGTAGGTACCTGTATGGATATGAGGGTGACAGTAGGTACCTGTATGGATATGAGGTGACAGTAGTCTCCTGTATGGATATGAGGGTGACAGTAGGTACCTGTATGGATATGAGGGTGACAGTATGGATATGAGGGTGACAGTAGTCACCTGTATGGATATGAGGGTGACAGTAGGTACCTGTATGGATATGAGGGTGACAGTAGTCTCCTGTATGGATATGAGGGTGACAGTAGTCTCCTGTATGGATATGAGGGTGACAGTAGGTACCTGTATGGATATGAGGGTGACAGTAGGTACCTGTATGGATATGAGGGTGACAGTAGGTACCTGTATGGATATGAGGGTGACAGTAGTATCCTGTATGGATATGAGGGTGACAGTAGGTACCTGTATGGATATGAGGGTGACAGTAGTCTCCTGTATGGATATGAGGGTGACAGTAGGTACCTGTATTGGATATGAGGGTGACAGTAGTCTCCTGTATGGATATGAGGGTGACAGTAGTCTCCTGTATGGATATGAGGGTGACAGTAGGTACCTGTATGGATATGAGGGTGACAGCAGTCACCTGCATGGATATGAGGGTGACAGTAGGTACCTGTATGGATATGAGGGTGACAGTAGGTACCTGTATGGATATGAGGGTGACAGTAGTCTCCTGTATGGATATGAGGGTGACAGTAAGTGCCTGTATGGATATAAGGGTGGTGACAGTAGGTACCTGTATGGATATGAGGGTGGTGACAGTAGGTACCTGTATGGATATGAGGGTGGTGACAGTAAGTGCCTGTATGGATATAAGGGTGGTGACAGTAGGTACCTGTACGGATATGAGGGTGACAGTAGGTACCTGTATGGATATGAGAGGGTGTACCTGTATGGATATGAGGGTGGTGACAGTAGTCACCTGTATGGATATGAGGGTGACAGTAGGTACCTGTATGGATATGAGGGTGACAGTAGGTACCTGTATGGATATGAGGGTGTAGTCTCCTGTATGGATATGAGGGTGACAGTAAGTGCCTGTATGGATATAAGGGTGGTGACAGTAGGTACCTGTATGGATATGAGGGTGGTGACAGTAGGTACCTGTATGGATATGAGGGTGGTGACAGTAAGTGCCTGTATGGATATAAGGGTGGTGACAGTAGGTACCTGTATACGGATATGAGGTGACAGTAGGTACCTGTATGGATATGAGGGTGGTGACAGCAAGTACCTGTATGGATATGAGGGTGGTGACAGTAGTCACCTGTATGGATATGAGGGTGACAGTAGGTACCTGTATGGATATGAGGGTGACAGTAGGTACCTGTATGGATATGAGGGTGGTGACAGTAGTCACCTGTATGGATATGAGGGTGGTGACAGTAGTCACCTGTATGGATATGAGGGTGACAGTAGTTACCTGTATGGATATGAGGGTGACAGTAGGTACCTGTATGGATATGAGGGTGGTGACAGTAGTCACCTGTATGGATATGAGGGTGACAGTAGGTACCTGTATGGATATAGGGTGACAGTAGTCTCCTGTATGGATATGAGGGTGACAGTAGGTACCTGTATGGATATGAGGGTGGTGACAGTAGTCACCTGTATGGATATGAGGGTGGTGACAGTAGTCACCTGTATGGATATGAGGGTGGTGACAGTAGTCACCTGTATGGATATGAGGGTGGTGACAGCAGTCACCTGCATGGATATGAGGGTGACAGTAGGTACCTGTATGGATATGAGGGTGACAGTAGGTACCTGTATGGATATGAGGGTGACCGTAGTCTCCTGTATGGATATGAGGGTGACAGTAGGTACCTGTATGGATATGAGGGTGACAGTAGGTACCTGTATGGATATGAGGGTGACAGTAGTCTCCTGTATGGATATGAGGGTGACAGTAGGTACCTGTATGGATATGAGGGTGACAGTAGTCACCTGTATGGATATGAGGGTGACAGTAGGTACCTGTATGGATATGATGGATATGCATGGATGAGGGTGACAGTAGGTACCTGTATGGATATAGGTGACCATGGTAGGGGTACCTGTATGGATATGACAGGGTGACAGTAGTAGTCACCTGTATGGATATGAGGTGACAGTAGTACCTGTATGGATATATGAGGGTGACAGTAGTCTACCTGTATGGATATGAGGGTGGTGACAGGGTAGTCACCTGTATGGATATGAGGTGACAGTAGTCACCTGTATGGATATGAGGGTGACAGTAGGTACCTGTATGGATATGAGGGTGACAGTAGTCTCCTGTATGGATATGAGGGTGACAGTAGGTACCTGTATGGATATGAGGGTGACAGTATGGATATGAGGGTGACAGTAGTCACCTGTATGGATATGAGGGTGACAGTAGGTACCTGTATGGATATGAGGGTGACAGTAGTCTCCTGTATGGATATGAGGGTGACAGTAGTACCTGTATGGATATGAGGGTGACAGTAGGTACCTGTATGGATATGAGGGTGACAGTAGGTACCTGTATGGATATGAGGGTGACAGTAGGTACCTGTATGGATATGAGGGTGACAGTAGTATCCTGTATGGATATGAGGTGACAGTAGACCTGTATGGATATGAGGGTGACAGTAGTCTCCTGTATGGATATGAGGGTGACAGTAGGTACCTGTATTGGATATGAGGGTGACAGTACTGTATGGATATGAGGGTGACAGTAGTCTCCTGTATGGATATGAGGGTGACAGTGACCTGTATGGATATGAGGGTGACAGCAGTCACCTGCATGGATATGAGGGTGACAGTAGGTACCTGTATGGATATGAGGGTGACAGTAGGTACCTGTATGGATATGAGGGTGACAGTAGTCTCCTGTATGGATATGAGGGTGACAGTAAGTGCCTGTATGGATATAAGGGTGGTGACAGTAGGTACCTGTATGGATATGAGGGTGGTGACAGTAGGTACCTGTATGGATATGAGGGTGGTGACAGTAAGTGCCTGTATGGATATAGGGTGGTGACAGTAGGTACCTGTATGGATATGAGGGTGACAGTAGGTACCTGTATGGATATGAGGGTGGTGACAGATACCTGTATGGATATGAGGGTGGTGACAGTAGTCACCTGTATGGATATGAGGGGGTGACAGTAGGTACCTGTATGGATATGAGGGTGACAGTAGGTACCTGTATGGATATGAGGGTGACAGTAGTCTCCTGTATGGGGTGACAGTAAGTGCCTGTATGGATATAAGGGTGGTGACAGTAGGTACCTGTATGGATATGAGGGTGGTGACAGTAGGTACCTGTATGGATATGAGGGTGGTGACAGTAAGTACCTGTATGGATATGAGGGTGACAGTAGGTACCTGTACGGATATGAGGGTGACAGTAGGTACCTGTATGGATATGAGGGTGGTGACAGCAAGTACCTGTATGGATATGAGGGTGGTGACAGTAGTACCTGTATGGATATGAGGGTGACAGTAGGTACCTGTATGGATATGAGGGTGACAGTAGGTACCTGTATGGATATGAGGGTGGTGACAGTAGTCACCTGTATGGATATGATGAGGTGGTGACAGTAGTCACCTGTATGGATATGAGGGGGTGACAGTAGTTACCTGTATGGATATGAGGGTGACAGTAGGTACCTGTATGGATATGAGGGTGGTGACAGTAGTCACCTGTATGGATATGAGGGTGACAGTAGGTACCTGTATGGATATGAGGGTGGTGACTGTATGGATATGAGGGTGACAGTAGGTACCTGTATGGATATGAGGGTGGTGACAGTAGTCACCTGTATGGATATGAGGGTGGTGACAGTAGTCACCTGTATGGATATGAGGGTGGTGACAGTAGTCACCTGTATGGATATGAGGGTGGTGACAGCAGTCACCTGCATGGATATGAGGGTGACAGTAGGTACCTGTATGGATATGAGGGTGACAGTAGGTACCTGTATGGATATGATGAGTCTCCTGTATGGATATGAGGGTGACAGTAGTCACCTGTATGGATATGAGGGTGACAGTAGGTACCTGTATGGATATGAGGGGGTGAGTCTCCTGTATGGATATGAGGGTGAGGTGACCTGTATGGATATGAGGGTGACAGTAGTCACCTGTATGGATATGAGGGTGACAGTAGGTACCTGTATGGATATGAGGGTGACAGTAGTCACCTGTATGGATATGAGGGTGACAGTAGGTACCTGTATGGATATGAGGGTGACAGTAGGTACCTGTATGGATATGAGGGTGACAGTAGTCTCCTGTATGGATATGAGGGTGACAGTAGGTACCTGTATGGATATGAGGGTGACAGTGACCTGTATGGATATGAGGGTGACAGTAGGTACCTGTATGGATATGAGGGTGGTGACATGGATATGAGGGGTACCTGTATGGATATGAGGGTGACAGTAGTCACCTGTATGGATATGAGGGTGACAGTGACCAGTGACAGCAGTCACCTGCATGGATATGAGGGTGACAGTAGGTACCTGTATGGATATGAGGGTGACAGTAGTCTCCTGTATGGATATGAGGGTGACAGTAGGTACCTGTATGGATATGTGAGTATGGATGGGGTGACAGTAGTCACCTGTATGGATATGAGGGTGACAGTAGGTACCTGTATGGATATGAGGGTGACAGTAGTCTCCTGTATGGATATGAGGGTGACAGTAGTACCTGTATGGATATGAGGGTGACAGTAGGTACCTGTATGGATATGAGGGGGTGACAGTAGGTACCTGTATGGATATGAGGGTGACAGTAGGTACCTGTATGGATATGAGGGTGACAGTAGTATCCTGTATGGATATGAGGGTGACAGTAGGTACCTGTATGGATATGAGGGTGACAGTAGTCTCCTGTATGGATATGAGGGTGACAGTAGGTACCTGTATGGATATGAGGGTGACAGTAGTCTCCTGTATGGATATGAGGGTGACAGTAGTCTCCTGTATGGATATGAGGGTGACAGTAGGTACCTGTATGGATATGAGGGTGACAGCAGTCACCTGCATGGATATGAGGGTGACAGTAGGTACCTGTATGGTGAGGGTGACAGTGTACCTGTATGGATATGAGGGTGACAGTAGTCTCCTGTATGGATATGAGGGTGACAGTAAGTGCCTGTATGGATATAAGGGTGGTGACAGTAGGTACCTGTATGGATATGAGGTGGTGACAGTAGGTACCTGTATGGATATGAGGGTGACAGTAAGTGCCTGTATGGATATAAGGGTGGTGACAGTAGGTACCTGTATGGATATGAGGGTGACAGTAGGTACCTGTATGGATATGAGGGTGGTGACAGCAAGTACCTGTATGGATATGAGGGTGACAGTAGTCACCTGTATGGATATGAGGGTGACAGTAGGTACCTGTATGGATATGAGGGTGACAGTAGGTACCTGTATGGGAGGGTGACAGTAGTCTCCTGTGTGGATATGAGGGTGACAGTAGGTACCTGTATGGATATGAGGATGACAGTAGGTACCTGTATGGATATGAGGGTGACAGTAGGTACCTGCATGGATATGAGGGTGACAGTAGGTACCTGTATGGATATGAGGGTGACAGTAGGTACCTGTATGGATATGAGGGTGACAGTAGTCTCCTGTATGGATATGGGGTGGTGACAGCAGTCACCTGTATGGATATGAGGGTGGTGACAGCAAGTACCTGTATGGATATGAGGGTGACAGTAGGTACCTGTATGGATATGAGGGTGACAGTAGGTACCTGTATGGATATGAGGGTGGTGACAGTAGGTACCTGTATGGATATGAGGGTGGTGACTGTAAGTGCCTGTATGGATATGAGGGTGGTGACAGTAGGTACCTGTATGGATATGAGGGTGGTGACAGTAAGTGCCTGTATGGATATAAGGGTGGTGACAGTAGGTACCTGTATGGATATGAGGGTGGTGACAGCAGTCACCTGTATGGATATGAGGGTGACAGTAGGTACCTGTATGGATATGAGGGTGACAGTAGTCTCCTGTATGGATATGAGGGTGGTGACAGTAAGTGCCTGTATGGATATAAGGGTGGTGACAGTAGGTACCTGTATGGATATGAGGGTGGTGACAGTAGGTACCTGTATGGATATGAGGGTGGTGACAGTAAGTGCCTGTATGGATATAAGGGTGGTGACAGTAGGTACCTGTACGGATATGAGGGTGACAGTAGGTACCTGTATGGATATGAGGGTGGTGACAGCAAGTACCTGTATGGATATGAGGTGGTGACAGTAGTCACCTGTATGGATATGAGGGTGACAGTAGGTACCTGTATGGATATGAGGGTGACAGTAGGTACCTGTATGGATATGAGGGTGACAGTAGGTACCTGTATGGATATGAGGGTGGTGACAGTAGTCACCTGTATGGATATGAGGGTGGTGACAGTAGTCACCTGTATGGATATGAGGGTGACAGTAGTTACCTGTATGGATATGAGGGTGACAGTAGGTACCTGTATGGATATGAGGGTGGTGACAGTAGTCACCTGTATGGATATGAGGGTGACAGTAGGTACCTGTATGGATATGAGGGTGACAGTAGTCTCCTGTATGGATATGAGGGTGACAGTAGGTACCTGTATGGATATGAGGGTGGTGACAGTAGTCACCTGTATGGATATGAGGGTGGTGACAGTAGTCACCTGTATGGATATGAGGTGGTGACAGTAGTCACCTGTATGGATATGAGGGTGGTGACAGCAGTCACCTGCATGGATATGAGGGTGACAGTAGGTATCTGTATGGATATGAGGGTGACAGTAGGTACCTGTATGGATATGAGGGTGACCGTAGTCTCCTGTATGGATATGAGGGTGACAGTAGGTACCTGTATGGATATGAGGGTGACAGTAGGTACCTGTATGGATATGAGGGTGACAGTAGTCTCCTGTATGGATATGAGGGTGACAGTAGGTACCTGTATGGATATGAGGGTGAGGTACCTGTATGGATATGAGGGTGACAGTAGTCACCTGTATGGATATGAGGGTGACAGTAGGTACCTGTATGGATATGAGGGTGACAGCAGTCACCTGCATGGATATGAGGGTGACAGTAGGTACCTGTATGGATATGAGGGTGACAGTAGGTACCTGTATGGATATGAGGGTGACAGTAGTCTCCTGTATGGATATGAGGGTGACAGTAGGTACCTGTATGGATATGAGGGTGACAGTAGTCACCTGTATGGATATGAGGGTGACAGTAGGTACCTGTATGGATATGAGGGTGACAGTAGTCTCCTGTATGGATATGAGGGTGACAGTAGGTACCTGTATGGATATGAGGGTGACAGTAGTCTCCTGTATGGATATGAGGGTGACAGTAGGTACCTGTATGGATATGAGGGTGACAGCAGTCACCTGCATGGATATGAGGGTGACAGTAGGTACCTGTATGGATATGAGGGTGACAGTAGGTACCTGTATGGATATGAGGGTGACAGTAGTCTCCTGTATGGATATGAGGGTGACAGTAGGTACCTGTATGGATATGAGGGTGACAGTATGGATATGAGGGTGACAGTAGTCACCTGTATGGATATGAGGGTGACAGTAGGTACCTGGATATGAGGGTGACAGTAGTCTCCTGTATGGATATGAGGGTGACAGTAGGTACCTGTATGGATATGAGGGTGACAGTAGGTACCTGTATGGATATGAGGGTGACAGTAGGTACCTGTATGGATATGAGGGTGACAGTAGTATCCTGTATGGATGAGGGTGACAGTAGGTACCTGTATGGATATGAGGTGACAGTAGTCTCCTGTATGGATATGAGGGTGACAGTAGGTACCTGTATTGGATATGAGGTGACAGTAGTCCCTGTATGGATATGAGGGTGACAGTAGTCTCCTGGTGGATATGAGGGTGACAGTAGGTACCTGTATGGATATGAGGGTGACAGCAGTCACCTGCATGGATATGAGGGTGACAGTAGGTACCTGTATGGATATGAGGGTGACAGTAGGTACCTGTATGGATATGAGGGTGACAGTAGTCTCCTGTATGGATATGAGGGTGACAGTAAGTGCCTGTATGGATATAAGGGTGGTGACAGTAGGTACCTGTATGGATATGAGGGTGGTGACAGTAGGTACCTGTATGGATATGAGGGTGGTGACAGTAAGTGCCTGTATGGATATAAGGGTGGTGACAGTAGGTACCTGTACGGATATGAGGGTGACAGTAGGTACCTGTATGGATATGAGGGTGGTGACAGCAAGTACCTGTATGGATATGAGGGTGGTGACAGTAGTCACCTGTATGGATATGAGGGTGACAGTAGGTACCTGTATGGATATGAGGGTGACAGTAGGTACCTGTATGGATATGAGGGTGACAGTAGTCTCCTGTATGGATATGAGGGTGACAGTAAGTGCCTGTATGGATATAAGGGTGGTGACAGTAGGTACCTGTATGGATATGAGGGTGGTGACAGTAGGTACCTGTATGGATATGAGGGTGGTGACAGTAAGTGCCTGTATGGATATAAGGGTGGTGACAGTAGGTACCTGTACGGATATGAGGGTGACAGTAGGTACCTGTATGGATATGAGTGGTGACAGCAAGTACCTGTATGGATATGAGGGTGGTGACAGTAGTCACCTGTATGGATATGAGGGTGACAGTAGGTACCTGTATGGATATGAGGGTGACAGTAGGTACCTGTATGGATATGAGGGTGGTGACAGTAGTCACCTGTATGGATATGAGGGTGGTGACAGTAGTCACCTGTATGGATATGAGGGTGACAGTAGTTACCTGTATGGATATGAGGGTGACAGTAGGTACCTGTATGGATATGAGGGTGGTGACAGTAGTCACCTGTATGGATATGAGGGTGACAGTAGGTACCTGTATGGATATGAGGGTGACAGTAGTCTCCTGTATGGATATGAGGGTGACAGTAGGTACCTGTATGGATATGAGGGGTGGTGACAGTAGTCACCTGTATGGATATGAGGGTGGTGACAGTAGTCACCTGTATGGATATGAGGGTGGTGACAGTAGTCACCTGTATGGATATGAGGGTGGTGACAGCAGTCACCTGCATGGATATGAGGACAGTGACATGGTGAGGGTGACAGTAGGTACCTGTATGGATATGAGGTGAGTCTCCTGTATGGATATGAGGGTGACAGTAGGTACCTGTATGGATATGAGGGTGACAGTAGGTACCTGTATGGATATGAGGGTGACAGTAGTCTCCTGTATGGATATGAGGGTGACAGTAGGTACCTGTATGGATATGAGGGTGACAGTAGTCACCTGTATGGATATGAGGGTGACAGTAGGTACCTGTATGGATATGAGGGTGACAGCAGTCACCTGCATGGATATGAGGGTGACAGTAGGTACCTGTATGGATATGAGGGTGACAGTAGGTACCTGTATGGATATGAGGGTGACAGTAGTCTCCTGTATGGATATGAGGGTGACAGTAGGTACCTGTATTGGATATGAGGGTGACAGTAGTCTCCTGTATGGATATGAGGGTGACAGTAGTCTCCTGTATGGATATGAGGGTGACAGTAGGTACCTGTATGGATATGAGGGTGACAGCAGTCACCTGCATGGATATGAGGGTGACAGTAGGTACCTGTATGGATATGAGGGTGACAGTAGGTACCTGTATGGATATGAGGGTGACAGTAGTCTCCTGTATGGATATGAGGGTGACAGTAAGTGCCTGTATGGATATAAGGGTGGTGACAGTAGGTACCTGTATGGATATGAGGGTGGTGACAGTAGGTACCTGTATGGATATGAGGGTGGTGACAGTAGGTACCTGTATGGATATAAGGGTGGTGACAGTAGGTACCTGTATGGATATGAGGGTGACAGTAGGTACCTGTATGGATATGGTGACAGCAAGTACCTGTATGGATATGAGGGTGGTGACAGTAGTCACCTGTATGGATATGAGGGTGACAGTAGGTACCTGTATGGATATGAGGGTGACAGTAGGTACCTGTATGGATATGAGGGTGACAGTAGTCTCCTGTATGGATATGAGGGTGACAGTAAGTGCCTGTATGGATATAAGGGTGGTGACAGTAGGTACCTGTATGGATATGAGGGTGGTGACAGTAGGTACCTGTATGGATATGAGGGTGGTGACAGTAAGTGCCTGTATGGATATAAGGGTGGTGACAGTAGGTACCTGTACGGATATGAGGGTGACAGTAGGTACCTGTATGGATATGAGGGTGGTGACAGCAAGTACCTGTATGGATATGAGGGTGGTGACAGTAGTCACCTGTATGGATATGAGGGTGACAGTAGGTACCTGTATGGATATGAGGGTGACAGTAGGTACCTGTATGGATATGAGGGTGGTGACAGTAGTCACCTGTATGGATATGAGGGTGGTGACAGTAGTCACCTGTATGGATATGAGGGTGACAGTAGTTACCTGTATGGATATGAGGGTGACAGTAGGTACCTGGATATGAGGGTGGTGACAGTAGTCACCTGTATGGATATGAGGGTGACAGTAGGTACCTGTATGGATATGAGGGTGACAGTAGTCTCCTGTATGGATATGAGGGTGACAGTAGGTACCTGTATGGATATGAGGGTGGTGACAGTAGTCACCTGTATGGATATGAGGGTGGTGACAGTAGTCACCTGTATGGATATGAGGGTGGTGACAGTAGTCACCTGTATGGATATGAGGGTGGTGACAGCAGTCACCTGCATGGATATGAGGGTGACAGTAGGTACCTGTATGGATATGAGGGTGACAGTAGGTACCTGTATGGATATGAGGGTGACCGTAGTCTCCTGTATGGATATGAGGGTGACAGTAGGTACCTGTATGGATATGAGGGTGACAGTAGGTACCTGTATGGATATGAGGGTGACAGTAGTCTCCTGTATGGATATGAGGGTGACAGTAGGTACCTGTATGGATATGAGGGTGACAGTAGGTACCTGTATGGATATGAGGGTGACAGTAGTCACCTGTATGGATATGAGGGTGACAGTAGGTACCTGTATGGATATGAGGGTGACAGTGACCTGTATGGATATGAGGGTGACAGCAGTCACCTGTATGGATATGAGGGTGACAGTAGGTACCTGTATGGATATGAGGGTGACAGTAGGTACCTGTATGGATATGAGGGTGACAGTAGTCTCCTGTATGGATATGAGGGTGACAGTAGGTACCTGTATGGATATGAGGGTGACAGTAGTCACCTGTATGGATATGAGGGTGACAGTAGGTACCTGTATGGATATGAGGGTGACAGCAGTCACCTGCATGGATATGAGGGTGACAGTAGGTACCTGTATGGATATGAGGGTGACAGTAGTCTCCTGTATGGATATGAGGGTGACAGTAGGTACCTGTATGGATATGAGGGTGACAGCAGTCACCTGCATGGTGAGGGTGACAGTGGACCTGTATGGATATGAGGGTGACAGTACTGTATGGATATGAGGGTGACAGTAGGTATGGATATGAGGGTGACAGTAGTCACCTGTATGGATATGAGGGTGACAGTAGGTACCTGTATGGATATGAGGGTGACAGTAGTCTCCTGTATGGATATGAGGGTGACAGTAGGTACCTGTATGGATATGAGGGTGACAGTAGGTACCTGTATGGATATGAGGGTGACAGTAGGTACCTGTATGGATATGAGGGTGACAGTAGGTACCTGTATGGATATGAGGGTGACAGTAGTCTCCTGTATGGATATGAGGGTGACAGTAGGTACCTGTATGGATATGAGGGTGACAGTAGGTACCTGTATGGATATGAGGGTGACAGTAGTCTCCTGTATGGATATGAGGGTGACAGTAGGTACCTGTATGGATATGAGGGTGACAGTAGGTACCTGTATGGATATGAGGGTGACAGTAGTCTCCTGTATGGATATGAGGGTGACAGTAGTCTCCTGTATGGATATGAGGGTGACAGTAGGTACCTGTATGGATATGAGGGTGACAGTAGTCACCTGCATGGATATGAGGGTGACAGTAGTACCTGTATGGATATGAGGGTGACAGTAGGTACCTGTATGGATATGAGGGTGACAGTAGTCTCCTGTATGGATATGAGGGTGACAGTAGGTACCTGTATGGATATGAGGGTGACAGTAGTCTCCTGTATGGATATGAGGGTGACAGTAGGTACCTGTATGGATATGAGGGTGACAGTAGTCACCTGTATGGATATGAGGGTGACAGTGTACCTGTATGGAGGGTGACAGTAGTCTCCTGTATGGATATGAGGGTGACAGGGTGACAGTAGTCTCCTGTATGGATATAGGGGTGACAGTAGGTACCTGTATGGATATGAGGGTGACAGTAGGTACCTGTATGGATATGAGGGTGACAGTAGGTACCTGTATGGATATGAGGGTGACAGTAGTCTCCTGTATGGATATGAGGGTGACAGTAGGTACCTGTATGGATATGAGGGTGACAGTAGTCTCCTGTATGGATATGAGGGTGACAGTAGTCTCCTGTATGGATATGAGGGTGACAGTAGGTACCTGTATGGATATGAGGGTGACAGTAGGTACCTGTATGGATATGAGGGTGACAGTAGTCTCCTGTATGGATATGAGGGTGACAGTAGTCTCCTGTATGGATATGAGGGTGACAGTAGTCCCCTGTATGGATATGAGGGTGACAGTAGTCCCCTGTATGGATATGAGGGTGACAGTAGGTACCTGTATTGGATATGAGGGTGACAGTAGTCTCCTGTATGGATATGAGGGTGACAGTAGTCTCCTGTATGGATATGAGGGTGACAGTAGGTACCTGTATGGATATGAGGGTGACAGTAGTCTCCTGTATGGATATGAGGGTGACAGTAGGTACCTGTATGGATATGAGGGTGACAGTAGTCTCCTGTATGGATATGAGGGTGACAGTAGGTACCTGTATGGATATGAGGGTGGTGACAGCAGTCCCCTGTATGGATATGAGGGTGACAGTAGTCTCCTGTATGGATATGAGGGTGACAGTAGTCTCCTGTATGGATATGAGGGTGACAGTAGGTACCTGTATGGATATGAGGGTGACAGTAGGTACCTGTATGGATATGATGATGACAGTAGTCTCCTGTATGGATATGAGGGTGACAGTAGGTACCTGTATGGATATGAGGGTGACAGTAGTCTCCTGTATGGATATGAGGGTGACAGTAGGTACCTGCATGGATATGAGGGTGACAGTAGGTACCTGTATGGATATGAGGGTGACAGTAGTCTCCTGTATGGATATGAGGGTGACAGTAGGTACCTGTATGGATATGAGGGTGACAGTAGGTACCTGTATGGATATGAGGGTGGGTAGGTACCTGTATGGATATGAGGGTGACAGTAGGTACCTGTATGGATATGAGGGTGACAGTAGGTACCTGTATGGATATGAGGGGTGACAGTAGTCTCCTGTATGGATATGAAGGGGGTGACAGTAGTCTCCTGTATGGATATGAGGGTGACAGTAGTCTCCTGTATGGATATGAGGGTGACAGTAGGTACCTGTATGGATATGAGGGTGACAGTAGGTACCTGTATGGATAGGGGTGACAGTAGGTACCTGTATGGATATGAGGGGTGACAGTAGGTACCTGTATGGATATGAGGGTGACAGTAGGTACCTGTATGGATATGAGGGTGACAGTAGGTACCTGTATGGATATGAGGGTGACAGTAGTCTCCTGTATGGATATGAGGGTGACAGTAGGTACCTGTATGGATATGAGGGTGACAGTAGGTACCTGTATGGATATGAGGGTGACAGTAGGTACCTGTATGGATATGAGGGTGACAGTAGTCTCCTGTATGGATATGAGGGTGACAGTAGGTACCTGTATGGATATGAGGGTGACAGTAGTCTCCTGTATGGATATGAGGGTGACAGTAGGTACCTGTATGGATATGAGGGTGACAGTAGTCTCCTGTATGGATATGAGGGTGACAGTAGGTACCTGTATGGATATGAGGGTGGTGACAGCAGTCCCCTGTATGGATATGAGGGTGACAGTAGTCTCCTGTATGGATATGAGGGTGACAGTAGGTACCTGTATGGATATGAGGGTGACAGTAGGTACCTGTATGGATATGATGATGACAGTAGTCTCCTGTATGGATATGAGGGTGACAGTAGGTACCTGTATGGATATGAGGGTGACAGTAGTCTCCTGTATGGATATGAGGGTGACAGTAGGTACCTGCATGGATATGAGGGTGACAGTAGGTACCTGTATGGATATGAGGGTGACAGTAGTCTCCTGTATGGATATGAGGGTGACAGTAGGTACCTGTATGGATATGAGGGTGACAGTAGGTACCTGTATGGATATGAGGGTGACAGTAGGTACCTGTATGGATATGAGGGTGACAGTAGGTACCTGTATGGATATGAGGGTGACAGTAGGTACCTGTATGGATATGAGGGTGACAGTAGTCTCCTGTATGGATATGAGGGTGACAGTAGTCTCCTGTATGGATATGAGGGTGACAGTAGTCTCCTGTATGGATATGAGGGTGACAGTAGTCTCCTGTATGGATATGAGGGTGACAGTAGGTACCTGTATGGATATGAGGGTGACAGTAGGTACCTGTATGGATATGAGGGTGACAGTAGGTACCTGTATGGATATGAGGGTGACAGTAGGTACCTGTATGGATATGAGGGTGACAGTAGGTACCTGTATGGATATGAGGGTGACAGTAGGTACCTGTATGGATATGAGGGTGACAGTAGTCTCCTGTATGGATATGAGGGTGACAGTAGGTACCTGTATGGATATGAGGGTGACAGTAGTCACCTGTATGGATATGAGGGTGACAGTAGGTACCTGTATGGATATGAGGGTGACAGTAGTCTCCTGTATGGATATGAGGGTGACAGTAGGTACCTGTATGGATATGAGGGTGACAGTAGTCTCCTGTATGGATATGAGGGTGACAGTAGGTACCTGTATGGATATGAGGGTGACAGCAGTCACCTGCATGGATATGAGGGTGACAGTAGGTACCTGTATGGATATGAGGGTGACAGTAGTCTCCTGTATGGATATGAGGGTGACAGTAGGTACCTGTATGGATATGAGGGTGACAGTAGTCACCTGTATGGATGAGGGTGACAGTAGGTACCTGTATGGATATGAGGGTGACAGTAGTCTCCTGTATGGATATGAGGGTGACAGTAGTCTCCTGTATGGATATGGGGTGACAGTAGGTACCTGTATGGATATGAGGGTGACAGTAGGTACCTGTATGGATATGAGGGTGACAGTAGGTACCTGTATGGATATGAGGGTGACAGTAGGTACCTGTATGGATATGAGGGTGACAGTAGGTACCTGTATGGATATGAGGGTGACAGTAGGTACCTGTATGGATATGAGGGTGACAGTAGTCTCCTGTATGGATATGAGGGTGACAGTAGTCTCCTGTATGGATATGAGGGTGACAGTAGGTACCTGTATGGATATGACAGTAGGTACCTGTATGGGGTGACAGTAGTCTCCTGTATGGATATATGGGGGTGACAGTAGTCTCCTGTATGGATATGGTGACAGTAGTACCTGTATGGATATGAGGGTGACAGTAGTCTCCTGTATGGATATGAGGGTGACAGTAGTCTCCTGTATGGATATGAGGGGGTGACAGTAGGTACCTGTATGGATATGAGGGTGACAGCAGTCACCTGCATGGATATGAGGGTGACAGTAGGTACCTGTATGGATATGAGGGTGACAGTAGGTACCTGTATGGATATGGGGTGACAGTAGTCTCCTGTATGGATATGAGGGTGACAGTAGGTACCTGTATGGATATGAGGGTGACAGTAGTCACCTGTATGGATATGAGGGTGACAGTAGGTACCTGTATGGATATGAGGGTGACAGTAGTCTCCTGTATGGATATGAGGGTGACAGTAGTCTCCTGTATGGATATGAGGGTGACAGTAGTCTCCTGTATGGATATGAGGGGGTGACAGTAGGTACCTGTATGGATATGAGGGTGACAGTAGGTACCTGTATGGATATGGGGTGACAGTAGGTACCTGTATGGATATGAGGGTGACAGTAGTCTCCTGTATGGATATGAGGGTGACAGTAGGTACCTGTATGGATATGAGGGTGACAGTAGTCTCCTGTATGGATATGAGGGTGACAGTAGTCTCCTGTATGGATATGAGGGTGACAGTAGGTACCTATGGATATGAGGGTGACAGTAGTACCTGTATGGATATGAGGGTGACAGTAGGTACCTGTATGGATATGAGGGTGACAGTAGGTACCTGTATGGATATGAGGGGGTGACAGTAGTCACCTGTATGGATATGAGGGTGACAGTAGGTACCTGTATGGATATGAGGGTGACAGTAGGTACCTGTATGGATATGAGGGTGACAGTAGGTACCTGGATATGGATACCTGTATGGATATGAGGGTGACAGTAGGTACCTGTATGGATATGAGGGTGACAGTAGGTACCTGTATGGATATGAGGGTGACAGTAGTCTCCTGTATGGATATGAGGGTGACAGTAGTCTCCTGTATGGATATGAGGGTGACAGTAGTCTCCTGTATGGATATGAGGGTGACAGTAGGTACCTGTATGGATATGAGGGTGACAGTAGGTACCTGTATGGATATGAGGGTGACAGTAGGTACCTGTATGGATATGAGGGTGACAGTAGGTACCTGTATGGATATGAGGGTGACAGTAGGTACCTGTATGGATATGAGGGTGACAGTAGGTACCTGTATGGATATGAGGGTGACAGTAGGTACCTGTATGGATATGAGGTGACAGTGACAGTAGGTGACACCTGTGAGTCAGTACCTGCATGGATATGAGGGTGACAGTAGGTACCTGTATGGATATGAGGGTGACAGTAGTCACCTGTATGGATATGAGGGTGACAGTAGGTACCTGTATGGATATGAGGGTGACAGTAGTCACCTGTATGGATATGAGGGTGACAGTAGGTACCTGTATGGATATGAGGGTGACAGTAGTCTCCTGTATGGATATGAGGGTGACAGTAGGTACCTGTATGGATATGAGGGTGACAGTAGTCACCTGTATGGATATGAGGGTGACAGTAGGTACCTGTATGGATATGAGGGTGACAGTAGTCTCCTGTATGGATATGAGGGTGAGTCAGTAAGTGCCTGTATGGATATGAGGGTGACAGTAGGTACCTGTATGGATATGAGGGTGACAGTAGGTACCTGTATGGATATGAGGGTGACAGTAGTACCTGTATGGATATGAGGGTGACAGTAGTCTCCTGTATGGATATGAGGGTGACAGTAGTCTCCTGTATGGATATGAGGGGGTGACAGTAGGTACCTGTATGGATATGAGGGTGACAGTAGTCACCTGTATGGATATGAGGGTGACAGTAGGTACCTGTATGGATATGAGGGTGACAGTAGGTACCTGTATGGATATGAGGGTGACAGTAGTACCTGTATGGATATGAGGGGGTGACAGTAGTCACCTGTATGGATATGAGGGTGACAGTAGGTACCTGTATGGATATGAGGTGTGACAGTAGGGTCAGTACCTGTATGGATATGAGGGTGACAGTAGTCACCTGTATGGATATGAGGGTGACAGTAGGTACCTGGATATGGATATGAGGGAGGGTGACAGTAGTCACCTGTATGGATATGAGGGTGACAGTAGGTACCTGTATGGATATGAGGGTGACAGTACCTGTATGGATATGGGGTGACAGTAGGTACCTGTATGGATATGAGGGTGACAGTAGTCTCCTGTATGGATATGAGGGTGACAGTAGGTACCTGTATGGATATGAGGGTGACAGTAGTCACCTGTATGGATATGAGGGTGACAGTAGGTACCTGTATGGATATGAGGGTGACAGTAGTACCTGTATGGATATGAGGGTGACTGTATGGTGAGGGTGACAGTAGTCCTGTGACAGTAGGTACCTGGATGGATATGAGGGTGACAGTGTCCCTGTATGGATATGAGGGTGACAGTAGGTACCTGTATGGATATGAGGGTGACAGTAGTCCTGTATGGATATGAGGGTGACAGTAGGTACCTGTATGGATATGAGGGTGACAGTAGTCTCCTGTATGGATATGAGGGTGACAGTAGGTACCTGTATGGATATGTACCTGTATGGATATGAGGGTGACAGTAGTCTACCTGTATGGATATGAGGGTGACAGTAGTCTGTATGGATATGAGGGTGACAGTAGTCTCCTGTATGGATATGAGGGTGACAGTAGGTACCTGTATGGATATGAGGGTGACAGTAGGTACCTGTATGGATATGAGGGTGACAGTAGTCTCCTGTATGGATATGAGGGTGACAGTAGGTACCTGTATGGATATGAGGGTGACAGTAGTCTCCTGTATGGATATGAGGGTGACAGTAGGTACCTATGGTATGGATATGATAGGGTGACAGTAGTCTCCTGATATATGGATATGAGGGTGACAGTAGTCTCCTGTATGGATATGAGGGTGACAGTAGGTACCTGTATGGATATGAGGGTGACAGTAGGTACCTGTATGGATATGAGGGTGACAGTAGGTACCTGTATGGATATGAGGGTGACAGTAGGTACCTGTATGGATATGAGGGTGACATGGTAGGTACCTGTATGGATATGAGGGTGACAGTAGGTACCTGTATGGATATGAGGGTGACAGTAGTCACCTGTATGGATATGAGGGTGACAGTAGGTACCTGTATGGATATGAGGGTGACAGTAGTCTCCTGTATGGATATGAGGGTGACAGTAGTCTCCTGTATGGATATGAGGGTGACAGTAGTCTCCTGTATGGATATGAGGGTGACAGTAGGTACCTGTATGGATATGAGGGTGACAGTAGGTACCTGTATGGATATGAGGGTGACAGTAGGTACCTGTATGGATATGAGGGTGACAGTAGTCTCCTGTATGGATATGAGGGTGACAGTAGGTACCTGTATGGATATGAGGGTGACAGTAGTCTCCTGTATGGATATGAGGGTGACAGTAGTCTCCTGTATGGATATGAGGGTGACAGTAGGTACCTGTATGGATATGAGGGTGACAGTAGGTACCTGTATGGATATGAGGGTGACAGTAGTCTCCTGTATGGATATGGGGTGACAGTAGTCCCCTGTATGGATATGAGGGGGTGACATGGATATGAGGGTGACAGTAGGTACCTGTATGGATATGAGGGTGACAGTAGTCTCCTGTATGGATATGAGGGTGACAGTAGGTACCTGTATGGATATGAGGGTGACAGTAGTCTCCTGTATGGATAGGAGGGTGACAGTAGGTACCTGTATGGATATGAGGGGGTGACAGCAGTCCCCTGTATGGATATGAGGTGACAGTAGTCTCCTGTATGGATATGAGGGTAGTAGGTACCTGTATGGATATGAGGGTGACAGTAGGTACCTGTATGGATATGAGGGTGACAGTAGTCCTGTATGGATATGAGGGTGACAGTAGTCTCCTGTATGGATATGAGGGTGACAGTAGTCTCCTGTATGGATATGAGGGTGACAGTAGGTACCTGCATGGATATGAGGGTGACAGTAGGTACCTGTATGGATATGAGGGTGACAGTAGTCTCCTGTATGGATATGAGGGTGACAGTAGTGACAGTACCTGTATGGATATGAGGGTGACAGTAGGTACCTGTATGGATATGAGGGTGGTGACATGGTAGGGTGGTACCTGTATGGATATGAGGGTGACAGTAGTCTCCTGTATGGATATGAGGGTGACAGTAGTCTCCTGTATGGATATGAGGGTGACAGTAGTCTCCTGTATGGATATGAGGGTGACTCCTGTATGGATATGAGGGTGACAGTAGGTACCTGTATGGATATGAGGGTGACAGTAGGTACCTGTATGGATATGAGGGTGACAGTAGGTACCTGTATGGATATGAGGGTGACAGTAGGTACCTGTATGGATATGAGGGTGACAGTAGGTACCTGTATGGATATGAGGGTGACAGTAGTCTCCTGTATGGATATGAGGGTGACAGTAGGTACCTGTATGGATATGAGGGTGCTGACAGTAGTCCCCTGCTCCTTAGGTGCTGGTAGAGGTTACTCCTCAGAAAGAGAGGGTTGAAGAGAGACTCTTCTTCTAGCTGACCCACACAACTCTGATGAGAGAGAGAGAGAGAGAGAGAGAGACATAGAGAGAGAGAGATCTTTTTTATTTTTAAATTAATTTTATTTCACCTTTATTTAACCAGGTAGGCTAGTTGAGAACAAGTTCTCATTTGCAACTGCAACCTGGCCAAGATAAAGCAAAGCAGTGTGACACATACAACACAGAGTTACACATGGAGTAAACAATAAACAAGCCAATAACACAATAAACAAGTCAATGACACAGTAGAAAAAATAAAGTCTATTTACAGTGTGTGCAAAAGGCATGAGGAGGTAGGCAATAAATAGGCCATAGGAGCGAATGATTACAATTTAGCAGATTAATACTGGAGTGATAAATGAGCAGATGATGATGTGCAAGTAGAGATACTGGGGTGCAAAAGAGCAGAAAAAAAACTATGGGGATGAGGTAGGTAGATTGGGTGGGCTATTTACAGATGGACTATGTACAGCTGCAGCGATCGGTTAGCTGCTCAGATAGTTGATGTTTAAAGTTGGTGATGGAAATAAAAGTCTCCAACTTCAGCGATCTTTGCCATTTGTTCCAGTCACTGGCAGCAGAGAACTGGCAGGAAAGGCGGCCAAATGAGGTGTTGGCTTTGGGGATGATCAGTGAATTATACCTGCTGGAACGTGTGCTACGGGTGAGTGTTGTTATCGTGACCAGTGAACTGAGATAAGTCGGAGCTTTACCTAGCATAGACTTATAGATGACCTGGAGCCAGTGGGTCTGGCGACGAATATGTAGCGAGGGCCAGCCGACTAGAGCATACAAGTCGCAGTGGTGGGTGGTATAAGGTCATTTGGTAACAAAACAGATGGCACTGTGATAGACTGCATCCAGTTTGCTGAGTAGAGTCTTAGAGGCTATTTTGTAAATGACATCGCCAAAGTCGAGGATCGGTAGGATAATCAGTTTTACTAGGGTAAGTGTGGCGGCGTGAGTGAAGGAGGCTTTGTTGCGAAATAGAAAGACAATTCTAGATTTGATTTTGGATTGGAGATGTTTAATATGAGTCTGGAAGGAGAGTTTACAGTCTAGCCAGACACCTAGGTATTTATAGTTGTCCACATATTCTAGGTCGGAACCGTCCAGGGTAGTGTTGCTAGTCGGGCGGGCGGGTGCGGGCAGCGAACGGTTGAAAAGCATGCATTTGGTTTTACTAGCATTTAAGAGCAGTTGGAGGCCACGGAAGGAGTGTTGTATGGCACTGAAGCTCGTTTGGAGGTTAGTTAGCACAGTGTCCAAGGAAGGGCCAGAAGTATACAGAATGGTGTCGTCTGAGTAGAGGTGGATCAGGGAATCGCCCGCAGCAAGAGCGACATTGATATATACAGAGAAAAGAGTCGGCCCAAGAATTGAACCCTGTGGTACCCCCATAGAGCTGCCAGAGGTCCGGACAACAGACCCTCCGATTTGACACACTGAACTCGGTCTGCAAAGTAGTTGGTGAACCAGGTGCGGCAGTCATTAGAGAAACCAAGGCTATTGAGTCTGCCGATAAGAATACAGTGATTGACAGAGTCGAAAGCATTGGCCAGGTCAATGAAGACTGCTGCACAGTACTGTCTTTTATCGATAGCGGTTATGATATCGTTTAATACCTTGAGCGTGGCTGAGGTTCACCCGTGACCGGCTCTGAAACCGGATTACACAGCGGAGAAGGTACGGTGGGATTCGAAATGGTCAGTGATCTGTTTATTTACTTGGCTTTCGAAGACTTTAGATAGGCAGGGCAGGATGGATATAGGTCTGTAACAGTTTGGGTCTAGGGATGACCATGGCAGCTTTCCAATCTTTAGGGATCTCGGACGATACGAAAGAGAGGTTGAAAAGGCTGGTAATAGGGGTTGCAACAATGATTTTAGATCATTTTAGAAATAGAGGGTCCATGTGTTCTAGCCCAGCTGATTTGTACGGGTCCAGGTTTTGCAGCTCTTTCAGAACATCTGCTGTATGGATTCGGGTGAAGGAGAAGCTGGGGAGGCTTGGCGAGTAGCTGCGGGGGGGCTGTTGGCCGGGGTTGGAGAAGCCAGGACGAAGGCATGGCCAGCCGTTGAGAAATGCTTATTGAAATGTTCGATTGTCATGGATTGGGAGGAGGTGCTCTTGTTCTCCATGGACTTTACAGTGTCCATGGAGTGTTTACAGTGTTCATGGACTTTACAGTGTCCATGGAGTGTTTACAGTGTCCATGGAGTGTTTACAGTGTCCATGGAGTGTTTACAGTGTCCATGGAGTGTTTACAGTGTCCCAGAACTTTTTGGAGTTAGAGCTACAGGGTGCATATTTCTGCTTGAAAAAGCTGGCCTTTGCTTTCCTGACTGACTGTGTGTATTGGTTCCTGACTTCCCTGAACAGTTGCATATCGCGGGGACTATTTCATCCTATTGCAGTCTGCCACGGGATGTTTTTGTGCTGGTCGAGGGCAGTCAGGTCTTAGTTTGGCATTTTTTGAACGGGGCATGCTTATCTAAGATGGTGAGGAAATTACTTTTAAAGAATGACCAGGCATCCTCGACTGACGGGATGAGGTCAATATCCTTCCAGGATACCCGGGCCAGGTCGATTTGAAAGGCCTGCTCGCATAAGTGTTTTAGGGAGCGTTTGACAGTTATGAAGGGTGACCGTTTGACCGAGTATCCATAGCGGATGCAGGCAATGAGGCAGTGATCGCTAAGATCCTGGTTGAAAACAGCAGAGGTGTATTTGGAGGGCAAGTTGGTCAGGATAATGTCTATGAGGGTGCCCATGTTTACGGATTTAGGGTCGTACCTGATGGGTTCCTTGATGATTTGTGTGAGATTGAGGGCATCTAGCTTAGATTGTAGGACTGCCGGGGTGTTAAGCATATCCCAGTTCAGGTCACCTAACAGAACAAACTCTGAAGCTAGATGGGGGGCGATCAATTCACAAATGGTGTCCAGGGCACAGCTGGGAGCGGAGGGGGGGTCGACAGCAGGTGGCAACAGTGAGACTTATTTCTGGAGAGGTTCATTTTTTAAATTAGTTTGGGCATAGACCTGGAAAGTATGACAGAACTTTGCAGGCTCTCTCTGCAGTAGATTGCAACTCCTCCCCCTTTGGCAGTTCTACCTTGACAGAAAATGTTGTAGTTGGGTATGGAAATCTCAGAATCTTTGGTGGCCTTCCTAAGCCAGGATTCAGACAAGGCAAGGACATCAGGGTTGGCGGAATGTGCTAAAGCAGTGAGTAAAACAAACTTAGGGAGGTTTCTGATGTTGACATGCATGAAACCAAGGCTTTTTCGATCACAGAAGTCAACAAATGAGGGTACCTGGGGATACACAGGTCCTGGGTTTACCTCCACAAGAAAGAGACATAAAGAGATACATTTGTAATGTCTTTATTATTTTGGAACTTCTGTGAGTTTAATGTTTACTGTTCATTTGAATGTTTTTTCCCTTTTGTTTATTATCTATTTCACTTGCTTTGGCAATGTATGTTTCCCATGCCAATAAAGCCTTACATTTAATTGAAATTGAGAGAGAGAAAGAGAGAGGAGAGACATACAGAGAGAGAGTGTGTATGTATATTTAGTCATAGTAAAACAGGTGATTTATCTACAGTCTGTACCTGTATGGTGGTGAGTGCATCAGGTGGGGGGTCCTGATTTGAGACAGGCAGTTGGCAGGGCAGCAGCATCTCTCTGTTTGCCACAGGTTTGAGGAGGAGGGAGAGAGAGGCAGACGGCTGAAGGAGGTAGTGGCAACACACACCAGAACCAATAGAACTGGAACCAATAGGCTCTGAACGCACCAGTAGGAACCAGTCACGAGCCTGGAAAGAGAGAGGGAGCATTGAGGAGGAGGGAGAGAAAGAGAGCAGAACAGACCACCCCAGACCAGGACCATGGCCTCGACATCACAGCAGGACAGACAAATGAAGAACCCCAGGGGATCACAACCTCTCTGACAACCCCCCCTGTCAGCCACCCTCCTGACAACCCCCCCTGTCAGCCACCCTGACAACCCCCCTCCTGACAACCACCCTGACAACCCCCCTCAGACAACCCCCCTGTCAGCCACCCTCCCACCCCCTTCTGACAACCCCCCCTGTCAGCCACCCTCCTGACAACCCCCCTGTCAGCCACCCTGATAAAAACACCCTGACAACCCTCCCTGTCAGCCACCCTGATAAACACCCTGACAACCCTCCCTGACAACCCCCCCTGTCAGCCACCCTGATAAACACCCTGACAACCCTCCCTGTCAGCCACCCTGATAAACACCCTGACAACCCTCCCTGTCAGCCACCCTCCTGACAACCCCTCCTGTCACACCCTGACAACCCTCCCTGTCAGCCACCCTGATAGCCCTCCTGTCAGCCACCCTGTCAGCCACCCTGACAGCCCCCCTGTCAGCCACCCTGATAGCCACCCTGATAGCCACCCTGACAACCCTCCCTCTCAGCCACCCTGATAGCCCTCCTGTCAGCCACCCTGATAGCCCTCCTGACAAACCCCCCTGATAGAACTCCTGACAACCCCCCTGTAAGCCACCCTGATAGCCCTCCTGACAACCCCCCTGACAGCCCTCCTGACAAACCCCTGATAGAACTCCTGACAACCCCTTGTAAGCCACCCTGATAGCCCTTCTGACAACCCCCCCTGATAACCCTCCTGACAACCCCCTGTCAGCCACCCTGATAGCCCTCCTGTCAGCCACCCTGATAGCCACCCTGACAAACCCCCGATAGCCTTCCTGACAACCCCCTGTCAGCCACCCTGATAGCCCTCCTGACAAACCTCCCTGTCAGCCACCCTGATAGCCCTCCTGACAACCCCCTGTCAGCCACCCTGATAGCCCTCCTGACAACCCCCTGATAGCCCTCCTGACAACCCCCTGTCAGCCACCCTGACAGCCCCCTGACAGCCCCCTGATAGCCCTCCTGACAACCTCCCTGTCAGCCACCCTGATAGCCCTCCTGACAGCCCTCCTGTCAGCCCCCTGATAGCCCTCCTGACAACCCTCCCTGTCAGCCACCCTGATAGCCCTGATAGCCCCTCTGACAGCCCCCTGATAGCCCTCCTGACAACCCCCCTGTCAGCCACCCTGATAACCCCCCTGACACCCACCCTGATAGCCACCCTGACAGCCCCCCTGTCAGCCACCCTGATAGCCCTCCTGACAACCCCCCTGATAGCCCTCCTGACAACCCTCCCTGTCAGCCACCCTGATAGCCCCCTGACAACCCCCCTGATAGCCCTCCTGACAACCCTCCCTGTCAGCCACCCTGACAACCCTCCCTGTCAGCCACCCTGATAGCCCCTGACAACCCCCCTGACAGCCACCCCCCTCAGATAGCCCTCCTGACAACCCTCCCAGTCAGCCACCCTGATAGCCCTGATAGCCCCCTGTCAGCCACCCTGATAGCCCCCTGACAACCCCCTGATAGCCCTCCTGACAACCCCCCTGATAGCCCTCCCTGTCAGCCACCCTGACAACCCTCCCTGTCAGCCACCCTGATAGCCCCTGACAACCCCCCTGACAACCCCCCTGATAGCCCTCCTGACAACCCTCCCAGTCAGCCACCCTGATAGCCCCCTGTCAGCCACCCTGATAGCCCTCCTGACAACCCTCCCTGTCAGCCACCCTGATAGCCCTCCTGACAACCCCCTGTCAGCTACCCTGATAGCCCTCCTGACAACCTTCCCTGTCAGCCACCCTGACAACCCCCTGAAAAGACAACCCACCCTGATAGCCACCCTGACAACCCACCCTGATAGCCCCCTGTCAGCCACCCTGATAGCCCTCCTGACAACCCTCCCTGTCAGCTACCCTGATAGCCCTCCTGACAAACCTCCCTGTCAGCCACCCTGACAGCCACCCTGACAACCCCCCGATAGCCACCCTGACAACCCCCTGATAGCCCTCCTGACAAATCCCCCTGTCAGCCACCCTGTCAGCCACCCTGATAGCCACCCTAATACCCACCCTAATACCCACCCTAATACCCACCCTGATAGCCACCCTGATAGCCACCCTGATAGCCCTCCTGACAACTCAAATCTATTGTTGTAACACTGTACAAATGGTTAAAGTACACAAGGGAAAATAAATAAGCATAAATATGGGTTGTATTTACAATGGTGTTTGTTCTTCACTGGTTGACCTTTTCTTGTGGCAACAAGTCACAAATCTTGCTGTGATGGAACACTGTGGTATTTCACCCAGTAGATCAAACTTTGTTTTCAAATTCTTTGTGGGTCTGTGTAATCTGAGGGAAATATGTGTCTCTAATATGGTCATACATTTGGCAGGAGGTTAGGAAGTGTAGCTCAGTTTCCACCTCATTTTGTGGGCAGTGAGCACATAGCCTGTCTTCTCTTGAGTGCCAGGTCTGTGTATGGTGCCTTTCTCAATAGCAAGGCCAAGCTCACTGAGTCTGTACATAGTCAAAGCTTTCCTTAAGTTTGGGTCAGTCACAGTGGTCAGGTATTCTGCCACTGTGTATTCTCTGTTTAGGGCCAAATAACATTCTAGTTTGCTCAGTTTTTTTGTTAATTCTTTACAATGTGTCAAGTAATTATCTTTTTGTTTTCTCATGATTTGGTTGGGTCTAATTGTGCTGCTGTCCTGAGGCTCTGTGGGGTGTGTTTGTGTTTGTGAACAGAGCCCCAGGACCAGCTTGCTTAGGGGACTCTACTCCAGGTTCATCTCTCTGTAGGTGATGGCTTTGTTATGGTAGGTTTGGGAATCGCTTCCTTTTAGGTGGTTGTAGAATTTAACGGCTCTTTTCTGGATTTTGATAATTAGCGGGTATCGGCCTAATTCTGCTCTGCATGCATTATTTGGTGTTTTACGTTGTACACAGAGGATATTTTTTGCAGAATTCTGCGTGCAGAGTCTCAATCGGGTGTTTGTCCTATTTTGTGAAGTCTTGGATGGTGAGCGGACCCCAGACCTCACAACCATAAAGAGCAATGGGTTCTATAACTGATTCAAGTATTTTTAGCCAGATCCTAATTGGTATGTCGAATTTTATGTTCCTTTTGATGGCATAGAAGGCCCTTCTTGCCTTGTCTCTCAGATCGTTCACAGCTTTGTGGAAGTTACCTGTGGTGCTGATGTTTAGGCCAAGGTATGTATAGTTTTTTGTGTGCTCTAGGGCAACGGTGTCTAGATGGAATTTGTATTTGTGGTCCTGGCGACTGGACCTTTTTTGTAACGCCATTATTTTGGTCTTACTGGGATTTACTGTCTCTCTCTCTCTCTAATAATTTTGCACGCCCAATTTTTCAGTTTTTGATTTGTTAAAAAAGTTTGAAATATCCAATAAATGTCGTTCCACTTCATGATTGTGTCCCACTTGTTGTTGATTCTTCACAAAAAAATACAGTTTTATATCTTTATGTTTGAAGCCTGAAATGTGGCAAAAGGTCGCAAAGTTCAAGGGGGCCGAATACTTTCGCAAGGCACTGTACATGTAGACAACCGGCAGTGGAGCCAACCAGTTTATTTTAAACACAATGCTGTCTATTCTATGCATTCAGTTTTTATATATATATATATATATCTCTCTGTCTGTCTCTCTGTCTCTCATCATCCCTCGTTAACTTTCCCTCCCTCCCTCCCCCCTACTGACCCGGAGTGTGTGACAGAGAGCATGGAAGAGGTGATGGTTTCCCTCCCTCCCTCCCCCTACTGACCCGGAGTGTGTGACAGAGAGCATGGAAGAGGTGATGGTTTTCTCCCTCCCTCCCCCTACTGACCCGGAGTGTGTGACAGAGAGCATGGAAGAGGTGATGGTTTCTGACAGAGAGCTCCCTCCCTCCCCCTACTGACCCGGAGTGTGTGACAGAGAGCATGGAAGAGGTGATGGTTTCCCTCCCTCCCTCCCCCTACTGACCCGGAGTGTGTGACAGAGAGCATGGAAGAGGTGATGGTTTCCCTCCCTCCCTCCCCCCCCCTACTGACCCGGAGTGTGTGACAGAGAGCATGGAAGAGGTGATGGTTTCCCTCCCTCCCTCCCCCTACTGACCCGGAGTGTGTGACAGAGAGCATGGAAGAGGTGATGGTTTCTCTCCCTCCCTCCCCCTACTGACCCGGAGTGTGTGACAGAGAGCATGGAAGAGGTGATGGTTTCTCTCCCTCCCTCCCCCTACTGACCCGGAGTGTGTGACAGAGAGCATGGAAGAGGTGATGGTTTCCCTCCCTCCCTCCCCCTACTGACCCGGAGTGTGTGACAGAGAGCATGGAAGAGGTGATGGTTTCCCTCCCTCCCTCCCCCCTACTGACCCGGAGTGTGTGACAGAGAGCATGGAAGAGGTGATGGTTTCCCTCCCTCCCTCCCCCTACTGACCCGGAGTGTGTGACAGAGAGCATGGAAGAGGTGATGGTTTTCTCCCTCCCTACTGACCCCCATGGAAGAGGTGATGGTTTCTCTCCCTCCCTCCCCCTACTGACCCGGAGTGTGTGACAGAGAGCATGGAAGAGGTGATGGTTTCCCTCCCTCCCTCCCCCCTACTGACCCGGAGTGTGTGACAGAGAGCATGGAAGAGGTGATGGTTTCTCTCCCTCCCTCCCCCCTACTGACCCGGAGTGTGTGACAGAGAGCATGGAAGAGGTGATGGTTTCTCTCCCTCCCTCCCCCTACTGACCCGGAGTGTGTGACAGAGAGCATGGAAGAGGTGATGGTTTCTCTCCCTCCCTCCCCCTACTGACCCGGAGTGTGTGACAGAGAGCATGGAAGAGGTGATGGTTTCTCTCCCTCCCTCCCCCCTACTGACCCGGAGTGTGTGACAGAGAGCATGGAAGAGGTGATGGTTTCTCTCCCTCCCTCCCCCTACTGACCCGGAGTGTGTGACAGAGAGCATGGAAGAGGTGATGGTTTCTCTCCCTCCCTCCCCCTACTGACCCGGAGTGTGTGACAGAGAGCATGGAAGAGGTGATGGTTTCTCTCCTCCCTCCCCCTACTGACCCGGAGTGTGTGACAGAGAGCATGGAAGAGGTGATGGTTTCTCTCCCTCCCTCCCCCTACTGACCCGGAGTGTGTGACAGAGAGCATGGAAGAGGTGATGGTTTCCCTCCCTCCCTCCCCCTACTGACCCGGGAGTGTGTGACAGAGAGCATGGAAGAGGTGATGGTTTCTCTCCCTCCCTCCCCCTACTGACCCGGAGTGTGTGACAGAGAGCATGGAAGAGGTGATGGTTTCTCTCCTCTCCCTCCCCTACTGACCCGGAGTGTGTGACAGAGAGCATGGAAGAGGTGATGGTTTCTCTCCCTCCCTCCCCCTTACTGACCCGGAGTGTGTGACAGAGAGCATGGAAGAGGTGATGGTTTCTCTCCCCCCTGACCCCAGAGAGCTCCCCCTACTGACCCGGAGTGTGTGACAGAGAGCATGGAAGAGGTGATGGTTTCTCTCAGAGAGCATCTGATGGTTTCCCCCCTACTGACCCGGAGTGTGTGACAGAGAGCATGGAAGAGGTGATGGTTTCCTCCCTCCCTCCCTCCCCCTACTGACCCGGAGTGTGTGACAGAGAGCATGGAAGAGGTGATGGTTTCTCTCCCTCCTCCCCCTCCCCGGAGTGTGTACTGACCCGGAGTGTGTGACAGAGAGCATGGAAGAGGTGATGGTTTCTCTCCATCTCATCCCCCCTACTGACCCGGAGTGTGTGACAGAGAGCATGGAAGAGGTGATGGTTTCCCCCCCTACTGACCCGGAGTGTGTGACAGAGAGCATGGAAGAGGTGATGGTTTCCCCCCCTACTGACCCGGAGTGTGTGACAGAGAGCATGGAAGAGGTGATGGTTTCCCTCCCTCCCTCCCCCCTACTGACCCGGAGTGTGTGACAGAGAGCATGGAAGAGGTGATGGTTTCTCTCCCTCACTCCCCCCTACTGACCCGGAGTGTGTGACAGAGAGCATGGAAGAGGTGATGGTTTCCCTCCCTTACTGACCCGGAGTGTGTGACAGAGAGCATGGAAGAGGTGATGGTTTCTCTCCATCTCATCCCAGTCCATTTGCCAACAGGTGGTAGGCCTGAGGATCAAATTACACTTTATTTAAGTGCATTTCAATTTGCAAAACACTTCTTTCTTTTTCTTTCTTTTTTACTGTAAAACAATAAAATGAAAAGACGCCGATAATAAGTAAAAGAAGATTAAACACAAATAAAACATTTAATTAAATGATTGAATAAAGGCTAAAAACTTGGTTTAAAAACCTCAGTGGTGTCTGTCCATCTCACCTGATGATGAGGGGCAGGCCGTACAACACACTCTCACACACGCCGTCTGCACGCAGTGTCCTGCAACACACACATTAATACAGTAGACACACAGTCTGCACGCAGTGTCCTGCAACACACACATTAATACAGTAGACACACAGTCTGCACGCAGTGTCCTGCAACACACACATTAATACAGTAGACACACAGTGTCCTGCAACACACATACATTAATACAGTAGACACACAGTCTGGACGCAGTGTCCTGCAACACACACATTAATACAGTAGACACGCAGTGTCCTGCAACACACACATTAATACAGTAGACACACAGTGTCCTGCAACACACACATTAATACAGTAGACACGCAGTGTCCTGCAACACACACATTAATACAGTAGACACGCAGTGTCCTGCAACACACACATTAATACAGTAGACACGCAGTGTCCTGCAACACACACATTAATACAGTAGACACACAGTCTGGACGCAGTGTCCTGCAACACACACACATTAATACAGTAGACACACAGTGTCCTGCAACACACACATTAATACAGTAGACACACAGTCTGGACACAGTGTCCTGCAACACACACATTAATACAGTAGACACACAGTCTGGACACAGTGTCCTGCAACACACACATTAATACAGTAGACACACAGTCTGGACACAGTGTCCTGCAACACACACATTAATACAGTAGACACACAGTCTGGACACAGTGTCCTGCAACACACACATTAATACAGTAGACACACAGTCTGGACA
>NC_088407.1:12909247-12979247 GCF_034236695.1 Oncorhynchus nerka
CTCTGTCAGTCTCTCTCTCTCTGTCAGTCTCTCTCTCTCTGCCAGTCTCTCTCTCTCTGCCAGTCCTCTCTCTCTCTTACTTGATGACTCTGAGTCTCTGAGGCGGAGGGCTCTGATTGGCCAAGCCCTTGCCTGACACCAGGAAGTCCTTGGTGCTCTCCGTCTTGACCCCAAGGTCAGGGGTCAGAGGTAAGAGGGCGGGGCTTAGGAGAAGCTCCTGCATGTCACACTTCACACACACTGCAGACAGGGACAGATGGACAGAGAGAGAGTGAGAGAAAGAGAGAGAAGGGAGGAAGAGAGAGAGAGAGAATAAGAAAGACAGAGAGAGAGAATAAGAAAGACGGAGAGAGAGAATAAGAAAGACAGAGAGAGAGAGAATAAGAAAGACAGAGAGAATAAGAAAGACAGAGAGAATAAGAAAGACAGAGAGAGAGAATAAGAAAGACAGACAGAGAGAGAATAAGAAAGACAGAGAGAAACAGATGGAGACAAGAGGAAACAGACAGAGAGACGAGAGAAACAGGCAGACAAGAGGAAAGAGACAGAGAGACAAGAGAGAAACAGGCAGAGACAAGAGAGAAACAGGCAGAGACAAGAGGAAAAGAGACAGAGAGACAAGAGAGAAACAGGCAGAAACAAGAGGAAAGAGACCGAGACAAGAGAGAAACAGGCAGAGACAAGAGGAAACAGACAGAGAGACAAGAGAGAAACAGGCAGAGACAAGAGGAAAGAGACAGAGAGAAACAGGCAGAGACAAGAGGAAAGAGAGAGAGAAACAGGCAGAGACAAGAGACAGAGAGAAACAGGCAGAGACAAGAGGAAACAGACAGAGACTAGAGGAAACAGACAGAGAGAAACAGGCAGAGACTAGAGGAAACAGACAGAGAGACAAGAGGAAACAGACAGAAAGAAACAGAGAGAGACACAGACAGAGAGACAAGAGGAAAGAGACAGAGGGACAAGAGGAAGCAGACAGAGAGACACAGACAGAGAGACAAGAGGAAGCAGACAGAGAGACAAGAGGAAGCAGACAGAGAGACACAGACAGAGAGACAAGAGGAAACAGAGAGAGAGAAGAGAGAAACAGACAAGAGAGACACAGACAGAGAGAAAAGAGAGAAACAGACAGAGAGACAAGAGGAAACAGACAGACAAGAGGAAAAAGACAGAGAGAAACAGACAGAGACACAGACAGAGAAACACAGACAGAGACACAGACAGAGAGACAAGAGGAAACAGACTGAGAGATGAGGAAACAGACAGAGAGACACGAGGAAACAGACAGAGAGACAAGAGGAAAGAGACAAGAGGAAACAGACAGAGACAAGAGGAAACAGACAGAGAGACACGAGGAAACAGACAGAGCGACACTAGGAAACAGACAGAGAGACAAGAGAAAACAGACAGAGACAAGAGGAAACAGACAGAGAGACAAGAGGAAACAGACAGAGAGACAAGAGGAAACAGACAGAGAGACAAGAGGAAACAGACAGAGACAGGAGGTAACAGACAGAGAGACAAGAGGAAACAGACAGAGAGACAAGAGGAAACAGACAGAGACAAGAGGAAACACAGAGACAAGAGGAAACAGACAGACTAAAGGAAATAGACAGACAAGAGGAAACAGACAGACTAAAGGAAATAGACAGAGACAAGAGGAAACAGACAGACTAAAGGAAATAGACAGAGACAAGAGGAAACAGACAGAGAGACGAGGCAACACATAGAGACACAGACAGAGACAGGAGGTAACAGACAGAGAGACAAGAGGAAACAGACAGACTAAAGGAAATAGACAGAGACAAGAGGAAACAGACAGAGAGACAAGAAGAAACAGACAGAGACACAGACAGAGAGACAAGAGGAAACAGAGACGAGGAAACAGACAGAGAGACACAGACAGAGAGACAAGAGGAAACAGACAGAGACAAGAGGAAACAGACAGAGAGACAAGAGGAAACAGACAGAGAGACAAGAGGAAACAGAGAGAGAGACAAGAGGAAACAGACAGAGAGACAAGAGGAAACAGCAGAGTGACAAAAGGAAACAGACAAGAGACAAGAGGAAACAGACAGAGAGACAAGAGGAAACAGACAGAGAGACAAGAGGAAATAGACAGAGACAAGAGGAAATAGACAGAGAGACAAGAGGAAATAGACAGAGAGACAAGAGGAAACAGACAGAGAGACATGAGGAAACAGACAGAGAGACAAGAGGAAACAGACAGAGAGACAAGAGGAAACAGACAGAGAGACAAGAGGAAATAGACAGAGAGACAAGAGGAAATAGACAGAGAGACAAGAGGAAACAGACAGAGAGACAAGAGGAAATAGACAGAGAGACAAGAGGAAATAGACAGAGAGACAAGAGGAAATAGACAGACTACTACCTGGACTAGCTCTCTGTCCATGACTAGGTGTAGTAATCTCTCCCTGTAGTCCAGGTGGTAACAACAGGTGGAGTTGTTCCTTCTTCCCGCCCTGGTCATGAAGCCACGCCTTCAACACCATCTCCATGGCAATCACACTGTTCTCTACATGCTGCAGGTCGATCTCTGTACCTAACATCAGACTGGCTGGGGGAGGGAGGGAGACGGGGGGAGAGAAAGAGAGAGAGGGGAAATATGGAGACGGGGAGAGAGAGAGAGAGGGGTGGAGATGGGGGAGAGAAAGAGAGAGGGGTGGAGATGGGGAGAGAAAGAGAGAGAGGGGTGGAGATGGGGGAGAGAAAGAGAGAGAGGGGTGGAGATGGGGAGAGAAAGAGAGAGAGGGGTGGAGATGGGGGAGAGAAATAGAGAAAGGGGGAAATATGGAGATGGAGGAGAGAAAGAGAGAGAGGGGTGGAGATGGGGGAGAGAGAGAGAGAGAGGGATGGAGACAGGTAGAGAGAAAGAGAGAGAGGGGGAGGGATGAATAGAACAATAGATAGAGAACAGTATCTATCTCCTGCAGGTCGTTTTCAGGGCTCTGTTTAAAGCAGATTTAGCACTTGCATCGCCTAACAACTAGAGGGCAGTAAAGCCCAGCTTTTGCAGCCCAAACAGGAGTTGAGTTAGCCAACAGATCATGAGTTGAGTTAGCCAACAGATCATGAGTTGAGTTAGCCAACAGAGCATGAGTTGAGTTAGCCAACAGATCATGAGTTGAGTTAGCCAACATATCATGAGTTGAGTTAGCTAACAGAGCATGAGTTGAGTTAGCCAACATATCATGAGTTGAGTTAGCCAACATATCATGAGTTGAGTTAGCCAACATATCATGAGTTGAGTTAGCCAACAGAGCATGAGTTGAGTTAGCCAACATAGCATGAGTTGAGTTAGCCAACAGAGCATGAGTTGAGTTAGCCAACAGAGCATGAGTTGAGTTAGCCAACAGAGCATGAGTTGAGTTAGCCAACAGAGCATGAGTTGAGTTAGCCAACAGATCATGAGTTGAGTTAGCCAACAGAGCATGAGTTGAGTTAGCCAACAGATCATGAGTTGAGTTAGCCAACAGAGCATGAGTTGAGTTAGCCAACATATCATGAGTTGAGTTAGCCAACAGATCATGAGTTGAGTTAGCCAACAGAGCATGAGTTGAGTTAGCCAACAGAGCATGAGTTGAGTTAGCCAACAGAGCATGAGTTGAGTTAGCCAACAGAGCATGAGTTGAGTTAGCCAACAGAGCATGAGTTGAGTTAGCCAACAGATCATGAGTTGAGTTAGCCAACAGAGCATGAGTTGAGTTAGCCAACAGAGCATGAGTTGAGTTAGCCAACAGATCATGAGTTGAGTTAGCCAACAGAGGGTTCAGAGATCACCATGGAGATGATCATACAGGATATAGTGTACTAGAGAGAATGGCCAACAGACGTACACTGAAGAGTCTCCAAAAGACTGACCTACATTACGGCCAAGAAACCACAACGTAGGCACGACACAACGCGGAGTGCCTGGATACAGTCCTTAGCCAGGGTATACTGGCCATATACCGCAAACCTCCCGAGGTACCTTATTGCTATTATAAACTTGTTACCAATGTAAACAGAGCAGTAAAAATACATGTTTTGTCATACCCGTGGTATACGTTCTGATATACCACGACTGTCAGCCAATCAGCATTCAGGGCTCGAAACCACCCAGTTTATAATAGCCATTTAGTACTAGGCAGTGTCTTCCATCCTCTCAAACAGCACTCTATTCCCTACATAGTGCTGTGCTCCTCTAGCTGAAAGCAGTGCACTACATAGGACATAAGATGCAGTTTGAGACTGATATTCTGTAGAGAGCAATACCCAGGTACATACAGGTCTGACGGGTAAGTTCTCCCGTCCAATTTCCCTTTTCTCTCGTTCAGTTCTCCATTCTGGTTTCTCTTTTCCTCTCTCTCCCTATCTCTGCCCCCCCTTCTCTCTCTCCCCCTCCCTATCTCTGCCCCCTTCTCTCTCTCCCCCTCCCTATCTCTTCCCTCCCCTCCTTCTCTCTCTGCCCCCTTCTCTCTCTCCCCCTCCCTATCTCTGCCCCCCTCTCTCTCCCCCTCCCTATCTCTGCCCCCCCCTCCTCTATCTCTGCCCCCCCCTCTCCCCTCCCTTCTCTCTCCCCCCCTCTCTCTCTCTCCCCTCCCTTCTCTCTCTCCCCTCCTTTCTCTCTCCCCCCCCTTCTCTCTCTCCCCCTCCCTATCTCTGCCCCCCTCTCTCTCTCTCCCCTCCCTATCTCTGCCCCCTCCTATCTCTGCCCCCCCCTTCTCTCTCTCCCCTCCCTATCTCTGGCCCCCCTTCTCTCTCTCCCCTCCCTATCTCTGCCCCCCTTCTCTCTCTCTCTCTTCCATGTATTCTCTACAGAGAGGCATTCAATATTTAGGTGTGTGTTTTAGGGACTTGCTTGCTACGACACTGATTGACGGGCTACCATAATGTATCTGCACTCAGTGTATCTGCACACACACACACACACACACACACACACACACACACACACACACACACACACACACACACACACACACACACACACACACACACACACCTTACTCAGGGCAACAGGAAAGTATGGGCTAGAGATCATATGAGAAATCCCTATCCGTGTTTCTGGCCCAAAAGAAGTGCACTACTATGTCATTGACTAATGTGACTCTCCCTACCCGATCGAGAAGTCTAATAGCCTTCTGAAACGTCTGTGTGTGTCTCTTCTAATGTTAGTCTACAAGAGCCCTGTGAGAGCCCTAATGTATAGAATTGGGGATACTGATGAAGTCTTAAATGGTACCCTATAGTAGTGCACTACTTTTAACCAGGGGCTCTACAGGGAATAGGGCGCCAAAAATAGGGAACAGGGTGCAAGATTTGGGACACGAGCAGGGTGTCATAAATAGGGAACAGGGTGCCAGATTTGGGACACGAGCAAGGTGTCATAAATAGGGAACAGGGTGCCAGATTTGGGACACGAGCAAGGTGTCAAAAATAGGGAACAGGGTGCCAGATTTGGGACACGAGCAGGGTGCCAAAATTAGGGAACAGGGTGCCAGATTTGGGACACGAGCAAGGTGTCAAAAATAGGGAACAGGGTGCCAGATTTGGGAAACGAGCAGGGTGCCAAAAATAGGGAACAGGGTGCCAGATTTGGGACACGAGCAAGGTGCCAAAAATAGGGAACAGGGTGCCAGATTTGGGACACGAGAAGGGTGCCAAAAATAGGGAACAGGGTGCCAGATTTGGGACACGAGCAGGGTGCCAAAAATAGGGAACAGGGTGCCAGATTTGGGACACGAGCAGGGTGCCAAAAATATGGAACAGGGTGCCAGATTTGGGACACGAGAAAGGTGTCATAAATAGGGAACAGGGTGCCAGATTTGGGACACGAGAAAGGTGTCATAAATAGGGAACAGGGTGCCAGATTTGGGACACGAGCAAGGTGTCATAAATAGGGAACAGGGTGCCAGATTTGGGACACGAGCAAGGTGTCATAAATAGGGAACAGGGTGCCAGATTTGGGACACGGGCAAGGTGTCATAAATAGGGAACAGGGTGCCAGATTTGGGACACGGGCAAGGTGTCATAAATAGGGAACAGGGTGCCAGATTTGGGACACGAGCAAGGTGTCAAAAATAGGGAGCAGGGTGCCAGATTTGGGACACGAGCAAGGTGCCATTTGAGATGCAAGCCTATGTCGTTGACCCTCCCTACGGATTCACACGCGTCGGATATCCCGTCGAAAGCGCTCCTCTTGTCAGGATCAACCAGAGGTGCTGACTGGAGGACACACACATACTATATTATATGTGCCCACACGTCTGACGGGCTACGTCCCTAATGGCACCCGATTCCTGCACAAGCAGGGTCTATAGGGCTGTGGTCAAAAATAAGTGTCCTTTATAGAAGGGTAGGGCGCCAGCTGGGATACATCACAGGAATCTGATTTGTCTCTGTTTGCTCTTTAGGGGTTAAATGGGTTGTGCCCAGATTGCTGAATAGGCACTACCGCAAACAAATAGATGTCTGTGAAAAGGGCTGCATAAATGTATCGACAACTGATTGATTGATGATTGATAAGCAACATCTTTATTGAACCACAACGACGCAATAACAACAGGAGGTTCCCAATACTGCCTGTCATCACTTCTGTTATGTACTAGGCCTAATCAATACAGTTAAAGATCAATAGGCATGATCTACAATTAGTACCCCTGTGTGTGTGTGCGCGCGTGCGTGCGTGCGTGTGTGTGTGTGTGTGTGGGTGATGGCAAGTGTAGAGGATGAAGAGAGGATGAAGAGAGGATGTAGAGAATGTAGAGAGGATGAAGAGGATGAAGAGGATGTAGAGGGGATGTAGAGGATGTAGAGAGGATGTAGAGGAATAAGAGAGGTTGTAGAGGATGTAGAGGATGAAGAGAGGATGTAGAGAGGATGTAGAGATGATGTGTAGAGGATGTAGAGAGGATGTAGAGAGGATGTAGAGAGGATGTAGAGAGGATGAAGAGAGGATGTAGAGGATGAAGAGAGGATGTAGAGGATGAAGAGGAAGAAGAGAGGATGTAGAGAGGATGTAGAGGATGTAGAGGGGATGTAGAGAGGATGTAGAGGGGATGTAGAGAGGATGTAGAGAGGATGAAGAGAGGATGAAGAGAGGATGTAGAGAGGATGTAGAGGATGAAGAGAGGATGAAGGATGTAGAGAGGATGAAGAGGATGTAGAGAGGATGTAGAGGATGAAGAGAGGATGAAGAGAGGATGTAGAGAGGATGTAGATACTGTAGAGAGGATGTAGAGGATGAAGAGAGGATGTAGAGAGGATGTAGAGGATGAAGAGAGGATGTAGAGAGGATGTAGAGGATGTAGAGAGGATGTAGAGGATGAAGAGAGGATGTAGAGAGGATGTAGAGGATGAAGAGAGGATGTAGAGAGGATGTAGAGGATGAAGAGAGGATGTAGAGGATGAAGAGGATGTAGATAATGTAGAGAGGATGTAGAGAGGATGTGGAGGATGTAGAGGATGTAGAGGATGAAGAGAGGATGAAGAGAGGATGTAGAGAGGATGAAGGATGTAGAGAGGATGAAGAGGATGTAGAGAGGATGTAGAGGATGAAGAGAGGATGTAGAGAGGATGAAGAGAGAGGATGTAGAGGATGTAGAGAGGATGAAGAGGATGTAGAGGATGCAGAGAGGATGTGGAGGATGTAGAGAGGATGAAGAGGATGTAGAGAGGATGAGAGAGGATGTAGAGGATGTAGAGGATGAAGGATGTAGAGGATGAAGAGGATGTAGAGAGGATGTAGAGAGGATGTAGAGGATGTAGAGAGGATGAAGAGAGAGGATGAAGAGGATGTAGAGATGATGTAGAGGATGAAGAGAGGATGTAGAGGATGTAGAGAGGATGTAGAGGATGAAGAGAGGATGTAGAGGATGTAGAGAGGATATAGAGGATGTAGAGATGATATAGAGGATGTAGAGATGATGTAGAGGATGTAGAGAGGATATAGAGGATGTAGAGATGATGTAGAGGATGAAGAGAGGATGTAGAGGATGAAGAGAGGATGTAGAGAAGAGTGAAGGCAACAAAACTATGAAATAACATATATGGAATCATGCAGTAACCAAAAAAGTATTATTATTTTATTCTATGTAGAAAATAGTAAAAATGAAGAATAACCCTTAAATGAGTAAGTGTGTCCAAACTTTTGACTGGTACTGTACATATATGTTGTATTTACAATGGTGTTTGTTCTTCACTGGTTGACCTTTTCTTGTGGCAACAGGTCACAAATCTTGCTGCTGTCAAAAAATGTATTTGTTTTCAAAATCGTTGTGGATCTGTGTAATCTGAGGGAAATTATGTGTCTCTTATATGGTCATACATTTGGAAGGAGGTTAGGAAGTGCAGCTCAGTTCCCACCTCATTTTGTTGGCAGTGTGCACATAGCCTGTCTTCTCTTGAGAGCCAGGTCTGCCTTCGGCGGCCTTTCGAAATAGCATCTCTCTCTCCTCCCCCTCTCTCCCTCCCTCCATCCATCAGTCCTTTCCTCTCTATTTTGCGTTAGAGAACTTTAAGTGCTCGTCCACCACAACATCCTCCCATCTCCGTCTGGATAGGAGGAAGAACAACTCTCAACCTGCTTTTATGACATGTAAAAGCTTCCTCTACCAAACAGAATGTGTGTGTTTTGTGTGTGTGTGTGAGTGTTATGTGTGTGTGTGTGTAGACTCAACTGTCTAACAGCATGCACGCGAAAATAACACATACTAAAAACTGTAGACTTTTCAACCTTTTGAAAATACGATCGAGTGATCGATGAACAGCTCTCAACCCTGTCCGGTTAAAGTTGCTCAACAAGAATGAGAGGTGTGTGTGTGTGTGTGTGTGAGTGAGTGTGAGAGCGTGTGTCCATGCATGTCATAAAAGCAGGGAGGAGGGTAATCTTCTCTGAAAAGATGAATAGATCATTGATCGTTTCTAAGAAGAAACCTTTGAGTCCTCTTACTGAGAGATTCACCACACGAGGACACACGACAGAAAAGAGAACCTCAGTCATCAGAGTGAATTGTGCCTTGGGGCTAATAGCACAAAGGAGCCATGAAGAAAGAGGCTGGATAATAACACTGAACTGGAAAATGGCTGCCGTTTAACAAGGGGTCAACATGAAGGGTTATTTAGTTCATTCTGTTGGAGAGACAGAGAGAGAGAGGAGGGGTGGAGCAAAGAGAGTAGTGTTGTCACGATACCAACGTTTTACCAAGGATACAATACCGGTATCATACAATATCACGATACCAACGTTTTACCAAGGATACAATACCGGTATCATACAATATCACGATACCAACGTTTTACCAAGGATACAATACCGGTATCATACAATATCACGATACCAACGTTTTACCAACGATACAATACCGGTATCATACAATATCACGATACCAATGTTTTACCAACGATACAATACCGGTATCATACAATATCACGATACCAACGATACAATACCGGTATCATACAATATCACGATACCAACGTTTTACCAACGATACAATACCACTATCATACAACATCACGATACCAATGTTTTACCAACGATACAATACCGGTATCATACTATATCACGATACCAAGTAGTATCGCAATACCACGGTGGAAGAAAAAAATAAAATCTGTGGCCTAGCATCCTGTTCGCCCCCGGACACTGGTTCACGTTTTCCAAAAACATGTCTCTGAAATTCACACTTCTACTCAATACAACACATTGAATTTAACTTCACATTGTTCAGTGTACAGTATAATAGAATACAGTATAATAGAATAGAATACTAAATAAAATGGCTTATATCGCTACTATTTGAAAAGGTCTACTTTGACTGGAGGAATGGGAGGAAGCAATAAACACTGCATAATGATCTGAGAGAAGCAGGTGAGTGAGGGCTGGTAGGGGATGCTGAGAGAAGCAGGTGAGGGCTGGTAGGAGATGCTGAGAGAAGCAGGTGAGGGCTGGTAGGAGATGCTGAGAGAAGCAGGTGAGGGCTGGTAGGAGATGCTGAGAGAAGCAGGTGAGGGCTGGTAGGAGATGCTGAGAGAAGCAGGTGAGGGCTGGTAGGAGATGCTGAGAGAAGCAGGTGAGTGAGGGCTGGTAGGAGATGCTGAGAGAAGCAGGTGAGTGAGGGCTGGTAGGAGATGCTGAGGGAAGCAGGTGAGTGAGGGCTGGTAGGAGATGCTGAGAGAAGCAGGTGAGTGAGGGCTGGTAGGAGGTGCTGAGAGAAGCAGGTGAGTGAGGGCTGGTAGGGGATGCTGAGAGAAGCAGGTGAGTGAGGGCTGGTAGGGGATGCTGAGAGAAGCAGGTGAGTGAGGGCTGGTAGGGGATGCTGAGAGAAGCAGGTGAGTGAGGGCTGGTAGGAGATGCTGAGAGAAGCAGGTGAGTGAGGGCTGGTAGGAGATGCTGAGAGAAGCAGGTGAGTGAGGGCTGGTAGGGGATGCTGAGAGAAGCAGGTGAGTGACGGCTGGTAGGAGATGCTGAGAGAAGCAGGTGAGTGACGGCTGGTAGGGGATGCGGCTGGCTGATTACAGCTGCCACACATGATATGAATGTGAAGTGGATATCATTGGACCGGCTCACACAACAGACTAGTGGCTGTTGCTTAAATTCAACTGAATGTATTATTTAAAAAATGGACTTTATAAACATTTGATAAAAGGCGTCAGCAGCTTCTTGAGATCAGTAGAGCTGAAAAAGTTGGTAGTATCATATGAAATGGTGCTACAGTACTCCATAGTATTATGATGTTTTGATACCATGATATTACCGTGGTACTGGTATACCGTGCAACACTAGAAGAGAGAGAGAGAGAGAGAGACAGAGGGAGGGAGAGACAGAGAGAGAGAGACAGAAAAGAGAGAGAGAGAGAGAGAGAGGAGACAAGGATGGAGAGAGTCAGGAAGAGAGAGAGACAGAGAGAGAAAAAGAGAGAGAGAGAGAGAGAGAGAGAGAGAGAGAGGAGACAAGGATGGAGAGAGTCAGGAAGAGAGAGAGACAGAGAGAGAAAAAGAGAGAGAGAGAGAGAGAGAGAGAGAGAGAGGAGACAAGGATGGAGAGAGTCAGGAAGAGAGAGAGACAGAGAGAGAAAAAGAGAGAGAGAGAGTCCTGTGGTGTTGATGGTATCCTCAATGAAATTATAAAAATATACAGACCATAAATTACAATTGGCTATACTTAAACTATTTAACATGATCCTCAGCTCTGGCATCTTCCCCAATATTTGGAACCAAGGAACTGATCACCCCAATCCACAAAAGTGGAGACAGATTTGACCCCAATAAGTACCGTAGGATATGTATCAACAGCAACCTTGGGGAAATCCTCTGCATTATCATTAACAGCAGACATTTCCTCAGTAAAAACAATTTAGTGAACAAATATCAAATTGGCTTTCTTCCAAATTACCGTACAACAGGCCACGTATTCACCCTGCACACCCTAATTTACAAACAAACAAACCAAAACAAAGGCAACGTCTTCTCATGCTTTGTTGATTTCAAACAAAGCATTCGACTCAATTTGGCATGAGGGTCTGCTATACAAACTGATGGAAAGTGGTGTTGGGGGTAAAACATACGACATTATAAAATCAATGTACACAAACAACAAGTGTGCAGTTAAAATTGGCTTAAGCCCCACCCTCTTCAACATATATATCAACAAATTGGCGCGGGCACTAGAACAGTCTGCAGCACCCGGCCTCACCCTACTAGAATCTGAAATCAAATGTCTACTGATGAACTGGTGCTTCTGTCACCAACCAAGGAGGGCCGACAGCAGCACCTAGATCTTCTGCACAGATTCTGTCAGACCTGGGCCCTGACAGTAAATCTCAGTAAGACCAAAATAATGGTGCTCCAAAAAAGGTCTAGTCGCCAGGACCACGTATACAAATTCCATCTAGCCACCGTTGCCCTGGAGCACACAAAACACTATACATACCTCGGCCTAAAGGAGTGAGTTGAAATGGACAGACAAAAAAGAGAGAGGAGAGAGGGCGGACAGAGTGAGATAAATGGATGGAACCAGAGAGAAAAAGAGAGAGGAGAGAGGGCGGACAGAGTGAGATAAATGGATGGAACCAGAGAGAAAAAGAGAGAGGAGAGAGGGCGGACAGAGTGAGATAAATGGATGGAACCAGAGAGAAAAAGAGAGAGGAGAGAGGGGCGGACAGAGTGAGATAAATGGATGGAACCAGAGAGAAAAAGAGAGAGGAGAGAGGGCGGACAGAGTGAGATAAATGGATGGAACCAGAGAGAAAAAGAGAGAGGAGAGAGGGCGGACAGAGTGAGATAAATGGATGGAACCAGAGAGAAAAAGAGAGAGGAGAGAGGGCGGACAGAGTGAGATAAATGGATGGAACCAGAGAGAAAAAGAGAGAGGAGAGAGGGCGGACAGAGTGAGATAAATGGATGGAACCAGAGAGAAAAAGAGAGGGAGAAAATGAGAGAGAGAGACAGGATAGAGGGAGAGAAGAGACAGACAGGAGAGGGAGAGAAAGAGAGACAGGAGAGAGGGAGAGAAGAGACAGACAGGAGAGGGAGAGAAAGAGAGACAGGAGAGAGAGAAAGAGAAGAGAGAGACAGGAGAGAGAGAGAGAGAAAGAGAAGAGAGAGACAGGAGAGAGGGAGAGAAGAGACAGACAGGAGAGGGAGAGAAAGAGAGACAGGAGAGAGAGAGAGAGAGAGAAAGAGAGACAGGAGAAAGAGAGAGAGAAAGAGAGACAGGAGAGAGAGAGAGAATGAGAAGAGAGAGACAGGAGAGAGGGAGAGAAGAGACAGACAGGAGAGGGAGAGAAAGAGAGACAGGAGAGAGAGAGAGAGAAAGAGAAGAGAGAGACAGGAGAGAGGGAGAGAAAGAGAGAGACAGGAGAGAGGGAGAAAGAGAGAGAGGGAGAGAAAGAGAGTGAGAGAAGAGAGAAAGAGAGGGAGAGAGAGAGGTGCGGTAGGAACAAATGAACAAGTGCTTTGTCTGTCAGTACTGTGCAATGTTAATACAGTTTCCATATCACACTGTGTGGAGTGATAGTCACCTGACGTGTGTGTGTGTGTGTGTGTGTGTGTGTGTGACTGCCCTGTCTGTCTGGTTCCACATCTGTTGCCGTACGTCATACACTGTGAGAGGCCTGAGTGTGTGTGTGTGTGTGTGTGTGTGTGTGTGTGTGTGTGTGTGTGTGTGTGTGTGTGTGTGTGTGTGTGTGTCTGGGTGGTGTTTCCTATTATTCTACACACACTGAGCCTGGTGGAAAATTATCAAAAAAGAAGGAGAGGTCGAGAGAGAGAGAGAGGTCTGGTTTCACACCTCTCCCTCCTCTCTCTCTCATATCTGTTTCCCATGACAATAGAGAGAGAGAGAGAGAGAGAGAGAGGGATAGAGGTAGAGAGAGAGGTAGAGATAGAGGTAGAGAGAGAGGTAGAGGTAGAGGTAGAGAGAGAGGTAGGGAGAGAGAGAGAGGTAGAGAGAGAGGTAAAGGTAGAGAGAGAGGGGTGTAGGTAGAGAGAGAGAGAGAGCGAGAGAGAGAGGTAGAGGTAGAGAGAGAGGGGTGTAGGTAGAGAGAGAGAGAGGTAGAGAGAGAGAGAGAGAGAGGTAGTTAGAGAGAGAGAGAGGTAGAGAGAAAGGTAGAGGTAGAGAGAGAGAGAGAGGTAGGTAGAGGTAGAGGTAGAAAGGTAGAGGTAGAGAGGTAGAGAGAGAGGTAGAGAGAGAGAGAGAGAGGTAGAGAGAGAGGTAGGTAGAGGTAGAGAGGTAGAGGTAGAAAGGTAGAGAGGTAGAGGTAGAGAGAGAGGTAGAGAGGTAGAGGTAGAAAGGTAGAGAGAGAGAGGCAGAGAGAGAGGTAAAGGTAGAAAGGTAGAGAGAGAGAGGCAGAGAGAGAGGTAAAGGTAGAAAGGTAGAGAGAGAGAGAGAGGTAGAGGTAGAGAGAGAGAGAGAGAGAGAGAGAGAGAGAGAGAGAGAGAGGTAGAGGGGTAGAGAGAGAAAGGTAGAGGTAGAGGTATAGAGAGGTAGTGGTAGAGAGGAGAGAGAGAGAGAGGTAGAGAGGTAGAGGTAGAGAGAGAGAGAGGTAGAGAGGTAGATGTAGAGAGAGAGAGGTATATGTAGAGAGAGAGGTAGAGGTAGAGAGAGAGAGGTAGAGAGAGAGAGAGGTAGAGGTAGAGGTAGAGAGAGGTAGAGGTAGAGAGAGAGCGAGAGGTAGGGGTAGAGGTAGAGAGAGGTAGAGGTAGAGAGAGAGGTAGAGGTAGAGGTAGGTAGAGGTAGAGAGAGGTAGAGGTAGAGAGAGAGAAAGAGAGAGGTAGAGGTAGAGAGAGAAAGGTAGAGAGAGAGAGAGAGAGAGAGAGAGAGAGAGGTAGAGGTAGAGAGAGAGAGAGAGAGAGAGAGAGAGAGAGAGAGAGAGAGAGAGAGAGAGAGAGAGAGAGAGAGAGGTAGAGAGAGAGAGAGAGGTAGAGAGAGAGAGAGGTAGAGGTAGAAAGAGAGAGGTAGAGGTAGAGAGAGAAAGGTAGAGAGAGAGAGAGAGAGGTAGAGAGAGAGAGAGGTAGAGGTAGAGAGAGGTAGAGGTAGAGAGAGAGAGAGAGAGAGGTAGAGAGAGAGAGAGGTAGAGAGAGAGAGAGAGAGGTAGAGAGAGAGAGAGGTAGAGGTAGAGAGAGAGTAGAGAGAGGTAGAGAGAGAGAGAGGTAGAGAGAGAGAGAGAGAGAGGTAGAGGAGAGAGAGAGAGGTAGAGGTAGAGAGAGGTAGAGGTAGAGAGAGAGAGAGAGAGGTAGAGAGAGAGAGAGGTAGAGAGAGAGAGAGAGAGAGGTAGAGAGAGAGAGGTAGAGGTAGAGAGAGAGAGAGAGGTAGAGAGGTAGAGAGAGAGAGGTAGAGGTAGAGAGAGAGAGGTAGAGGTAGAGAGAGGTAGAGGTAGAGAGAGAGAGAGAGAGGTAGAGGTAGAGAGAGGTAGAGGTAGAGAGAGAGAGAGGTAGAGAGAGGTAGAGAGAGATAGAGAGAGATAGAGAGAGATAGAGGTAGAGAGAGAGAGGTAGAGGTAGAGAGATGGAAGCAAATAATGATAATAATTTGGTGGGTGTTTGTATTAAAACATGTGATTTAGAAATGTGCATTTTTTTGTTTGTTGCATATCCCAACTCTCCCTGAGACGTCCTCGGAGAGTCTGCCATTATCAACAGTGATCTTGGAACAATTATAAGTGCCTTGCTCAGGGGCACATAGGCCGATCTTTCACCTTGTCGGCTCGGGGATTCGAACTAGCAACCCCAGAAAGAAAGGGATATTCTGTTGACAGGCTGGTCTGAGGAAGGAGAGCGTGCCGTCCTTGGCCAGCTCTCCCGCTATCTCTCTCGGAATGACCTTCTTGATCCAAATCAGTCAGGTTTCAAGACTAGTCATTCAACTGAGACTGCTCTTCTCTGTATCACGGAGGCGCTCCGCACTGCTAAAGCTAACTCTCTCTCCTCTGTCTCATTTTTATGTTTGTACTGTGAACCATCAGATCCTCCTCTCCACCCCTGAGTTGGGCATCTCCGAGAGTCTGCCCATTATTGCGTCCTACCTGACAGTGAGGTGGCTGGCGAGAACCGTCTCCACACCAGTGCTCTCACCACTGGTGTCCCCAGGGGCTCTGTTCTAGGCCCTCTCCTATTCTCGCTATACACCTTGTCACTTGGCTCTGTCATTCACATGGTCTCTCCTATCAGCTAAAGAAAGGGATAATCTTCTCCTTTCCCCCTGGTCTGATGACCAGGTGGAGAATCGCATCTCTGCATGTCTGGCAGACATATCCGAGTGGATGACGGATCACCACCTCAAGCTGAACCTCGGCAAGACGGAACTGCTCTTCCTCCCGGGGAAGGACTGCCCGTTCCATGATCTCGCCATCACGGTGTGACAACTCCATTGTGTCCTCCTCCCAGAGTAAGAACCTGTGGCGTGATCCTGGACAACACCCTGTCGTTCTCAACTAACATCAAGGCGGTGGCCCGTTCCTGTAGGTTCATGATAAAACAACATCCCAGAGTATGAAAACAGGAAGGCGCAGGTCCTAATCCAGGCACTTGTCATCTGTCTGGATTATGAATATCTGGCTGGGCTCCCTGAGCCATTAAACCCCTACAACTCATCCAGAACCGCAGCCCGTCTGGTGTTCAACCTTCCCAAGGTTCAAACGTCACCCGCTCCTCCGCTCCCTCCACTGGCTTCCAGTTGAAGCCGCATCTACAAGACCATGGTGGCCTACGGAGCTGTGAGGGGGGCCCTCAGTCTCCAGGCTCTGATAGGCCCTACACCCAAACAAGGGTGCGTTCATCCACCTCTGGCCTGCTCGCCTCCCTACCACTGAGAAGTACAGTTCCGCTCAGCCCAGTCAAAACTGGGCCTCTGGCCCCTATAGTGGTGGAACTGTGAGCCAGGACAGCCCTGAGTCAATCACCACCTGGAGACAATAGGCCCTTTGGTCTATAGTAGGATAAAGTAATCCCTCTCACCCCCTCCCCTGAAAAGATTTAGATGCACTACTGTTCCACTGGAGGTCTGGTCACCAATTTGTTAGTCGCTCTGGATAAGAGCGTCTGCTAAATGACTTAAATGTAAATGTAAATGAGAGAGAATAAGAAATATGGAGAAGAGGAGAGGAGGGGTGTGTTTATCTAAGCTAGAAGCTGACAAAAAGGGGTTGATGTGTGTGTGTATGTGTGTGTGTGTGTGTGTGTGTGTGTGTGTGTGTGCGCGTGTGTATGAGGAGGATAAAAGAAAAGCCAGGATGAAAACAGAAGGCATTACTAGCATGTGCGTGTCATTGTTGAATGAATATCTGACTACCAAGAGACGACACACCAACTCAGTCAATGTGTCCCAAACGACACCATAGGGCCAAAAGTAATGCACTGTGTAGGGAATAGGGCCCTGGTCTATAGTAGTGGACTGTGTAGGGCCCTGATCTATAGTAGTGGACTGTGTAGGGCCCTGGTCTATAGTAGTGGACTGTGTAGGGCCCTGATCTATAGTAGTGGACTGTGTAGGGCCCTGGTCTATAGTAGTGGACTGTGAGGGAATAGGGCCTGGTCTATAGTAGTGGACTGTGAGGGAATAGGGCCCTGGTCTATAGTAGTGGACTGTGTAGGGAATAGGGCCCTGGTCTATAGTAGTGGACTGTGAAGAAATAGGGCCCTGGTCTATAGTAGTGGACTGTGAGGGAATAGGGCCCTGGTCTATAGTAGTGGACTGTGAGGGAATAGGGCCCTGGTCTATAGTAGTGGACTGTGAGGGAATAGGGCCCTGGTCTATAGTAGTGGACTGTGATGGAATAGGGCCCTGGTATATAGTAGTGGACTGTGAGGGAATAGGGCCCTGGTCTATAGTAGTGGACTGTGAGGGAATAGGGCCCTGGTATATAGTAGTGGACTGTGTAGGGAATAGGGCCCTGGTCTATAGTAGTGGACTGTGTAGGGCCCTGGTATATAGTAGTGGACTGTGTTGGGAATAGGGCCCTGGTCTATAGTAGTGGACTGTGTAGGGAATAGGGCCCTGGTCTATAGTAGTGGACTGTGTAGGGCCCTGGTATATAGTAGTGGACTGTGTTGGGAATAGGGCCCTGGTCTATAGTAGTGGACTGTGTAGGGCCCTGGTATATAGTAGTGGACTGTGTTGGGAATAGGGCCCTGGTATATAGTAGTGTACTGTGTAGGGCCCTGGTCTATAGTAGTGGACTGTGTTGGGAATAGGGCCCTGGTATATAGTAGGAAATAGGGCCCTGGTCTATAGTAGTGGACTGTGTAGGGCCCTGGTCTATAGTAGTGGACTGTGTAGGGAATAGGGCCCTGGTCTATAGTAGTGGGCTGTGTAGGGAATAGGGCCCTGGTCTATAGTAGTGGGCTGTGTAGGGAATAGGGCCCTGGTCTATAGTAGTGGACTGTGTAGGGAATAGGGCCCTGGTCTATAGTAGTGGACTGTGTAGGGCCCTGGTCTATAGTAGTGGACTGTGTAGGGAATAGGGCCCTGGTCTATAGTAGTGGGCTGTGTAGGGAATAGGGCCATGGTCTATAGTAGTGGACTGTGTAGGGCCCTGGTCTATAGTAGTGGACTGTGTAGGGAATAGGGGGCCATTTGGTACCCCGACGATTTCTGACAGCGCTGAGAAATGCTGAGGTGAATATAATTGTTGACGGCTCTGCAGTGAGCTCTGAACAGGGCTTAGGGAAGGGATGCACTTTCTGCCTGTCAAGAAGACAGGAGAGGGATTTCATGTTCAAAAAAAGGATTTACAGATGGTTTGAAGATCTATAAAAAAATATATTTAAAAACCGAATAGATAAAAAAAAACAAGAGGGTGTATTTGTCACATTCATTATTATGATCGTTGCATATATCAGTCAAATTCAAAATGAAGAGAACGTTTGAACTTTGAAGAGTGGGTCTCATGCATTGCTGGCGTAGAAAATTACATCGCTGGCCTAAATTTCATGCAACTTGCATCACCGAGATTTAGAATTTCAAGCTGGACAATAAATTCAAAGTTGACATTCCTGATTGCTTGTCCTGATTTTAGGCAGTGGGAGGAAGAAAAGAGGGGGAAAAGCCCTGAAACTTTTCCAGTGTATTTCGGGAACAGTCTCATCAAAGTCTCTCTAACAGTTCTAAGAGTGTGAATTAGTTATGGTAGGAGCAGTGGGAGGGAGAGGGAGATGAGAGAGAGCGAGAGAGAGAAAGAAAGAACAACCGAGAGAAGGAAAGCTAGAGAGACAGACAGAGAGAGAGAGAGACAGGGATGGTGTTGTTTTACTCCTCTCTATAGAGACAGAAATGGTGTTGTTTACTACTCTCTCTATAGAGACAGAGATGGTGTTGTTTACTCCTCTCGCTATAGAGACAGAGATGGTGTTGTTTACTCCTCTCTATATAGAGACAGAGATGGTGTTTACTCCTCTCTCTATAGAGACAGAGATGGTGTTGTTTACTCCTCTCTATATAGAGACAGAGATGGTGTTGTTTACTCCTCTCTCTATAGAGACAGAAATGGTGTTGTTTACGACTCTATATAGACAGATGGTGTTGTTTACTCCTCTCTATAGAGACAGAGATGGTGTTGTTTACTCCTCTCTATATAGAGACAGAGATGGTGTTGTTTACTCCTCTCTCTATAGAGACAGAAATGGTGTTGTTTACGACTCTATATAGACAGATGGTGTTGTTTACTCCTCTCTATATAGAGACAGAGATGGTGTTGTTTACTCCTCTCTATATAGAGACAGAGATGGTGTTGTTTACTCCTCTCTATAGAGACAGAGATGTTGTTGTTTACTCCTCTCTATAGAGACAGAGATGGTGTTGTTTACTCCTCTCTATAGAGACAGAGATGGTGTTGTTTACACATCTCTATAGAGACAGAGATGGTGTTGTTTACACATCTCTATAGAGACAGAGATGGTGTTGTTTACTCCTCTCTATAGAGACAGAGATGTTGTTGTTTACACATCTCTATAGAGACAGAGATGGTTTTGTTTACTCCTCTCTATATAGAGACAGAGATGGTGTTGTTTACTCCTCTCTCTATAGAGACAGAGATGGTGTTCTTTACACATCTCTATAGAGACAGAGATGGTGTTGTTTACTCCTCTCTCTATAGAGACAGAGATGGTGTTGTTTAGTCCTCTCTATAGAGACAGAGATGGTGTTGTTTACTCCTCTCTCTATAGAGACAGAGATGGTGTTGTTTACTCCTCTCTCTATAGAGACAGAGATGGTGTTGTTTACTCATCTCTATAGAGACAGAGATGGTGTTGTTTAGTCCTCTCTATAGAGACAGAGATGGTGTTGTTTACTACTCTCTATAGAGACAGAGATGGTGTTGTTTACTCCTCTCTCTATAGAGACAGAGATGGTGTTGTTTACTCCTCTCTATATAGAGACAGAGATGGTGTTGTTTACTCCTCTCTCTATAGAGACAGAGATGGTGTTGTTTACTCCTCTCTCTATAGAGACAGAGATGGTGTTGTTTAGTCCTCTCTATAGAGACAGAGATGGTGTTGTTTACTCCTCTCTCTATAGAGACAGAGATGGTGTTGTTTACTCCTCTCTCTATAGAGACAGAGATGGTGTTGTTTACTCCTCTCTCTATAGAGACAGAGATGGTGTTGTTTAGTCCTCTCTATAGAGACAGAGATGGTGTTGTTTACTACTCTCTCTATAGAGACAGAGATGGTGTTGTTTACTCCTCTCTCTATAGAGACAGAGATGGTGTTGTTTACTCCTCTCTATATAGAGACAGAGATGGTGTTGTTTACTCCTCTCTCTATAGAGACAGAGATGGTGTTGTTTACTCCTCTCTCTATAGAGACAGAGATGGTGTTGTTTACTCCTCTCTCTATAGAGACAGAGATGGTGTTGTTTACTCCTCTCTCTATAGAGACAGAGATGGTGTTGTTTACTCCTCTCTCTATAGAGACAGAGATGGTGTTGTTTACTCCTCTCTCTATAGAGACAGGGATGGTGTTGTTTAGTCCTCTCTATAGAGACAGAGATGGTGTTGTTTACTACTCTCTCTATAGAGACAGAGATGGTGTTGTTTACTCCTCTCTATATAGAGACAGAGATGGTGTTGTTTACTACTCTCTATATAGAGACAGAGATGGTGTTGTTTACTCCTCTCTATAGAGAGATAGAGATGGTGTTGTTTACTACTCTCTATATAGAGACAGAGATGGTGTTGTTTACTCCTCTCTATAGAGAGACAGAGATGGTGTTGTCTACTACTCTCTCTATAGAGACAGAGATGGTGTTGTTTACTCCTCTCTATAGAGAGACAGAGATGGTGTTGTTTACTCCTCTCTCTATAGAGACAGAGATGGTGTTGTTTACTCCTCTCTCTATAGAGACAGAGATGGTGTTGTTTACACATCTCTATAGAGAGAGCGATGGTGTTGTTTACACATCTCTATAGAGACAGAGATGGTGTTGTTTACACATCTCTATAGAGACAGCGATGGTGTTGTTTACACATCTCTATAGAGACAGAGATGTTGTTGTTTACTCCTCTCTATATAGAGACAGAGATGGTGTTGTTTACTCCTCTCTATATAGAGACAGAGATGGTGTTGTTTACTCCTCTCTATATAGAGACAGAGATGGTGTTGTTTACTACTCTCTATATAGAGACAGAGATGGTGTTGTTTACACATCTCTATAGAGACAGAGATGGTGTTGTTTACACATCTCTATAGAGACAGAGATGGTGTTGTTTACACATCTCTATAGCACATCCTGTGTGATCTTGTTGCATTTTGGAACAAGATATCTTTTAGTCTCTCGTTCCCTCCCTGTAATACTTTCTTTAGGAACGACCACCATCCATCTCTTTTAATCCCTCTTCCACTCTCTCTTCACATCCCTCGTTCATGTTGCCATCTATCCATCTTCCTCCCTCCCTCTCTCTCCTTCTCCCTCTCCCTCGCTCTGCCCCTCTCTCTCTCTGCAGTGTGCTGGGCCATCGTGACAGTGACAGTGACTCCCAAGGTGGAGGTGATTAAGGGAGAGTCCTTTCTCTTTCTCTCTTCACATCCCTCGTTCATGTTGCCATCTATCCATCTAATATCGTAAATCGAACCTTGAGTACCCACTCTTTTGAGACACTGTTAAACACTCACTGTGAACTTAAGTTTTTGCTTATCTGACAACCAAAAGCACTTTACCTCTTTACCTCAGAGTTCCAAACTAGTGATAAGAAACAAATGAGACTGATAACGTCTCCAAAGTCAGATAAGGCTCGTCTTTGTCTCCGAGGATAACACAGTCACTTAGCCTTGATTTATTTCACTGCAAAATTAAAAGTTGGTTGTTTTGCGTGTGTGTGTGTGTTTTTGTGTGGTGATGAGGAAGTCCTATGGAGACGCTGTCTGGGCCTCTGATTTGTCATTCGACCCCTGATCCTTGACCTCTAACCTCTCTACGTCAATGGACAGACACAGAGTCTGACTGTTATAGATATGTTTATGAGTACTGCATGACCCTTCGCTCTTAGAAAAAAAGGTGCCATCTAGAACCTAAAGGAGTAACCCTTTGAAGAACCCTTTTGGGTTCCAGGTTGAAGAACCCTTTTGGGTTCCAGGTTGAAGAACCCTTTTGGGTTCCAGGTTGAAGAACCCTTTTTTGGTTCCAGGTTGAAGAACCCTTTTTGGTTCCAGGTTGAAGAACCCTTTTTTGGTTCTAGGTTGAAGAACCCTTTTTGCGTTCCACGGAAAACCCTTTCCACAGAGAGTTCTACATGGAACCCTAAAGGGTTCTACCTGGAAGACAAAAAGGGCTCTCCTATGGGGACAGCCAATGAACCCTTTAAGTATCAATGTGCTTTCTCTCATTCTGATGGTTTTCTACTCAACCAAACTAGGACAATGGCAGTGGAGGAGTCCAACTTGTAGAACTTTTTATTTATTTAGCACCATATCAAAATATCATTATAGACGGTATTGTAAAATTCTATAACGGTATGTGGATCCATACCGGTATACTTTAAAATAAGGAAATCTATAAATCACTTCTTACAGCTGATCTAAGGACAGTTTTGGTCATGGGGTTCTTATTGGTTAATAGCACAGGTCAGCTAGGGACAGTTGAACTGAGATTATTTGTTGAGAAAAATATCTGGCACACCTTGGATGACCTAATAAATTAAGCATAGATGGAGAGGGAAAGAGAGAGAGGGAAAGAGAGAGAGGGAAAGAGAGAGAGGGAAAGAGAGAGGAGAGAGAGGGAGAGAGGAGAGAGAGAGAGGGAAAGAGAGAGAGGGAAAGAGAGAGAGGGAAAGAGAGAGAGGGAAAGAGAGAGAGGGAAAGAGAGAGAGGGAAAGAGAGAGAGGGAAAGAGAGAGGAGAGAGAGGGAGAGAGGAGAGAGAGAGAGAGAGAAAGAGAGAGACAGAGAGAGGAGAAAGATACAGAGAGAGGAGAGAGACAGAGAGAGAGAGGGAAAGAGAGAGGAGAGAGAGGGAAAGAGAGGAGAGAGAGGCAGAGAGAGAGAAAGAGAGAGAGAGAAAGAGAGAGAGAGAGGATGTAAAAGAGAGAGGGAGGGGCAGAGGGTGAGAGAGAGAGACAAACAGAGAGAGAGGGAAAGAGAAATAGAGGGAAAGAGGAGAGAGGGAAAGAGGAGAGAGAGGGAGAGAGGGAGAGAGAGAGAGAGAGAGAGAGAGAGAGAGAGAGAGAGAGAGAGAGAAGAGAGAGACAGAGAGAGGAGAAAGAGACAGAGAGAGGAGAGAGAGAGAGAGAGAGGAGGGAAAGAGAGAGGAGAGAGAGGCAAAGAGAGGAGAGAGAGGCAAAGAGAGAGAGACAGAAAGAGAGAGAGGAGAGAGGAGAGAGAGAGAGAGAGAGAAAGAGAGAGAGAGAGAGGGAAAGAGAGAGAGAGGATGTAAAAGAGAGAGGGAGGGGCAGAGTGTGAGAGAGAGAGACAAACAGAGAGAGTGCCAGGTGTTCCCGGAGCTCATAGGGAGACAGTCAGACAGGAGCTATCCATCACTCTGTGTGAGTGTGTGAGTGTCCTCTCGTCGCCAAAGAACTACTCTCAAGTCTCTCTCTCTCTTGGACTCTCAGTTATAAAACAAACGGAACAGACTCCAGACTTGTGTTTAGAAACCTCTGTCAGAGGAATCTATATGTATCCTGTAGTGTCTGTCTAGCTTGTCTGGAATCCTTAGTGACGTGTATGAGTGTGTGCAAATTTACGGTAGGGAGTTAGTAAGATTTATTGACTGAGTTTGGCTGGAAACACAACCACACAGACACACACACACACACATTTCCGACACAAACATGCAGACACACACACCAGCCATTAGCACAACTGAGAATTTAGAGTTTTACTAATTTGAAGAGCAGATAGGCTGCCAGCTTTCCTGCCGGGCCTCTGATTGTTGGTATGTGTGCGTGTGCATGTGTTGCAGTGTATGTGTGTGTGTGTGTGTGTGTGCATGTGTTGCAGTGTGTGTGTGTGTGTGTGTGCAGTGTGTGTGTGTGTGTGTGTGTGCGCGTGTGTGTTTGTGTGTGAATGTGTGTGTGTGTGCATGTGTGTGTGTGTGTCACTCATCTCTCCCCTTGCCACCCAGTGAAATATTACCAGTCATCCGTCCTTTTCACATCCCCATGTTACCCCCGGCAACTACCTCCAAGCAGCCGGTCTCCTTGACAACCCCACTCAGGCCGAGCGATAGAGAGAGGGCCGAGAGAAAAGCCACAGGCGTCAGTCTACTCAACCCCCTACCAGCCACCCTGCCCTAAATCTACCTACAAATAACAGAAAAGAAAACGGCTATTACCATCACCTCCAAAACTGCCGTAGAATACTGGAGAGGAATGGAGACGGGTTATCTGTGTTTCTACTGATCAACAAGGGGAGAGAGAGAGAGAGAGAGACAAGTGCGAGAGAGACAGAGAGACAAGTGAGAGAGAGACAAGAGAGAGAGAGACAAGAGAGAGAGAGACAAGTGAGAGAGAGAGAGAGAGAGAGAGAGAGACAAGTGAGAGAGACAGAGAGAGAGAGAAAGAGAGAGACAAGTGAGAGAGAGCGAGAGAGAGACAAGTGAGAGAGAGACAAGTGAGAGACAAGTGAGAGAGCGAGAGAGAGACAAGTGAGAGAGAGAGAGAGACAAGTAAGAGAGAGAGAGAGAGACAAGTGAGAGAGAGAGAGACAGAGACAAGTGAGAGAGACAGAGAGAGAGAGAGACAAGTGAGAGAGACAGAGAGAGAGAAGTGAGAGACAGAGAGAGAGAGAGAGAGACAAGTGAGAGAGAGCGAGAGAGAGACAAGTGAAAGAGCGAGAGAGAGACAAGTGAGAGAGACAAGAGAGAGACAGAGAGAAGAGAGAGGAGAGAGAGACGAGACAAGAGAGAGAGACACGAGACACAAGAGAGAGAGAGAGAAGAGAGAGAGAGAGAAGTGAGAGAGAGAGATAGACAAGAGAGAAAGAGACAGATGAGAGAGACGGGAGAGAGACAAGAGAGAGACACGAGACACAGAGAGAGAGACACGAGACACACGAGAGAGAGAGAGAGCGAGAGAGAGAGAAGGAGAGAGAGAAGAGAGAGAGAAGAGAGAGAGAGACCATTTACTCAGTACTTTGTTAAAGCACCTTCGACAGCGATTACAGCCTTGAGTCTTCTTGAGTATGACACTACAAGCTTGGTACACCTGTATTTGGGGAGTTTCTCCCATTCTTCTCAGCAGATCCTCTCAAGCTCTGTCAGGTTGAATGAGGAGCGTCGCTGCACAGCTATTTTCAGGCCTCTCCAGATATGTTAGATTGGGTTCAAGTCCGAGCTCTGGTTGGGCCACTCAAGGACTTGTCCCAAAGCCACTCCTGCGATGTCTTGGCTGTGTGCTTAGGGTCGTTCTCCTGTTGGAAGGTGAACCTTCGCCCCGGTCTGAGATCCTGAGCGCTCTGGAGCAGGTTTTCGTCAAGGATCTCTCTGTACTTTGCTCCATTTATCTTTATCTCGAAACTTACTAGTCTCCCAGTACTGACTAGTCTCTCAGTCTCCCTGCCGCTGAAAAACATCTCCACAGCATGATGCTGTCACCACCATGCTTCACTGTAGGAATAGTGCCAGTTTTCCTCAAGACTCTGTCAGAGCTCTAGTTGTTGGTCACCTCCCTGAACAAGGCCCTTCTCCCCTGATTGCTCAGTTTGGCCAGGGGAGGCCAGCTCTAGGAAGAGTCTTGGTGGTTCCAAACTTCTTCCTCTGAAGAATGATGGAGGCCACTGTGTTCTTGGGGACCTTTAATGCTGCATGCAGCATTTTGGTACCCTTCCCCAGATCTGTGCCTCGACACAATCCTGTCTCAGAGCTCTACGGACAATTCCTTCAACCTCATGACTTTGTTTTTGCTCTGACATGCACTGTCAACTATGGGACCTTATATAGACAGGTGTGTGCCTTTCCAAATCATGTCCAATCAATTTAATTTACCACAGGTGGACTCCAATCAAGTTGTAAAAACATCTCAAGGATGATCAATGGAAACAGGATGCACCTGAGCTCAATTTCGAGTGTCATCACAAAGGGTCTGAATACTTATGTAAATAAGGATTCATCTCCTCGGGCCTTCAGGTAATCCCTCCCTGTGTCAGGGATTCATCTCCTCCGGCCTTCAGGTAATCCCTCCCTGTGTCAGGGATTCATCTCCTCCGGCCTTCAAGTAATCCCTCCCTGTGTCAGGGATTCATCTCCTCCGGCCTTCAGGTAATCCCTCCCTGTGTCAGGGATTCATCTCCTCCGGCCTTCAGGTAATCCCTCCCTGTGTCAGGGATTCATCTCCTCCGGCCTTCAGGTAATCCCTCCCTGTGTCAGGGATTCATATTCATATCGATTTGTAACTGCTTCTCTACTTGTGGGAAATCTCGGGAAGAGGTCAAAATGTAATTAACCTGGTTAAACCCCTAGATTACAATCCCACCAACCTGGAGGGACTGTGGGGAATAAGATGTCACACATATGCAGGGACACACACACTGTGTTCCCCTCTGTCTGCCTGGTTAACTCTGTTCCCCTCTGTCTGTCTGCCTGGTTAACTCTGTTCCCTCTCTGTCTGTCTGTGTGGTTAACTCTGTTCCCCTCTGTCTGTGTGGTTAACTCTGTTCCCCTCTGTCTGTCTGTCTGGTTAACCCTGTTCCCCTCTGTCTGTCTGTCTGGTTAACTATGTTCACCTCTGTCTGTGTGGTTAACTCTGTTCCCCTCTGTCTGTCTTAACTCTGTTCCCCTCTGTCTGTCTTAACTCTGTTCCCCTCTGTCTGTCTGTGTGGTTAACTCTGTTCCCCTCTGTCTGTCTGTGTGGTTAACTCTGTTCCCTCTGTCTGTCTGTCTGTCTGTCTGTCTGTCTGTCTGTCTGTCTGTCTGTCTGTCTGTCTGTCTGTCTGTCTGTCTGTCTGTGTGGTTAACTCTGTTCCCCTCTGTCTGCCTGTGTGGTTAACTCTGTTCCCCTCTGTCTGTCTGTGTGGTTAACTCTGTTCCCCTCTGTCTGTCTGTGTGGTTAACTCTGTTCCCCTCTGTCTGTGTGGTTAACTATGTTCCCCTCTGTCTGTGTGGTTAACTCTGTTCCCCTCTGTCTGTCTGTCTGTGTGGTTAACTCTGTTCCCCTCTGTCTGTGTGGTTAACTCTGTTCCCCTCTGTCTGTGTGGTTAACTCTGTTCCCCTCTGTCTGTGTGGTTAACTATGTTCCCCTCTGTCTGTGTGGTTAACTCTGTTCCCCTCTGTCTGTCTGTCTGTGTGGTTAACTCTGTTCCCCTCTGTCTGTGTGGTTAACTCTGTTCCCCTCTGTCTGTGTGGTTAACTCTGTTCCCCTCTGTCTGTGTGGTTAACTCTGTTCCCCTCTGTCTGTCTGTGTAGTTAACTCTGTTCCCCTCTGTCTGTCTGTGTGGTTAACTCTGTTCCCCTCTGTCTGTCTGTGTGGTTAACTCTGTTCCCCTCTGTCTGTCTGTCTGGTTAACTCTGTTCCCCTCTGTCTGTCTGTCTGGTTAACTCTGTTCCCCTCTGTCTGTCTGCCTGGTTAACTCTGTTCCCCTCTGTCTGTGTGGTTAACTCTGTTCCCCTCTGTCTGTCTGTGTGGTTAACTCTGTTCCCCTCTGTATGTCTGTGTGGTTAACTCTGTTCCCCTCTGTCTGTCTGTGTGGTTAACTCTGTTCCCCTCTGTCTGTCTGTGTGGTTAACTCTGTTCCCCTCTGTCTGTCTGTCTGTCTGTCTGTCTGTCTGTCTGTCTGTCTGTCTGTCTGTCTGTCTGTCTGTCTGGTTAACTCTGTTCCCCTCTGTCTGTCTGCCTGGTTAACTCTGTTCCCCTCTGTCTGTCTGCCTGGTTAACTCTGTTCCCCTCTGTCTGTCTGTGTGGTTAACTCTGTTCCCCTCTGTCTGTCTGTGTGGTTAACTCTGTTCCCCTCTGTCTGCCTGTGTGGTTAACTCTGTTCCCCTCTGTCTGTCTGTGTGGTTAACTCTGTTCCCCTCTGTCTGTCTGTGTGGTTAACTCTGTTCCCCTCTGTCTGTGTGGTTAACTCTGTTCCCCTCTGTCTGTCTGTCTGTGTGGTTAACTCTGTTCCCCTCTGTCTGTCTGTGTGGTTAACTCTGTTCCCCTCTGTCTGTCTGCCTGGTTAACTCTGTTCCCCTCTGTCTGTCTGCCTGGTTAACTCTGTTCCCCTCTGTCTGTCTGGTTAACTCTGTTCCCCTCTGTCTGTGTAGTTAACTCTGTTCCCCTCTGTCTGTGTAGTTAACTCTGTTCCCCTCTGTCTGTCTGTGTGGTTAACTCTGTTCCCCTCTGTCTGTCTGTGTAGTTAACTCTGTTCCCCTCTGTCTGTCTGTGTGGGTAACTCTGTTCCCCTCTGTCTGTCTGTCTGGTTAATTCTGTTCCCCTCTGTCTGTGTGGTTAACTCTGTTCCCCTCTGTCTGTGTAGTTAACTCTGTTCCCATCTGTCTGTGTGGTTAACTCTGTTCCCCTCTGTCTGTCTGTGTGGTTAACTCTGTTCCCCTCTGTCTGTCTGCCTGGTTAACTCTGTTCCCCTCTGTCTGTCTGTGTGGTTAACTCTGTTCCCCTCTGTCTGCCTGGTTAACTCTGTTCCCCTCTGTCTGTCTGTGTAGTTAACTCTGTTAAATAACAGTAAATATTACACTCACAGAAGTTCCAAAAGAATAAAGACATTACAAATGTTATATTATGTCTATATACAGTGTTGTAATGGTGTGCAAATAGTTAAAGTACAAAATGGAAAATAAATAAACATACATATGGGTTGTATTTACAATGGTGTTTGTTCTTCACTGGTTGCCCTTTTCTTGTGGCAACAGGTCACAAATCTAGCTGCTGTGATGGTACACTGTGGTATTTCACCCAGTAGATATGGGAGTTATTAAAATTGGATTTGTTTTGGAATTCTTTGTGGGTCTGTGTAATCTGAGGGAAATATGTGTCTCTAATATGGTCATTCTCTCGCTCTCTCTCTCTCTCTCTCTGTAGCATTTGAGTCGGAGTAAAAACAGGATGCCTATCTAGGCGTTAGCTTGGCGACACACACACGCACACTTTATGAACAATAGGAGGCTTGTGAAACCTCTCCCTGATATTAGTGCACACCTGTGTGGGCCTGAGGTCGTCTGTCAGTGTTAGAGGCCGTCTGTCAGTGTTAGAGGTCGTCTGTCAGTGTTAGAGGTCGTCTGTCAGTGTTAGAGGTCGTCTGTCAGTGTTAGAGGTCGTCTGTCCGTGTTAGAGGTCGTCTGTCCGTGTTAGAGGTCGTCTGTCCGTGTTAGAGGTCGTCTGTCCGTGTTAGAGGTCGTCTGTCCGTGTAAGAGGTCGTCTGTCCGTGTTAGAGGTCGTCTGTCCGTGTAAGAGGTCGTCTGTCCGTGTTAGAGGTCGTCTGTCCGTGTTAGTGGTTGAGAGGTGTCAGACTCAGGGCAGTGATTTAATACATAGAGTACAATGTTAAATTCAAACAAAAGAAGTTCACTGATTAGATTTTTTTGTTTCTTTGGATTAGTCCCAAATGGCACTCTAATCCTGGGCAAAAGTAGTGCACTACATAGGAGATAGCATCCCAAATGTCATCCTGATCTTTGTCTACAGTTATGCAATTTCCATCCACTTCTTCGCCAAGAAGGTTGAGAACTCCGTTCATGAGAAAAGGAGAAAGAGAGAAAGAGAGAGAGCGAGACAGACAGAGAGAGACAGAGAGAGAGAGAAACAGAGAGAGACAGAGAGAGAGCGAGAGCGAGTGTGTGAGGGAAAGAGATTGTTCTAGATTAACTTTGAAAGGGAAAATGTGCACTACTCCACCCAGTTCAACTATATTGTAATATGTTACCTAGCTAACATACACAAACACTAAGATACATACAATTGAAGTCAGAAGTTTACATATATCTTAGCCAAATACATTTAAACTCAAGTTTTTCACAATTCCTGACATTTAATCCTAGTAAAAATTCCCTGTCTTAGGTCAGTTAGGATCACCACTTTATTTTAAGAATGTGAAATGTCAGAATAATAGTAGAGAGAATGATTTATTTCAGCCTTTATTTCTTTCATCACATTCCCAGTGGGTCAGAAGTTTACATGCACTCAATTAGTATTTGGTAGCATTTCCTTTCAATTGTTTAACTTGGGTCAAACGTTTTGGGTAGCCTTCCACAAGCTTCCCACAATAAGTTGGGTGAATTTTGGCCCATTCCTCCTGACAGAGCTGGTGTAACTGAGTCAGGTTTGTGGGCCTCCTTGCTCGTGCATGCTTTTTCAGTTCTGCCCACACATTTTCTATAGGGTTGAGGTCAGGGCTTTGTGAAGGTCACTCCAATATCTTGACTTTGCTGTCCTTAAGCCATTTTGCCACAACTTTGGAAGTATGCTTGGGGTCATTGTCCATTTGGAAGACCCATTTGCGACCAAGCTTTAACTTCCTGACTGATGTCTTGAGCTGTTGCTTCAATATATCCACATAATTTTCCTACCTCGTGATGCCATCTATTTTGTGAAGTGCACCAGTCCCTCCTGCAGCAAAGCACCTCCACAACATGATGCTGCCACCCCCGTGCTTCACGGTTGGGGTGGTGTTATTCGGGTTGCAAGCCTCCCCCTTTTTCCTCCAAACATAACGATGGTCATTATGGCCAAACAGTTCTGTTTGTTTCAAAAGACCAGAGGACATTTCTCCAAAAAGTACGATCTTTGTCCCCATGTTCAGTTGCAAACCGTAGTCTGGCTTTTTTATGGCGGTTTTGGAGCAGTGGCTTCTTCCTTGCTGAGCGGCCTTTCAGGTTATGTCGATATAGGACTCGTTTTAATGTGGATATAGATACTTTTGTTCCTGTGTCCTCCAGCATCGTCACAAGGTCCTTTGCTGTTGTTCTGGGATTGATTTGCACTTTTCACACCAAAGTACGTTCATCTCTAGGAGACAGAACGTGTCTCCTTCCTGAGCGGTATGTCGACTGCGTGGTCCCATGGTGTTTATACTTGCGTACTATTGTTTGTACAGATGAACGTGGTACCTTCAGGCATTTTGAAATTGCTCCCAAGGATGAACCAGACTTGTGGAGGTCTACAATTTTATTTCTGAGGTCTTGGCAGATTTCTTTTTATTTTCCCATGATGTCAAGCAAAGAGGCACTGAGTTTGAAGGTAGGCCTTGAAATACATCCACAGGTACACCTCCAATTGACTCAAATTATGTCAATTAGCCTATCAGAAGCTTCTAAAGCCATGACATCATTTTCTGTAATTTTCCAAGCTGTTTAAAGGCACAGTCAACTTGGTGTATGTAAACCTCTGACCCACTGGAATTGTGACACAGTGAATTATAAGTGAAATAATCTGTCTGTAAACAATTGTTGGACAAATTACTTGTGTCATGCACAAAGTAGATGTCCTAACAGACTTGCCAAAACTATAGTTTGTTAGCAAGAAATTTGTGGAGTGGTTGAAAAACAAGTTTTAATGACTCCAACCTAAGTGTCTGGTGTATGTAAACCTCCGACTTCAACTGTAAATAGGTCTCAGGGAAACTAGATAGACACATCTGTAGAAACACAAACATTCCAATTCCAAGATTCCAACACTCTTAAACCTCCATCTCACCCACCGACACAATTAACATTCCCCACTACAATTCAGCACTACCATTCAGCACTACCATTCCCCACTACAATTCAGCACTACCATTCAGCACTACCATTCAGCACTACCATTCAGCACTACCATTCCCCACTACCATTCAGCACTACCATTCAGCACTACCATTCAGCACTACCATTCAGCACTACCATTCCCCACTACCATTCCCCACTACCGTCCCGCACTACCATTCAGCACTACCATTCAGCACTACCATTCAGCACTACAATTCAGCACTACCATTCCCCACTACCATTCAGCACTACCATTCCCCACTACAATTCAGCACTACCATTCAGCACTACAATTCAGCACTACCATTCCCCACTACCATTCAGCACTACCATTCCCACTACAATTCAGCACTACCATTCAGCACTACCATTCAGCACTACCATTCCCCACTACAATTCAGCACTACCATTCAGCACTACCATTCCCCACTACCATTCAGCACTACCATTCCCCACTACCATTCAGCACTACCATTCAGCACTACAATTCAGCACTACCATTCCCCACTACCATTCCCCACTACCATTCAGCACTACCATTCAGCACTACCATTCAGCACTACCATTCCCCACTACCATTCCGCACTACCATTCAGCACTACAATTCAGCACTACCATTCCCCACTACCATTCAGCACTACCATTCCCCACTACCATTCAGCACTACCATTCCCCACTACCATTCAGCACTACCATTCCCCACTACCATTCAGCACTACCATTCCCCACTACCATTCAGCACTACCATTCCCCACTACCATTCACCATACCATTCCCCACTACCATTCAGCACTACCATTCCCCACTACCACTACCATTCAGCACTACCTACCAGCACTACCATTCCCCACTACCATTCAGCACTACCATTCCCCACTACCATTCAGCACTACCATTCCCCACTACCATTCCCCACTACCATTCAGCACTACCATTCCCCACTACCATTCAGCACTAACATTCCCCACTACCATTCAGCACTACCATTCCCCACTACCATTCAGCACTACCATTCCCCACTACCATTCAGCACTAACATTCCCCACTACCATTCAGCACTAACATTCCCCACTACCATTCAGCGCTACCATTCCCCACTACCATTCAGCACTACCATTCCCCACTACCATTCCCCACTACCATTCCCCACTACCATTCAGCACTACCATTCAGCACTACCATTCAGCACTACCATTCAGCACTACCATTCCCCACTACCATTCAGCACTACCATTCCCCACTACCATTCACTAACATTAGATACTGTATCTATTCCAGACTAACATTAGATACTGTATCTATTCCAGACTAACATTAGATACTGTATCTATTCCAGACTAACATTAGATACTGTATCTATTCCAGACTAACATTAGATACTGTATCTATTCCAGACTAACATTAGATACTGTATCTATTCCAGACTAACATTAGATACTGTATCTATTCCAGACTAACATTAGATACTGCATGCATTCCAGAACCCAAATCCCAACACCCTGTACAATACTGTAACATACGGACAGACATTAGACACTGTATCAAAGTTCACTCAGCCTATGACTGTATTTACACTACTGCTAAAATACACCAATATGACTCCCTGCTACAATAAATGTGAAATAAAATGTAGAAAGTTAACTGTCTGTCTATGAGGCTTAGACAGGTAACAATCCAGTATTTAAGTTGACTCAGCCTTCACACGGTTAACTATCAATCGGTGTACTTTTGTTTAGGCGCATGTCTTCTATTTAAAACAGTTTTAATTTCCCCCGAACTATTTATCTCAAATCAAAATCACATGTTATTGGTCATTACACATGGTTAGCAGATGTTATTGGTCATTACACATGGTTAGCAGATGTTATTGGTCATTACACATGGTTAGCAGATGTTATTGGTCATTACATATGGTTAGCAGATGTTATTGGTCACATGGTTAGCAGATGTTAATGGTCACATGGTTAGCAGATGTTATTGGTCACATGGTTAGCAGATGTTATTGGTCACATGGTTAGCAGATGTTATTGGTCACATGGTTAGCAGATGTTATTGGTCACATGGTTAGCAGATGTTATTGGTCACATGGTTAGCAGATGTTATTGGTCACATGGTTAGCAGATGTTTTTGGTTACATGGTTAGCAGATGTTTTTGGTCATTACACATGGTTAGCATATGTTTTTGGTCATTACACATGGTTAGCAGATGTTTTTGGTCACATGGATAGCAGATGTTATTGGTCATTACACATGGTTAGCAGATGTTATTGGTTACATGATTAGCATATGTTTTTGGTCACATGGTTAGCAGATGTTATTGGTCATTACACATGGTTAGCAGATGTTATTGGTCATTACACATGGTTAGCAGATGTTATTGGTCACATGGTTAGCAGATGTTATTGGTCACATGGATAGCAGATGTTATTGGTCACATGGTTAGCAGATGTTATTGGTCACATGGTTAGCAGATGTTATTGGTCACATGGTTAGCAGATGTTATTGGTCACATGGTTAGCAGATGTTATTGGTTACATGGTTAGCAGATGGTATTGGTCACATGGTTAGCAGATGTTATTGGTCACATGGTTAGCAGATGTTATTGGTCACATGGTTAGCAGATGTTATTGGTCACATGGTTAGCAGATGTTATTGGTCACATGGTTAGCAGATGTTTTTGGTTACATGGTTAGCAGATGTTTTGGTCATTACACATGGTTAGCATATGTTTTTGGTCATTACACATGGTTAGCAGATGTTTTTGGTCACATGGATAGCAGATGTTATTGGTCATTACACATGGTTAGCAGATGTTATTGGTCATTACACATGGTTAGCAGATGTTATTTGTCATTACACATGGTTAGCAGATGTTTTTGGTCACATGGATAGCAGATGTTATTGGTCACATGGTTAGCAGATGTTTTTGGTCACATGGATAGCAGATGTTATTGGTCATTACACATGGTTAGCAGATGTTTTTGGTCACATGGATAGCAGATGTTTTTGGTCATTACACATGGTTAGCAGATGTTTTTGGTCATTACACATGGTTAGCAGATGTTTTTGGTTACATGGTTAGCAGATGTTTTTGGTCATTACACATGGTTAGCAGATGTTTTTGGTCATTACACATGGTTAGCAGATGTTTTTGGTTACATGGTTAGCAGATGTTTTTGGTCATTACACATGGTTAGCAGATGTTTTTGGTCATTACACATGGTTAGCAGATGTTTTTGGTCATTACACATGGTTAGCAGATGTTTTTGGTTACATGGTTAGCAGATGTTTTTGGTTACATGGTTAGCAGATGTTTTTGGTCATTACAAATGGTTAGCAGATGTTATTGGTCATTACACATGGTTAGCAGATGTTATTGGTCATTACACATGGTTAGCAGATGTTATTGGTCATTACACATGGTTAGCAGATGTTATTGGTCATTACACATGGTTAGCAGATGTTATTGGTCACATACACATGGTTAGCAGATGTTATTGACTACATGGTTAGCAGCTGTTATTGGTCACATGGTTAGCAGATGTTATTGGTCATTACACATGGTTAGCAGATGTTATTGGTCACATACACATGGTTAGCAGATGTTATTGGCTACATGGTTAGCAGATGTTATTGGTCATTACACATGGTTAGCAGATGTTATTGGTCACATGGTTAGCAGATGTTATTGGTCATTACACATGGTTAGCAGATGTTATTGGTCACATACACATGGTTAGCAGATGTTATTGGCTACATGGTTAGCAGATGTTATTGGCTACATGGTTAGCAGATGTTATTGGTCACATGGTTAGCAGATGTTATTGGTCATTACACATGGTTAGCAGATGTTATTGGTCATTACACATGGTTAGCAGATGTTATTGGTCATTACACATGGTTAGCAGATGTTATTGGTCATTACACATGGTTAGCAGATGTTATTGGCTACATGGTTAGCAGATGTTATTGGTCACATGGTTAGCAGATGTTATTGGTCATTACACATGGTTAGCAGATGTTTTTGGTTACATGGTTAGCAGATGTTATTGGTCATTACACATGGTTAGCAGATGTTTTTGGTCATTACAAATGGTTAGCAGATGTTATTGGTCATTACACATGGTTAGCAGATGTTATTGGTCATTACACATGGTTAGCAGATGTTATTGGTCATTACACATGGTTAGCAGATGTTATTGGTCATTACACATGGTTAGCAGATGTTATTGGTCACATACACATGGTTAGCAGATGTTATTGACTACATGGTTAGCAGCTGTTATTGGTCACATGGTTAGCAGATGTTATTGGTCATTACACATGGTTAGCAGATGTTATTGGTTACATGGTTAGCAGATGTTATTGGTCATTACACATGGTTAGCAGATGTTATTGGTCACATGGTTAGCAGATGTTATTGGTCATTACACATGGTTAGCAGATGTTATTGGACATTACACATGGTTAGCAGATGTTATTGGTCACATGGTTAGCAGATGTTATTGGTCACATGGTTAGCAGATGTTATTGGTCACATGGTTAGCAGAGGTGAATGCACCAATTTGTAAGTCGCTCTGGATAAGAGCGTCTGCTAAATGACTTAAATGTAAATGTAATGTTATTGGTCACATGGTTAGCAGATGTTATTGGTCACATGGTTAGCAGATGTTATTGGTCACATGGTTAGCAGATGTTATTGGTCACATGGTTAGCAGATGTTATTGGTCACATGGTTAGCAGATGTTATTGGCTACATGGTTAGCAGATGTTTTTGGTCATTACACATGGTTAGCAGATGTGAGTGTAGCGAAATGCTTGTGCTTCTAGATCCGACAGTGCAGCAGTATCTAACAGGTCATATCTAACAATTCCACAACTAAACCTAATACACACTATCTAGTAAAGGACTGGGGTAAGTATATATGAGTATAAAATATATGGATATATCTACGTGGGTAAATATTTTCATAATATAGAATCCCTCCCTCAGTGATATACCGCCTGGATACTTTACTTAAGAGCAGTAGAACTGGAGAACACGCACGCACGCACACACACACACACACACACGCACTGGGGTTTGGCGCCACTACGATGACATCATGTTGTGTTCGTGTGGTCCTAAACAGCTAAGTAATTTATCGGTTCTGTCAACCCTCCCATACTCAACACTGTACTTATCCTTACACACACACACACACACACACACACACACACACACACACACACACACACACACACACACACACACACACGGCCCTTAAACTTCCATGCTTCCGCACTCCTAGACTTTTCCGGGTAACTACAAAATTAGTGTCTACAAGATCTACTTGTGTTTGGTTCATATGCTCTATTTCATGGTGTTTGGGTTAACATAAGTTGCACAGTTAATGGCTGGGTTTTCTCAAAAGGATGTACATTATGGATTTCTCTATGGCTCTGAGTCCCAAATGGCACCCTTTCCCTATGTAGTGCACTTCTTTTGACCAGAGTCCTATGAGCCCTGGTTAAAAGTAGTGCACTACATAGGGAATAGGCTACCATTTGGGATGAAGCCATGGTCTCAACTTGAAAATAGCTCACCAGAGTGAGTTACCACCACAGCACCCTAATGAGTATAATCAAGAAAGAGGAGGGAGAGAGGGGGGACAGAGGAGGGACAGAGGAGGGAAAGAGAGAGGAGGGAGAAAAGAGGTAGAGAGGGGGGACAGAGGAGGGACAGAGAGGGCAGAGAGGAGGTAGAGAGGGGGACAGAGGAGAGAAAGAGAGGGCAGAGAGGAGGGAGAAAGGAGGTAGAGAGAGGGGGACAGAGGAGGTAGAGAGGGGGGATAGAGGAGAGAAAGAGAGGGCAGAGAGGAGGGAGAAAGGAGGTAGAGAGGGGGACAGAGGAGGGAAAGAGAGGGCAGAGGAGGTAGAGAGGGGGACAGAGGGGCAGAGAGGAGGGAGAGAGGGGGACAGAGGGGCAGAGAGGAGGGAGAGAGGGGGACAGAGGGGCAGAGAGGAGGGAGAGAGGGGGACAGAGGAGGGAAAGAGAGGGCAGAGGAGGTAGAGAGAGGGGACAGAGGAGGGACAGAGAGGGCAGAGAGGAGGTAGAAAGGAGGTAGAGAGGGGGACAGAAGGGGGAAAGAGAGGGCAGAGAGGGAGAAAGGAGGTAGAGAGGGGGACAGAGGAGGGAAAGAAGGGGAAGAGAGGAGGGAGAGTGGGGGGACAGAGAGGGCAGAGAGGAGGGAGAGAGGAGGTAGAGAGGGGTGACAGAGGGGGAAAGAGAGGGCAGAGAGGAGGTAGAGAGGGGGAAAGAGGAGGGAAAGAGGGGCAGAGAGGAGGGAGAGAGGAGGTAGAGAGGGGGCAGAGGGGGAAAGAGAGGGCAAAGAGGAGGTAGAGAGGGGGAACAGAGGAGGGAAAGAGAGGGCAGAGAGGAGGTAGAGAGGAGGGAGAAAGGAGGTAGAGAGGGGGCAGAGAGGATGAAGGGAGGAGGGAAAGAGGGGGCAGAGAGGAGAGAGGGGGTTACAGAGGAGGGAAAGAGAGGAGGGAGAGAGGAGGTAGAGAGGGGGCAGAGAGCATGAAGGGAGGAGGGAAAGAGGGGACAGAGAGGAGAGAGGATGAAGAGAGGAGAGGAAGAGGGGGCAAAGAGGGGGAGGAGCGGGGCGAGAGAGGACGGAGAGAGGGGAGAGAGGAGGGGATGAGAGGGCGAGAGAGGAAGAGAGCGAGGAGGGAGAGAGGCGAGGAAGAGGAGGGAGAGGGGAGAGAGGAGGGGAAGATGAGGGGAGGGGAGAGGAGGGAGAGAGGAGGAGAGAGGAGATGAGGGAGAGAGGAGGGAGAGAGGAGGGCAAGATGAGGGAGTGTTGAACATAGCAGAGAAAAGAGCATAAATATTTAAAGAGTTCTGAAGAGTGTTTCTGTTTTAAGTTCTAAGGTGTGTATTTGTGCATGTACGTCACTGCATAAAGGTGTATCTAGTCTGTGTGTGTGTGTGTCTAGTCTGTGTGTGTGTCTGTGTGTGTCTAGTCTGTGTGTGTGTGTGTGTCTCTAGTCTGTGTGTGTGTGTGTGTGTGTGTGTGTGTCTAGTCTGTGTGTGTGTGTGTGTGTGTATATTCCTACCTTCAGTCTCCTCTGCAGTCTCAGGTGAGGGTGTGTCCTGCCCCCAGCAGTCAGTCTCCCCTCTCCCTGCAGTAATTATTATGTTTAATTATTATTATGTACTTCTGGCTTGCCTAAAGCTACTAACTTATATCAATACCGATAACAAATAACAATCGGTGGTAGAGACATACACACACATACGCACAATGGTACAGAAGTATTATTAAAGTTACGAAAGGGACTGGTTCAAATACCTCTGGACCAGCTGAACCCTTCCCCCGCCCCAAGGCATGTTGGGGGCGGCAGGGTAGCCTAGTGGTTAGAGCGTTGGACTAGTAACCGGAAGGTTTCAAGTTCAAACCCCGAGCTGACAAGGTACAAATCTGTCGTTCTGCCCCTGAACAGGCAGTTAACCCACTGTTTCTAGGCCGTCATTGAAAATAAGAATTTGTTCTTAACTGACTTGCCTAGATAAATAAAGGTAAAATAAAAACAAATAAAAAATGGTCAGCAGCACGCAACAGTGTTGTTACGTTCAGATAGAAATACGCTAAGCAGAACAAAAAAATACTTCTCTGACATGTAGAACAGAAGTCCGTCCCGTCCACCCCAGCTCCACCCACTAGAAAGACAGAGGCCTCTCCTACCTGCAGTACTGACGTGGACCACTAGTAGGCGTCGTAGAGACACCAAGTCAGTGTCCTTTAAGCCCGCCTCCAACTGCCTCACCACGCCACGCCCTGGCTGGCTCGTCACCACGGTTACCTGGAAGCCAATGGGAGATCAAATGAGTCAATACATCAATCAAACCACTTAGTGTACAAAACATTAAGAACACCTGCTCTTTCCATGACACACTGACCAGGTGAACCAGGTGAAAGCTATGAACCCTTATTGATGTCACTTGTTAAATCCACTTCAATCAGTGTAGATGAAGAGGAGGAGACGGGTTAAAGAAGGATGTTTAAGCCTTCAGACAATTGATACATGGATTGTGTTTGTGTGCCATTCAGAGGGAAAATGGGAAAGACAGATATGGTAGTAGGTGCCAGGCGCACCAGCTGGTGTTAAGAACTGCAACACTGCTGGGTTTTTCAAGCTCAACAGTTTCCTGTGTGTATCAAGAAAGGTCCACCACCCCAAAGGACATCCAGCCAGCTTGACACCACTGTGGGAAGCATTGGAGTCAACATGGTCCAGTATCCCTGTGGAACGCTTTCCACACCTTGTAGAGTCAACATGGTCCAGTATCGCTGTAGAACGCTTTCAACACCTTGTAGAGTCAACATGGTCCAGTATCCCTGTGGAACGCTTTCCACACCTTGTAGAGTCCACATGGTCCAGTATCCCTGTGGAACGCTCTCCCCACCTTGTAGAGTCCACATGGTCCAGTATCCCTGTGGAACGCTTTCCACACCTTGTAGAGTCCACATGGTCCAGTATCCCTGTGGAACGCTTTCCACACCTTGTAGAGTCCACATGGTCCAGTATCCCTGTGGAACGCTTTCCACACCTTGTAGAGTCCACATGGTCCAGTATCCCTGTGGAACGTTTTCCACACCTTGTAGAGTCCACATGGTCCAGTATCCCTGTGGAACGCTCTCCACACCTTGTAGAGTCCACATGGTCCAGTATCCCTGTGGAACGCTTTCCACACCTTGTAGAGTCCACATGGTCCAGTATCCCTGTGGAACGCTCTCCACACCTTGTAGAGTCCACATGGTCCAGTATCCCTGTGGAACGCTTTCCACACCTTGTAGAGTCCACATGGTCCCTGTGGAACACTCTCCCCACCTTGTAGAGTCCACATGGTCCAGTATCCCTGTGGAACGCTTTCCACACCTTGTAGAGTCCACATGGTCCAGTATCCCTGTGGAACGCTTTCCACACCTTGTAGAGTCCACATGGTCCAGTATCCCTGTGGAACGCTCTCCACACCTTGTAGAGTCCATAACCCAATGGCTTGAGGCTGTTCTCAAAAGGGGAGAGGGGTGCAACGCAATAAAGATGTTCTTAATGTTTTGTCCACTCCGTGTCAGTCACCCATTCAATGAGTCAAGACTACAAGTCGGTTGATGGAGAGAGTGTCTGTCTGACTGACTACAAGTCGTTTTTATGGAGAGAGTGTCTGTCTGACTGACTACAAGTCGGTTGATGGAGAGAGTGTCTGTCTGACTGACTACAAGTCGGTTGATGGAGAGTGTGTCTGTCTGACTGACTACAAGTCGTTTTTATGGAGAGAGAGTGTCTGTCTGACTGACTACAAGTCGGTTGATGGAGAGTGTGTTTGTCTGTCTGACTGACTACAAGTCGGTTGATAGAGAGAGTGTCTGTCTGACTGACTACAAGTCGTTTTTATGGAGAGAGTGTCTGTCTGACTGATTACAAGTCGTTTTTATGGAGAGAGTGTGTCTGTCTGACTGACTACAAGTCGGTTGATGGAGAGAGTGTCTGTCTGACTGACTACAAGTCGTTTTTATGGAGAGAGTGTGTCTGTCTGACTGACTACAAGTCGTTTTTATGGAGAGAGTGTGTCTGTCTGACTGACTACAAGTCGTTTTTATGGAGAGAGTGCGTCTGTCTAATCTACAACCTTTCTACAACCTTTCTACAATACACCTAGAGATCCCCCAGACGGAGCAACGTGTCCTTGGGACATTCTGAAAATATTCAGACCCATTGACTTTTTCCACATTTTGTTTACGTTATTGCTTTATTCTAAAAATGTATTAAATAGTTTTTCCCTCATCAATCCACACAATACCCCATAATGCCATCACAATACCCCATAGTGACATCACAATAACCCATAATGACATCACAATACCCCATAATGACAAAGCAAAAACAGGTTCAGAATTTTAGCAAGTCAATTTTTTTTTTTTTATATCACATTTACATAAGTATTCAGATCCTTTAGTCATTTGTTGAAGCACCTTTGGCAGCGATTACAGCATTGAGTCTTCTTGGCTATAACGCTACAAGTTTGGCACACCTGTATTTGGAGAGTTTCTCCCATTCTTCTCAGCAGATCCTCTCAAGCTCTGTCAGGTTGGATGGGGAGCGGCGCTGCACAGCTATTTTCAGGTCTCTCCAGAGATGTTCGATCGGGCTCAAGTCCGGGCTCTGGCTGGGCCCCTCAAGGACATTCAGAGACTTGTCCCAAATTCACTCCTGCGTTGTCTTGGCTGTGTGCTTAGGGTTGTTTTCCTTGGTTTCATCAGACCAGAGAATCTTGTTTCTCATGGTCTGAGAGTCCTTTAGGTGCCTTTTGGCAAACTCCAAGTGGGCTGTCATGTGCCTTTTACTGAGGAGTGGCTTCCATCTGGCCACTCTACCATAAAGGCCTGATTGGTGGAGTGCTGTAGATGATTGTCCTTCTGAAAGGTTATCCCATCTCCACAAAGGAACTCTGGAACTCTGTCAGACACAAAGGAACTCTGGAACTCTGTCAGAGTGACCATCGGGTTCTTGGTCACCTCCCTGACCAAGGCCCTTCTCCCCTGATTGTTCAGTTTGGCCGGGTGGTCAGCTCTAGGAAGAGTCTTGGTGGTTCCAAACTTCTTCCATTTAAGAATGATGGGGGCCACTTTGTTCTTGAGGACCTTCAATGCTGCAGACAGTTTTTGGTACCCTTCCTCAGATCTGTGCCTCGACACAATCCTGTCTCTGAGCTTTACAGACAATTCATTCGAACTCACGGCTTGGTTTTTGCTCTGACATGCACTGTCAACTGTGGGACCTTATATTGACAGGTGTGTGCCTTTCCAAATCATGTCCAATCAATTCAATTTAACACAGATGGACTCCAAATTAACATCTCCAGGATGATAAATGGCCAGGGCCCTTGTTTCTTTCCCTTTAGCTTCTAGAAATGGAGCACAAGAGATTGGTGTTGTAACGGGCTCGTGGTAACAGCTGGAGCGGAATCAATGGAACGGTATCAAACACATCAAACATGGTTCCATTGGCATTGGTAACGGCTGGAGCGGAATCAATGGAACGGTATCAAACACATCAAACATGGTTCCGTTGGCATTGGTAACAGCTGGAGCGGAATCAATGGAACGGTATCAAACACATCAAACATGGTTCCGTTGGCATTGGTAACGGCTGGAGCGGAATCAATGGAACGGTATCAAACACATCAAACATGGTTCCGTTGGCATTGGTAACAGCTGGAGCGGAATCAATGGAACGGTATCAAACACATCAAACATGGTTCCGTTGGCATTGGTAACGGCTGGAGCGGAATCAATGGAACGGTATCAAACACATCAAACATGGTTCCGTTGGCATTGGTAACAGCTGGAGCGGAATCAATGGAACGGTATCAAACACATCAAACATGGTTCCGTTGGCATTGGTAACGGCTGGAGCGGAATCAATGGAACGGTATCAAACACATCAAACATGGTTCCGTTGGCATTGGTAACAGCTGGAGCGGAATCAATGGAACGGTATCAAACACATCAAACATGGTTCCGTTGGCATTGGTAACGGCTGGAGCGGAATCAATGGAACGGTATCAAACACATCAAACATGGTTCCTTTGGCATTGGTAACGGCTGGAGCGGAATCAATGGAACGGTATCAAACACATCAAACATGGTTCCGTTGGCATTGGTAACGGCTGGAGCGGAATCAATGGAACGGTATCAAACACATCAAACATGGTTCCGTTGGCATTGGTAACGGCTGGAGCGGAATCAATGGAACGGTATCAAACACATCAAACATGGTTCCGTTGGCATTGGTAACGGCTGGAGCGGAATCAATGGAACGGTATCAAACACATCAAACATGGTTCCGTTGGCATTGGTAACGGCTGGAGCGGAATCAGTGGAACGGTATCAAACACATCAAACATGGTTCCGTTGGCATTGGTAACGGCTGGAGCGGAATCAATGGAATGGTATCAAACACATCAAACATGGTTCCGTTGGCATTGGTAACGGCTGGAGCCGAATCAATGGAACGGTATCAAACACATCAAACATGGTTCCGTTGGCATTGGTAACAGCTGGAGCGGAATCAATGGAACGGTATCAAACACATCAAACATGGTTCCGTTGGCATTGGTAACGGCTGGAGCGGAATCAATGGAACGGTATCAAACACATCAAACATGGTTCCGTTGGCATTGGTAACGGCTGGAGCGGAATCAATGGAACGGTATCAAACACATCAAACATGGTTCCGTTGGCATTGGTAACGGCTGGAGCGGAATCAATGGAACGGTATCAAACACATCAAACATGGTTCCGTTGGCATTGGTAACGGCTGGAGCGGAATCATTGGAATGGTTTCCATGTGTTTGATGCCATTCCATTCGCTCCGTTCCAGCCATTATTATGAGCCGTCCTCCCCTCAGCAGCCTGAAACGGAGAGCTTCTTCTTGTAGACAGCCAGTCTGTGACTTGATGATGAAAGATCACAATCAGTAGGCCTACTTTATGGAGAGAAACAAAAAAAACATAAAGCCCTTATTAAACTCCTGATTACACCTTTATGTCCGGTTTATCTGATGACACACAGTCCTAAAATCTCTTTCTGACACATTTACACACCAGATCAGAAGAGAAATTTTAAAAAACGGATAAATGAATTAAATTCAACCCTGAGTAACATCTTTCAGTAGTAATAAGTTCAAACATCACAAAATCACATTACTGGGAACAGAAAATAATAATATATAATCCTAGTAAATATCCAGGTCCTAACAGCCCGTATTCCTAAATACTACACTACATCTGACCAGAAATACCTAGGTATTTGGTTGGATGACAAGTTGTCCTTTAAAGTTCAAGTCGTGGATAACAGCTGTGATAGAATTGAAATTGGGTTTTTCATTTTAGTAATAAGGCTTGCTTCCTGCTTATGGCTAGAAAGAAGTTTGTTCAGGCCACGTTTCTCTCTGTTATTGATTATGGTGACTTGTTGTATATGGATAGGTTAAATAAAAACTGAGAACCCTGAAGATGGCCATTTGGTTGTTTTCTCCTGTTTCTTCTCTTCCTGTATAGAAGGACATCAGTGCTGGTCGAGAATGCATCCCAAATTTCCTCTATAGTACACTACTGTTGACCAGAACCCTATGAGGGATATACTGTAGGCCTATTTAGGGAATAGGATTCCATTCAGGACACAGTCAAAATAGGAAGTCTGTTTCAGAGCTAAGATGGAACACAGAGCCATATGTTTAGTGTCTGCGTTCTCTAATGGTGTTCTGTTTTCTAATGGGTCCATTCATATCAGCTCCTGGTCGGAAGCTAGTACGCTAATGGCTCTGACCGGAGCTTCTACAATCTGAGAAATGCTCAAAAACCTAAAGGACTGCCCATCTCTCTATATATATAATATCGCACACATAGGATAACCCTTTAGTTGTCCTAATGCATTCATTACACTCAGGGATTTTTCTGCCGTTAAAATCCCTTCAGGGGGCAGGCAGCCTTTTAATCCAGGAAGCCTAAATCAAAGAGTGTAAAAATAATAATGTATACAGATATCCTTCGGGATGGAAAAAAACTCAATATAAACGTGAACGGCTAACACCGGATATAACGTATGTAGGAAAGATAATGGACCTATATCTTTTTTTTTATATAATCTTTGAGAACTAACAATCACCAAAATATTTAAAAAATCGAGATATTAATCAGAGAATTGAAATTTCCAAAACCAATTAATTTAGTAGTATTGATTTTGTTATTATGTTTGAGCAAAAGAACACAGCATTATGTGTTGGTAGAATGCATATAATTGCAGGAAATTAGCTTTAAAACTGTCAATTCTCTCACCTTTATGGAGAAATTTATAGAATTGCAGGAAATTGGCTTAAAAATGCACAAAGATAAATCTGCTCTGCCAAGATGGGGGACTCTAAAATGTTCAGCCACGCCCTACACAGCCACTTTCTGATCCGCAAAATGCCCTGACACTGCCATAAAATGCCCTGACACTGCCATAAAATGCCCTGACACTGCCATAAAATGCCCTGACACTACCATAAAATGCCCTGACACTACCATAAAATGCCCTGACACTACCATAAAATGCCCTGACACTGCCATAAAATGCCCTGACACTACCATAAAATGCCCTGACACTGCCACAAAATGCCCTGACACTACCACAAAATGCCCTGACACTGCCATAAAATGCCCTGACACTACCATAAAATGCCCTGACACTGCCATAAAATGCCCTGACACTACCATAAAATGCCCTGACACTACCATAAAATGCCCTGACACTGCCATAAAATGCCCTGACACTACCATAAAATGCCCTGACACTGCCACAAAATGCCCTGACACTGCCATAAAATGCCCTGACACTGCCATAAAATGCCCTGACACTACCATAAAATGCCCTGACACTGCCATAAAATGCCCTGACACTGCCATAAAATGCCCTGACACTGCCATAAAATGCCCTGACACTACCATAAAATGCCCTGACACTACCATAAAATGCCCTGACACTGCCATAAAATGCCCTGACACTGCCATAAAATGCCGTGACACTACCATAAACAGGTGACCTAGCAACCTTGACCGTACATAGTTTTCTTGTGCGACCCAACAACTAATAGGAGGAGCCAGTTTCAAGCAGTAACCCAAATGAAAGCATCTGTAACACATCAGTGAGGTGAGGCGTTCTTCAAACCTGGTCCAAACCTGGTCCAAACCTGGTCCAATCCTGGTCCAAACCTGTTCCAATAGGGTGTGCATGTTTTTTGTTCTAGCCCAGCTATAACAGACCTGAATCAACTAATCAAAGGCTCTCGTTTCAGTACTCACCTCTACAGATCCATTGTTGTTGGCCTGGTTCGGAGTGGTAGTGTGTCGCGTGTACTGTTTAAACTGCTGCAGGCTGTCCAAAACAGCCTGTTTGAGCAGTTCCCCTCTAGGTGCGCGGACACACCCCTCTCCTGGTATAGACCTCAGCTCCTCCACACAGGAACGCAGTCGGGCCAGGTTACCCCTCACCTGCTGGAGAGGGATGGAGGAAGGGGGAGAGAAATAATGTGGGGGTTAGAGAGAGAGAGAGAGCGCAATGATTTATTTACTTCATTACCTTGCCACCATTCTGACTCACATATAAGTCATCAGGCATGCATCTTTTAAAGAGGAGAGAGAGAGAAAAGAGAGAGATAACACAACACACTTCTTTCTCCCTCCTTCCCTCTTACCACGAATGGCAGCAGACATTCATGCTGTCTACTCAGAGCGTAAAGGCTAAGCAGGGGCAGTCTACAGGGTCCGTCCAGACTACAGGCCAGAGTCAGGAAGTTATCCAAAGCCTCACACAGCGTAGTACCAGTCTCTGACCACCAGGGCGGTGACGCGTCCACGATTAGAACACGGGGCGGTTGCCGTGAGAACAAGGAGGGGCGGCACACCTGGAAGGAGGAGGAGGGGGGGCCAGAGCGGTTCCTTGCGTCCATGGCAACAACGGAATCAGTAATCGGGATCTAAACAAAACAATAGTAAAGGAAACACAAGGATGAAGCAAGAGGAAGACGGTAAACAAACATGAAATCATTTGTTGTTTAAAGTTACAATCTGGGATTCATTTTTTGAGGGAAATGTCTGCCCCGCCACTTGCTTTGGTATATACACTACCGTTGAAAAGTTTGGGGTCACTTAGCAAATTTTTTGTCCATTAATATAAAATCAAATTGATCAGAAATACAGTGTAGACAGTGTTAATGTTGTAAATTACTATTGTAGCTGGAAACTGCAGATTTCTTATGGAATATCTACATAGGTGTACAGAGGCCCATTATCAGCAACCATCACTCCTGTGTTCCAATGACACATTGTGTTAGCTAATCCAAGTTTATCATTTTAAAAGGCTAATTGATCATTAGAAATCCATTTTGCAATTATGTTAGCACAGCTGAAAACTGTTGTCCTGATTAAAGAAGCAATAAAACTGTCCTTCTTTAGACTAGTTGAGTATCTGGAGCATCAGCATTTGTGGGTTCGATTACAAGCTGAAAATGGCCAGAAACAAAGCACGTTCTTCTGAAACTCGTTAGTCTATTCTTGTTCTCAAAAATGAAGGCTGTTCCATGCGAGAAACTGCCAAGAAATCTCGTACAACGCTGTGTACTACTCCCTTCACAGAACAGCGCAAACTGGCTCTAACCAGAATAGAAAGAGGAGTGAGAGGCCCCGGTGCACAACTGAGCAAGAGGACAAGTACATTAGAGTGTCTATTTTGATAAACAGATGCCTCATAAGCCCTCAACTGGCAGCTTCATTAAATAGTTCCCGCAAAACACCAGTCTCGATGTCAATAGTGAAGAGGCGAGTCCGGGATGCTGGCCTTCTAGGCAGAGTTGCAAAGAAAAATCCATATCTCAGACTGGACAATAAAAATAAAAGATTAAGATGGGCAAACGAACACAGACACTAGAAAGAGGAAGATTGGAGAAAAAAAATTATGGACAGACGAATCTAAGTTTGAGGTGTTCGGATCACAAAGAAGAACATTCGTGAGACACAGAAAAAATGAAAAGATACTGGAGGAGTGCTTGGCGCCATCTGTAAAGCATGGTGGAGGAAATGTGATGGTCTGGGGGTGCTTTGGTGGTGGTAAAGTGGGAGATTTGTTCAAGGTTAAAGGGATCTTGAAGAAGGAAGGCTATCACTCCATTTTGCAACGCCATGCCATACCCTGTGGATGGCGCTTAATTGGAGCCAATTTCCTCCTATAACAGGACAATGAACCAAAGCACAGCTCCAAACGATGCAAGAACTACTGAGGGAAGAAGCAGTCAGCTGGTATTCTATCTATAATGGAGTGGCCAGCACAGTCACCGGATCTCAACCCTATTGAGCTGTTGTGGGAGCAGCTTGACTGTATGGTACGTAAGAAGTGCCCATCAAGCCAATCCAATTTGTGGGAAGTGCTTCAGGAAGCATGGGGTGAAATCTCTTCAGATTACCTCAACAAATTGACAACTAGAATACCAAAGGTCTACAAGGCTGTAATTGCTGCAAATGGAGGATTATTTGACGAAAGCAAAGTTTGAAGGACACAATTATTATTTCAATAAAAAATATATATATTTATAACCTTGTCAACGACTATATTTCCTTTTATTTTGCAACTAATTTTCATGTATGTTTTCATGGAAAGCAAGGACATTTCTAAGTGACCCCAAACTTTTGAATGGTAGTGTACATGAAGGAGAGCAGTCATTCATTATGAAAAGGATGTAACAGTTTGGTGAGCCTGGGGAAAGTCCCCTCTTGCCCGAGAGCTCCAAGTCAGTTAATGAGAGTAGCCTATCTCACCCATGTCATTATGAAGGGGGAACCCCGCCATTATGACAACATGAATTACCCCCTGACTGTCTTCATCACACTAGAGTTACTATGGTTAGTCATTTGATGGAGCAAGAACAGGAGGACGGACAGGGGGTGAAGTAATTGAGACATATAGGGAGTTTTCAACAGACAGTCAGTCGATCCATCAATCACGAAACAGATGATGCTTAGTCAAAGTGATGATGAAATAACAGTGAGTCAAGTCCTCACACACACACACACACACCTGAACAAATTATTAACACTTTGAGCTGGAAAAGAGGAACAAAGAGGAGGAGAAAAGGAGGAAGAGCTAGCATCCTTAGATGATTATCACAAGAGGCACACAACTTATCCCTTATTTGATTCTCATTTAGCTCACAGCTGTGACCAAACAACAATGAACAAGACTGTTATGGCTGGTCAAAAGAAGTGCACTAAATAGGGAATTAGGGTGCCATTTGAGATGAAACACAAGACCGTTATGTGACACTGAGGTCAGATAGAGAGATAGCTAGAATCAGAGAGGTTTAAATAGGGCCAGATCAGAACATTCTGTTATCTATGCTTTCATTCCAAATGGCACCCTATTCAGTGCACTACGTTTGACCAGGTAGCCTGGTTAAAAGTTGTGCACTATATAGGGAATTAGGGTGCCATTTGGGACAGAGCCCTTCAGAATCATCAATAGAACCATCTCCATTCACAACGGAACTCTGTGTTCTATCTGTCCTGTTCTACTGTTCTATATACCCATGTTACGGAAGGATCCTCTCTCTCCCACTGTGCCTTCAGGCAGACGTTTCTAGTCAACAAGACTGGCGTGATGACAAAAGGACACATTGTGTGTGTACAATGTGTGTGTGTGTGTGGGTGTGTATGTCTCTCTCTCTCTCTCTCTCGCTTGCACGCAACATGCAGGCACACACACGCACGCACACAGCCTGGTAATTTCAATTGGTGCGTCATTAGATGAGTAGTATGATCCAAGGGCAAAAGACAAGATTGAGGAGGGAAGAGACTGATACAAACGGGCGCTGTTACACACACTATCAAAACCCTTGCCGCCCCCGCAACTAAAATCCTTATAGACTGTTATAAGCATTTAGCAAGCTAGCTATGCTAATAGAAACGGCCTGGTATGGAAGGATGTAGGCCTGTAATTAGGAGATGACAGCCAGGTCAAGATGAGGGAGTAACGCTGAGCTCCACTACACCCCAGGGCCACCTTCAGTTGTCAAAACGTTGCAGATATAAATGTCATGAAATGAATAGAGCTGATGTGATTCATTATTCTACATGTTCTACGTAGCCTATTTCTATATGAACGTTCATAAAAACGTCCTGCTGAACTCGGCCAAGATCTCTGATCTGTTTGTGACTGATCACCATATAACTCTTAACAAAGTCATGCTGTTGCTAGAGTGCTGAAGAACGGAGTTATCTGTCCAGAAATACGAAATAAACTACTTTTGGGGGGCACTGTCTACCGCCAGACTACTAGCCAGCTCATAGTAGCGTTTTCCCCACCAAACAAAATGTAACATTAGTTGGAGAACATGCAAGTCAGTCTCATAGCTAACGTTAGCTAGATAGCTAGCTAGGTACTTGTTAGCAAATTTACCTTACCTCTGAAATGTACTTTTCTTTTAGTGTTTCTTATTGAATTCCCTGTCCTGCTGTATGTTCTGGTTATTTAGCTAAAATACACGTTAGTTTTAGCTGTAAAAAAAATACAATTTTAATTTAAAATAACGAGGATATTTTAAGATTGTTTGAAAAGTAGACGTGACGTCACGTCTCGCGCTCTCCCGCCAAGGCAGCTGCGCGCGGGCAGGAGGCACGCTGAACTGAAAGGTCACAGCGGGATACCAAATATATTTCATTCATTATTATAAACCATTTGTCATAAATAGCATTACGATTGAGTCTAAATGTGTGTGTTTTTACTATACTGTTTATCTTGTCATTAAAAGACAGGCGGGGATAGGCCTGGGTTACAGTAAAACAGACTTCCCCGACTACTACTAGTTAACTAGTCAGTAGTCTGATTGGATGAAGGTGTGACTGGAGAATGCACCTTACCCTTTTCCAATAAAACGGTTCTCTCTCCCAGTCATCCGTAACTGAAGTTCAAATCCACTTTAGCAGGCCATGGGGAGAGGGAAAGATGGGGACAGATCTGCTACACTCTCTACCAATTTCTTGTCACAGGTAGCCCTAGAATTATATCTGCATGACATAAATTGACTATAAGCTTATGGCACAAAACTTCCCCAGCTTCCCTCTCTCTTTCTCTCTCCATTCCTCCCCCTCACTCTCCATTTCTCTTCATCCCTTTCGCTCCATTCCTCCCGCCTCTCTTTTCATCCCTGTCTCTCCATTCATCCTCTCTCCATCCCACTCCTTCCACCCTTTCGGTATGCCTCCCCATCTCTCCATTCAGCCACTTTACCTTGAAGTAAATGGAAATAAGACATGGAAATGATGGCAGCATCTGAGGGAATGAATGAATAGTTTAGGGAAATAATCATGTTTTATTTCAAGGCCTGGAAAACTCCAAATCTAAAAAGGGCTGTGTCGCATATAGCACCCTATTCCCTATATAGTGCACTACTGTTGACCAGGGCTCATAGTGCTCTATCCACATTGGAGAACCCTTTCGGGTTCCAGGTAGAACCCTCGATTAGTCATCAAAAGTAGTGCACTATAGGGGATTGGGTTCCATTTGGGACTCAGACAAGAAATCCTTCAGATTTAACCCTTCAAGTTCTATTCCCAATCATGAAGGCCCTCTAAACAAACACACACACAGACACACAAACACACACACAGACAAGACTACTGATTGGATGAAAGGCAGCCATTTATGTGTGAAATATAATATATTCAGTTAGTTTTCCCACATTTTTTCCCTCCTTTATAACTTGGGATATGTTAAAGTGTACAAGATTAAGTGTTGCACAAGTTTGGTAAGAGGCTTAGATGAATGCTGGGTAGTGTGAAATGAGAGCTGACACACACACACACACATACAGAATGACTCCGAGAGACATGTAGCATGCACATCTGTTTGCTGGAGATAAGAAGTGTGTGTGTGTGTGTGTGTGTGTGTGTGTGTGTGTGTGTGTGTGTGTGTGTGTGTGTGTGTGTGTGTGTGTGTGTGTGTGTGTGTGTGTGTGTGTGTGTGTGTGTGTGTGTGTGTGTGTGCTAAATGAACATCCTCTTTGATCCTAACAGAATCACTCTGACGAATTTGTCTCAGCAGAAGTCCTGATTCGGTAGGCTCAGTGTGTGTGTGTGTGTGTGTGTGTGTGTGTGTGTGTGTGTGGACATGGGTGTGGATTAACGTTGCTGAGAGCAGCTTGACAAGATAAAGATCACTGAATTCAGAAACCTTTTCTCATAACCTGCCCTCATTAATTATTCTGTTCAAGAAGTTACACTTACTAATAGATTAAACGTTGTCTTTCAGCTAAATTAATGTCCACTTCCTACTGTTTGTTTGAAACCTTTTAGCATCTACCTACTTTCACCTCACCTGAGCGAGGCCTGGAAGCCAAAGCAATACTCTTAGAAAAAAGGGGTTCCAGAAGGGTTCTATCTACCAATAGGGACATCCGAAGAACCCTTTTGGAACCCTAAGAGTGTAGCTTTGGCTTCCAGGCCTCGCTTCCAGGAACCCTTTGGAGAAAGAACCCTTTTTGGTTCCACGTAGAACTCTTTTGGATTACATGTAGAACCCTATGTGTAAAGGGGGTTCTCTTATGGGGATAACCGAAGAACCCTTTTAGTTGTTGAATTTGTATTTTTTTTACCTTTATTTAACCAGGTAGGCCAGTTGAGAACAGCTTTATTTAACCAGGTAGGCCAGTTGAGAACATCTTTATTTAACCAGGGAGGCCAGTTGAGAACACCTTTATTTAACCAGGTAGGCCAGTTGAGAACATCTTTATTTAACCAGGTAGGCCAGTTGAGAACACCTTTATTTAACCAGGTAGGCCAGTTGAGAACAAGTTTTCATTTACAACTGTGACCTGGCCAAGATAAAGCAAAGCAATGCGACACAAACAACAACACAGAGTTACACATGGAATAAACAAACATACAGTCAATAACACAATAGAAAAGTCTATATACAGTGTGTGCAAATGAGGTAAGATAAGGGAGGTAAAACAATAAATAGGCCATAGTGGTGAAATAATTACAATTTAGCCATTAAACACTGGAGTGATAGATGTGCAAGTAGAGATACTGGGGTGCAAAGGAGCAAAAAATAAATAACAGTATGGGGAGGAGGTAGTTGGATGGGCTATTTACAGATGCGCTATGTACAGGTGCAGTGATCTGTGAGCTGCTCTGACAGCTGATGCTAGGTTCTAGATAGCACTTTTTTTCAATGAGTGTAGAGACCTTTAAGGACAGTATATATTTAATAAATCATTAAAGTGGTAATGTTCCTTCAGATAGGTGAGTAACCTCTTTGCTAAAGGGTCGTTCCACCTCAGAAAGCGCAAGAGGATTTCAACACCCACCATCTCATATTGTTCTGAAATTGTTTCTGTTGTTAGAAACAGATAAGATTAGCATTCCTGCAACATTAATTTGTTGACATTTAATTTGATCTCTGAGAAATTTATAAATTAAGCTAATTGACTGCACCCCGTTACAGTTGATAGGTTTCATATAAAATTCAATAAATATCAGTGGCGGTTGGTGCCGTTTAAGATGAGGGAGGACACTTCATTTTCTTCATGAGGTATGGCCTTATTATTTCTATTACATCATGTTGGATGACTGTCATTCATATTCCATTCACCCAGTTCAATGTAACAGCGATAGGTTTAGGATACTGTCATTCATATTCCATTCACCCAGTTCAATGTAACAGCGATAGGTTTAGGATACTACATGATAGAGCTGGGCGGTATACCATATTTGACTATATACCGGTATTTATGGACGGACCGGTTTGAGTTTTTACTTTACCTACTATAATGGTATTTGAATGTTTGGTTTGTTAAATGTGATACGCTGTGCGTAACGTCCATTTTTATAGTTTACTCCGCTAATTGAGTCATCCCTCTCCGCTCTCTCTCTCTCTCCACGCCACTTTCCACACAGTCCTAGCCCCGCCCCCTGTCACTCAAGGAGGGCATTTGTTGTTGCTTGACCACGAGACACTTGTGTTCAGTCTGCATGGTCAACGCAGCACATAAAACAATGTTGATGACAACGATGTTCTTTCCACTATGATCTTAATGTAAATCCACAAGCGTTCTATAATTACAATATTAGTTTGTGTGTCTTACATCTGCAAACAGCTAGTTTGTATTTTCTTAGCAAGTTAAGCTAAATTGTGTTAGCCACTAATGCTAATCGCTGATACCAGCACTGGTGGAGGCTTAAATCAGTGTAACCGATGTGAAATGGCTAGCTAGTTAGTGGTGGTGCGCGCTAATAGCGTTTCAATCGGTGACGTCACTCGCTCTGAGACCTTGAAGTAGTGGTTCCCCTTGCTCTGCAAGGGCCACGGCTTTTGTGCAGCGATGGGTAACGATGCTTCGAGGGTGTCAGTTGTCTATGTGTGCCGAGGGTCCCTGGTTCGAGCCCGGCGAGGGGACGGGACTACAGTTCAACTGTTACATCAGCATGTTGTTTGTGAAACAGTATCTTCTAAATCTAAGAGGAATAGGCGAAGCATGATATATAAATACAGATTAAATTAGCCAAAGATTATAGGGTCCCCTAGGAAACACTAAACATCACTTTGGTTCCTACCCTGTCACAATAACTTGTCCATGGCATTTTCATTCGTTGTCATGTCAACCACTGTATTCAAAGTGCCCACTATTATTTATATTATAATAATTATATTTTGGCCATATCACCCTATTACATGACACTCAAATTTCCCCTATACCCATCATGAGGTTGCTACAACCTAGCCTATGAATGAAAGTTTGCAACGTAGTAGAGAGAAAAATTTGAGCTGACAGACTGTGACACATTCAATACTGCCTTGCATAATCTGGACTGCATCTAGCTGATGTAATCATCAGTCCAACAGTTTTAAATGAGAGTTTCTATTGGACACGTTTTTCAACAGAATCGGAAGAATGAATACCTCCCCGATCAAAATGTGAACACAGTTCACTTTCATAACAGTCACATACAAACAGCTCGTTGTATTCCTTCTCGCATCGAAGTGCTCTCCTCCTCTAAACTGTTCCCTTTCCTTGTGGACTTACTGTACATTCACAACACATCAGCTGTATGTGACCAGGTGAAAAAACCTTTCCAAGCCAAACCGTATCATAACCGCTACACACAGTGTAACGCTCGTCGTCCTAAGGAAGAGTGGACCAAAGCGCAGCGTGGAAAGTGTTCATGATCTTTATTGTCAAGAATCACTCAAACAAAAATAACAAATACAAAAACGAAAGCGAACAGTTCCGCCAGGCACAGATACTAAACGGAAAACAACACCCCACAAAACCCGAACGGAAAATGACAACTTATATATGATCCCCAATCAGAGACAACGATAGACAGCTGCCTCTGATTGGGAACCACACTAGGCAAAAACAACAAAGAAATAGAAAACATAGATTCTCCCACCCGAGTCACACCCTGACCTAACCAAACATAGAGAATAAATAAGGATCTCTAAGGTCAGGGCATAACACACAGCCTTCATCGTTATTATTTTTATTATATATATTATATTTTATTATATATATTATACCATATTATCTAAAGTAACGTAATAGTCAACATAGCTAATAGAACTAACACGTTAGTAAACCAGCTTCAATCATGCAGTAACATCAAAGTGATCAGTCAGTGAGCAGTTTATCAGTTACACTGGCGGGCCCCGGTAGCAATAAATTAGTTATACCAAAAGCTTACCTTGAGTTCGAGTGTTGTGTTGGAAAGTCCTAGCCAGCTAGCTAACATATCATCCCTCTGTTATAGCCAGCTAGCTAACATAGCATCCCTCTGTTATAGCCAGCTAGCTAACATAGCATCCCTCTGTTATAGCCAGCTAGCTAACATAGCATCCCTCTGTTATAGCCAGCTAGCTAACATATCATCCCTCTGTTTGAGCTGGGTGTTTGAGTAGACTAAACTAGCTAGCTGGCTGCATTTGCTAGCTAAGTAAGTGAAAATAAAATGACTCTTTCAACTTCTCCTTCATTTTGGAAGAAATGAATATGTTCAAAACATCTAAACTATTGAGTCAATTACTCAACATATATTTTATACTCTGCAGTGCTAGCTAGCTGTAGCTTATGCTTTCAATACTAGATTAATTATCTGATCCTTTGATTTGGTGGGCAACATGTCAGTTCATGCTGCAGAACTCTGATAGGTCTGTGGACGTCCTCCGGAAGTTGTCATAATTGCTGTGTAAGTCTATGTAATGGGGTGAGAACCATGAGCCTCCTAGGTTTTGTATTGAAGTCAATGTACCCAGAGGAGGACGGAAGCTAGCTGTCCTCCAGCTACACGATGGTGATACCCTACAGAGTACTGTTGAGGCTACTGTAGACCTGTAACGAGTGCGCTGAGAGTCGGGAAGCAAGTTCAGGGAGTGAGTGTTTTAATGAATAAAATAAACATTGAACACAAAACACAAACAACGCGCCGACATGAAAACAGAGTCAATAACACCTGAGGAAAGAACCAAGGGGAGGGACAGATATAGGGAAGATGATCAAGGAGGTGATGGAGTCCAGGTGAAAGACAGATATAGGGAAGATAATCAAGGAGGGGATGGAGTCCAGGTGAGTGTCATGAGATAGAGTCAATAACACCTGAGGAAAGAACCCAGGGGAGAGACAGATACAGGGAAGATAATCAAGGAGAAGATGGAGTCCAGCTGAGGGTCATGAAGTTGCGCAGGTGCGCGAGACGATAGTGACAGGTGTGTGGGATAATCAGCAGCCTGATGACCTAGAGGTCGGAGAGGGAGTAGACGTGACAAGACCTTCATTGCAAAACACAGTGTGTTTTAATCAATTATTTAAGATGGTGGGTGTCATGGCTTGCTGTAATAACATGGAAGGACCCTTCAACCTTCAGTTGTCATGAAAGGACAGCAACAGTGAACTCATTCAACCGCAGCTCTTATCACCATGAGCTCCATTGTCACACCCTGACCATAGTTTGCTTTGTATGTTTCTATGTTTTGTTTGGTCAGGGTGTGATCTGAGTGGGCATTCTATGTTGGATGTCTTGTTTGTCTGTTTCTGTGTTTGGGCCTGATAAGGTTCTCAATCAGAAGCAGGTGTTAGTCATTGTCTCTGATTGGGAGCCATATTTAGGTAGCCTGTTTTGTGTTGGGTTTTGTGGGTGGTTGTCTCCTGTGTCAGTGTTTGTACCACACAGGACTGTTTTTGGGTTTTCACGTTTCTTGTTTTGTAGTTTATTCATGTATAGTTTCCTTATTAAAGAACCATGAATTATAACCACGCTGCTTTTTGGTCCGCCTCTCCTTCCCAGGAAGAATCCTGTTACATCCATATACATTCTGAAGGCTATAAACTCATTATATCCCCTCCTCATCTCTGTCTCCCCCCTTCCTTTCCAGTGAAAAGCTATAGCTTAACTCTTGACTCCGATGTAAATGCATATTTGGAATATCTTGCCGCCTGGGAGAGAAATTAAACGATGCTGGCTCTATTAATGGAATCAAAATGACCCATGTAGTTAGTGTATTTGTATGCGTGTTCGGATTGGGTGATGATGATTGGGAGTTTGCTATTAATTCAATGAGGCTTATATCAGGCCAAGAAGAGTTCTCCACTGCGATGTATGTGTAGGCTGAACTAATCCTGTATACAGGCCTCCCGAGTGGCACAGCGGTCTAAGCCACTGTATCTCAGTGCTAGAGGTGTCATTATAGACCCTGGTTCAATTCCTGGCTGTATCACAACTGGCCTTGATTGGGAGTCCCATAGGGTGGTGCACATTTAGTCCGGGGTAGCCCGTCATTGTAAATGGGGCGGCAGGTAGCCTAGTGGTTAGAGCATTGGACTAGTAACCGGGAAGGTTGCAAGATCGAATCCCCGAGCTGACAAGGTAAAAATCTCTTGTTCTTCCACTGTTCTTCCAAGGCAGTTAACCCACTGTTCCTAGGCCATCATTGAAAATAAGAATTTGTTCTTAACTGACTTGCCCAGTTAAATTAAAAATAAATGCAGATGATGTTTTTAACTTTAGTAAGTATGCAAGTTTAGTTGTTGAAGCGTTTAATGGTTTTCAGATGAGTTGAGTGTGTTTTTCCCAGGTGGGGTGGGATGCTATAGCCTGGTTCCAGTCATTGTCAAGCCAAACAGTTGAAGTTGTAGTTGACATGATGGCACAAACAAACACTCAGGCTAGGATGCATAGAATTATCACACATCCTGGTGTCTGTGTCTACAGTGAGAGGAAGAAGGGTTACACTGTGATGTCATAGAACTCAAGGCTCTACAAAACAGGAAGTTGGCTGTATTTGCAAAGTCTGGCATCACAAATGGCACCCTATTTGCTATATAGCGCACTTTTTTTTGGCCAGACCCATATGGGCCCTTGTCAAAGATAGTGCACTATATAGCGAATAGGGTGTAATTTGGCACGCCGGTCTGGGAGGCAAATGGAACACCAACCACAGTGATCGGAACTGAATGGAACCATTGGAACAGTTGGTTGGCTTGTGTACTTACCACTTCCTCCTGGTCTCTTTTTATGATATAATCTCTGTTTAATATCTCTGCTTAATCTCATTCTAGATCTCTGTGTGTTTACACATTAAGAATGTATTCATCTCTCACATTTAGCTTAGTTTACACACTGCTGCCAGAGAGAGAACAGACATAAAGATGGTCTCTGTGTCTCTGTCTCTCTGTCTCTCCTTCTCTGTCTCTCTCCCTCTGTCACACACACACACACACACACTTTAAACTCAAGTAATAGCTTTATATCCAGCTAATGAGTGTTTACAACTAGCTAATTGTGCACTGCACCATGGTTACTCTGTGTGTAAGCCATGTGAGAGTGAATAGACTATGATCCTATTGTTAACTGGGTGTGTTGTTTGTATGAAAGTATCTGGAGGATTAAGGGAATAGGGGGCACCCCACAGGGCTGAGGTCAAAAGTAGTGCACTATAAAGGGAATAGAGTGTGATTTTGGCATGCATTCTAAGCTTTGTGGGAGAAAACCACCAGTGGAATGTTTTGGCTGTAGCACAGTGTCCTATTGTGAACAGAATCACATTCGTATGATGTTGATTATTTTAACCGATTACCTCCTAAAAGCAAAATAAGTGTCACGTTCTGACCTTAGTTCCTTTGTTTTGTCTTTGTTTTAGTATGGTCAGGGCGTGAGTTGGGGTGGGTAGTCTATGTTCCTTTTTCTATCATTTGCGATTCTGTGTTTGGCCTGGTATGGTTCTCAATCAGAGGCAGCTGTTTATCGTTGTCCCTGATTGAGAACCATACTTAGGTAGCCTGGTTTCACTTTTGAGTTGTGGGTGTTTATTTTCCGTGTTTGTTACCACACTGTTTCGTTTGTTGCACTTTGTTGTTTTGTATTTTTGTAGTGTTCAGTTTGTCTTATTAAAATGGACACTTACCACGCTGCAAATTGGTCCGATATCTCTTACTCCTCATCAGAAGAAGAGGACGAGCGTGACAATAAGTCACCTTCAATGTTGTGTAAGCAGCCTCCATCGTAAGAAACCCTATGTGTGATTTCTGTTATCAGGGACATTGAATGCCTTGTGTTTTGTACTTTATTTATTATTTATATATATATTTTTTAACCTTTATTTAACTAGGCAAGTAAGATAAGATCAAATTCTTATTTATAATGATTGCCTACAGTCCCCGGCCAAACCCTGACGATGCTGGGCCTATTGTGTGCCGCCCTATAGGACTTCAAGCTTGAAAAGGATCATAATATCATGATATCTCTTACTGTAAAACATCCAAGTCAGTAATATCATATCTCTTACTGTAAAACGTCCAAGTCATTAATATCATGATATCTCTTACTGTAAAACATCCAAGTCATTAATATCATGATATCTCTTACTGTAAAACATCCAAGTCATTAATATCATGATATCTCTTACTGTAAAACATCCAAGTCATTAATATCATGATATCTCTTACTGTAAAACGTCCAAGTCATTAATATCATGATATCTCTTACTGTAAAACATCCAAGTCATTAATATCATGATATCTCTTACTGTAAAACGTCCAAGTCATTAATATCATGATATCTCTTACTGTAAAACGTCCAAGTCATTAATATCATGATATCTCTTACTGTAAAACGTCCAAGTCAGTAATATCATGATATCTCTTACTAGTCATTCATGCCATAAGAAGCCAATTTAGTTTTCTCCCCAGTGTCAATTTAACTGTATTGGTATGTCCCAAATGACACCCTATTTCCTTTTATAGTGCACTACCTGGGTTTTGGTCAAAAGTAGTGCACTACATAGGGAATAGGGTGCCAGCTCTAGTCTAAAGTAGTGCACTACACAGGGAATAGGGTGCCAGCTCTGGTCAAAAGTAGTGCACTATATAGGGAATAGGGTGCTATATTGGATGCATTCCAAGTCATTAATATCATAAGAATCCAAACTAACAGCGTTTTCCTCCCCGGTGACTGTTTAACTTTAGGCTGTCTCTTTTCCCCTTCTTTTTCCTCAGCCGATGTCGTTAAGACCGAAAGAGTGAGACAGGTTTGTGCACCACACACACACACACACACAGACACACACACACACAGACACACACACACACACACACACACACACACAGACACAGACACACAGACACTCACTTATGGCAGCAAGTGGTCTCGCTTCCCATAATTCCCTGTTCTGACAAGGCTTGTTCCCTGGCCTGGGTGGGGATGTGTGTGTGCGTGTGTGCGTGTGTGCGCGCGTGCGTGCGTGCGTGTGGTGCACAAGTCTGTCACACTCTACTGATATAGTGAGACGAGTGTGTGTGTGTGTCTGTGTGTGTGTGTTCAGATATGATGTTATGTTTTAAGTCTGTGGGAAACTCAGTGGGTGTGATCTCATTAAACCTAAAGGCTTCTGACGTGTTTTCTTGTAATATGTCTAGTGGGTGATATGATCACATTGTCCTTCAGCGTGTAAAAGGCCTCTGGTGTAGAACTGTGTAGGCTGATCTGATCTTGGATCAGTGGTATATGTTTTTAAAGGCCTCTGGTGTAGAACTGTGTGTGTGTGTGTGTGTGTGTGTGTGTGCTGGTGTAAAAGGCCTCTGGTGTAGAACTATTGTGTGTGTGTGTGTGTGTGTGTGTGTGTGTGTGTGTGTGTGTGTGTGTGCTGGTGTAAAAGGCCTCTGGTGTAGAACTATTGTGTGTGTGTGTGTGTGTGTGTGTGTGTGTGTGTGTGCTGGTGTAAAAGGCCTCTGGTGTAGAACTATTGTGTGTGTGTCTAGGCTGATCTTAGATTTATAATCCAACTGGGAACTAGGATCAGTGCTGTAGCTGTATGGCCCAACTAAGAACCCACACACTCATCCCTGCCTCATCCCTGCCTTAGGGCCGCCAGAAGAAGGAATGTTACTCTCCAGTCTTATCTATGTACAGTGAGCATACTGTGGTTTTTCAATTCCTGTATCTTATGTACATTGTACTGAATAAACACAGAAGTAGGTAGTCTAGCGGTTAAGAGGGTCGGGCCAGTAAACGAAAGGTTGCTGGTTCGAATCCCTGAGCCGACTCTGTGAAAAATCTGTCGATGTGAACTTGACCAAGGCACTTAACCCCTAGTATTGTATTAAATATGCACATGTTGTCGTGTCAGAATTATAAGACTTTCAGTTGGTATTAAAGTAGGATTGTAGAATTCAAGTAGGATTTGGTAGGATTGTCAAATTCAAGTAGGTTTGTAGGATTCATGTAGCAATTGGTAGGATTGTAGCAGTTGGTAGGATTGTAGCAGTTGGTAGGATTGTAGCATTCAAGTAGAGATTGGTAGGATTGTAGCATTCAAGTAGAGGTTGGTAGGATTGTAGCATTCAAGTAGAAGTTGGTAGGATTGTAGAATTCAAGTAGAGGTTGGTAGGATTGTAGCATTCAAGTAGAAATTGCAAGAACCTCCATTACTTATCATCCAATCAGGTTGCTGTTCCATCAGTGGTGTTCCACTGTTACTATGGTAACAAACCTGTTGAACCTCTAGACTTTCTGATTAACTGGAGACGGTCTATTATAACAGAGTAACAAGTGCACTCTAAAAGAATAAGCCGTGTGACAAAATGGCACCCTATTCCCTATTTAGTGCACTTCTTTTGACCTAGGGAACAGAATGCCATTTGGGATGCCCCCAGGGTCTATTGTAATGGAGTGACAAGTACACTCTAAAATCGTAGAACCACCATACGAGGTTATTCACACCGCTCTGCTTGCATCAACGCGTAAAAAGAGACATTTCGGGCCCTATCTAAAAAGGATAGATAGATAACTGCTTTCTTTTATTTAAACATGAAGGCCCGAGGGGACTTGGCTACCTCACAAACTCAGCAGGTGAATGCAAATTCAGCGTTTAAAAATAAAGCGTCCCCCCCCCTTCTCCTTCTTCCTATTCCTCCTCTCCTCCTTTTTGTGAGAGAAGATTACAGCTGAAAATTCTTTGCTACGAGCTGCGTGGCCCCTTCTCAAAATCACCTTTCATGAGCGGACTGGTCAATAGCTCCATTTGAGAGGGTTATTACCATGACAATGGGACAGGATTAGGTAGACACAGTCATTCCGGGGCAATTGTGAAACCAGCTTGATTTGCTGAAATGCACTCAAGATTACCTTTTGGGGAGGGAGAATGAGAGGTGGGTGAGAGGTAAGTGGGTGGGTGGGAGGGAGAGAGGGATGGAGGGGGGCGGAGGTGTAAAGAGGCTGAACGAGAAAATGGAATGAACTAAAAACAGAATCCGACCATGAAAAATTCATAGCTAGGACTTTAAATGTTTTTATATAAATGTTCAAAGTTAGTTTTAGGATTTGTGAAAGGTGACTGGTTCCACAGTAGGTCAAGTTTAAACACACACACACACACAGACACACACACACACACACAGACACACACACACACACACACACACAGACACACACAACACACACACACACACACACACACAGACACACACACAGACACAAACACACACACAGACACACACACAGACACAAACACACACACAAACACACACACAGACACAGACACACACACACACACACACACACACACACACACACACACACACACACACACACACACACACACACACACACACACACACACACACACAGAGTGTCAATCTTCGAGCAAAGTGTTAACATTTTGATGCTATTACTTTTGATTCCATCTCCTCGTGTACAGGTTGTAGAGGTTGTAGGGGGGTAGAGGTTGTAGGGGGGTAGAGGTTGTAGGGGGGTAGAGGTTGTAGAGGTGAACAGGTTGTAGAGGTGAACAGGTTGTAGAGGTGAACAGGTTGTAGAGGTGAACAGGTTGTAGAGGTGAACAGGTTGTAGAGGTGTACAGGTTGTAGAGGTTACAGGTTGTAGAGGTGTACAGGTTGTAGAGGTGTACAGGTTGTAGAGGTGAAGAGGTTGTAGAGGTGAAGAGGTGTAGGTGTGTAGAGGTTGTAGGTGTGAAGGGGTGTAGAAGTGTAGGTGTGTAGGTGTGTAGAGGTGTACAGGTTGTAGAGGTGTACAGGTTGTAGAGGTGTACAGGTTGTAGAGGTGAAGAGGTGAAGAGGTGTAGGTGTGTAGAGGTGTAGGTGTGAAGGGGTGTAGAAGTGTAAGTGTGTAGGTGTGTAGAGGTGTAAGGGTGTAGAGGTGTAGGTGTGTAGAGGTGTAGGTGTGTAGGGGTGTAGGTGTGTAGGTGTGTAGGTGTGTAGGGGTGTAGAAGTGTAAGGGTGTAGGTGTGTAGGGGTGAAGGTGTGTAAGGGTGTAGAGGTGTAGGTGTGTAGGTGTGTAGAGGTTGTAGGTGTGTAGGTGTGAAGGGGTGTAGGTGTGTAGGTGTGTAGAGGTGAAGGTGTGTAAGGGTGTAGGTGTGTAGGTGTGTAGGGGTGAAGGTGTGTAAGGGTGTAGAGGTGTAGGTGTGTAGAGGTGTAGAAGTGTAAGGTGTGTAGGTGTACAGGTGCCTTCAGAAGGTATTCACACCCCTTTACTTTTCCACATTTTGTAAGGGTTATTACAAAGTGGGACTAAAATGTATTTAATTCAACAGCAAAAAAAAGTGTCAATGATTTACACATGATACTCTGTAATGTCAAAGTAGAAGAAAAATGTTAACATTTGTAAAAATGAAACATAAAACATGATATAAGTATTCAAACCCCCGGAGTCAATACATGTTAAAATAACCTTTGGCAATGATTACAGCTGTGAGGCTTTCTGGGTAAGTCTCTAAGAGTCATTATAGCTGTGAGGCTTTCGGGGTAAGTCTCTAAGAGTCATTACAGCTGTGAGGCTTTCTGGGTAAGTCTAAGAGTCATTACAGCTGTGAGGCTTTCTGGGTAAGTCTAAGAGTCATTACAGCTGTGAGACTTTCTGGGTAAGTCTCTAAGAGCCATTACAGCTGTGAGGCTTTATGGGTAAGTCTCTAAGAGTCATTACAGCTGTGAGGCTTTCTGGGTAAGTCTCTAAGAGTCATTACAGCTGTGAGGCTTTCTGGGTAAGTCTCTAAGAGTCATTACAGCTGTGAGGCTTTCTGGGTAAGTCTCTAAGAGTCATTACAGCTGTGAGGCTTTCTGGGTAAGTCTCTAAGAGTCATTACAGCTGTGAGGCTTTCTGGGTAAGTCTCTAAGAGTCATTACAGCTGTGAGGCTTTCTGGGTAAGTCTCTAAGAGTCATTACAGCTGTGAGGCTTTCTGGGTAAGTCTCTAAGAGTCATTACAGCTGAGAGGCTTTCTGGGTAAGTCTCTAAGAGTCATTACAGCTGTGAGGCTTTCTGGGTAAGTCTCTAAGAGCTTTTGTACACCTGGATTGTACATTTACACATGATGTTTTTAATTGTTCAAGTTCTGTCAAGTTGGTTGTTGATCATTGCTAGACAGCCATTTTCAAGTCCTTTTTTTTCAAGATGATTTAATTCAAAACTGTAACTAGGCCTCTCAGGAACATACAACGTCGTCTTGGTAAGCACCTCCAGTGTATATTTGGCCTTGTGTTTTAGGTTATTGTCCTGTTGAAAGGTGAAATTCTCTAGGTTTTACTCTAGGATTTTGCCTATGCTTAGCTTTATTCCGTTTCTTTTTATCCTCCAAAAAAACTCCCTAGCCCTTGCCGATGACAAGCATACCGATAACATGATGCAGCCACCACCATGCTTGAAAATATGAAGAGTGGTACTCAGTGATGTGTTGTGTTGAATTTGCCCCAAACACAATGCTTTGTATATAGGACATATATGACCCGTTTCCAGAAGCTATATGACCCGTTTCCAGAAGCTATATGACCTGTTTCCAGAAGCTATCTGACCCGTTTCCAGAAGCTATATGACCCGTTTCAAGAAGCTATATGACCTGTTTCCACCTGTTTCAAGAAGCTATATGACCTGTTTCCAGAAGCTATATGACCTGTTTCAAGAAGCTATATGACCTGTTTCCAGAAGCTATATGACCTGTTTCCAGAAGCTATATGACCTGTTTCAGAAGCTATATGACCTGTTTCAAGAAGCTTATGACCTGTTTCAGAAGCACCTGAAGCTATATGACCTGTTTCCAGAAGCTATATGACCTGTTTCCAAGCTATATGACCCTGAAGCTATCTGACCTGTTTCCAGAAGCTATATGACCGTTTCAAGAAGCTATATGACCTGTTTCCAGAAGCTATATGACCTGTTTCCAGAAGCTATATGACCTGTTTCAAGAAGCTATATGACCTGTTTCAAGAAGCTATATGACCTGTTTCCAGAAGCTATATGACCTGTTTCCAGAAGAAGCTATGACCCGTTTCCAGAAGCTATATGACCCGTTTCAAGAAGCTATATGACCTGTTTCCAGAAGCTATATGACCTGTTTCAAGAAGCTATATGACCTGTTTCCAGAAGCTATATGACCTGTTTCCAGAAGCTATATGACCTGTTTCCAGAAGCTATCTGACCCGTTTCCAGAAGCTATATGACCCGTTTCAAGAAGCTATATGACCTGTTTCCAGAAGCTATATGACCTGTTTCAAGAAGCTATATGACCTGTTTCCAGAAGCTATATGACCTGTTTCAAGCTATATGACCTGTTTCCAGAAGCTATTGACCCAGAAGCTATATGACCTGTTTCCAGAAGCTATCTGACCCGTTTCCAGAAGCTATATGACCTGTTTCAGAAGCTATATGACCTGTTTCCAGAAGCTATATGACCTGTTTCCAGAAGTTTCAGAAGCTATATGACCTGTTTCCAGAAGCTATATGACCTGTTTCTGTTTCCAGACCTGAAGCTATATGACCTGTTTCAGAAGCTATATGAGTTTCAAGCTATATGACCTGTTTCAGAAGCTATATGACCTGTTTCAGAAGCTATATGACCTGTTTCCAGAAGCTATATGACCTGTTTCCAGAAGCTATATGACCCGTTTCCAGAAGCTATATGACCTGTTTCCAGAAGCTATATGACCTGTTTCCAGAAGCTATATGACCTGTTTCAAGAAGCTATATGACCTGTTTCAAGAAGCTATATGACCTGTTTCCAGAAGCTATATGACCTGTTTCCAGAAGCTATATGACCTGTTTCCAGAAGCTATATGACCTGTTTCCAGAAGCTATATGACCCGTTTCCAGAAGCTATATGACCTGTTTCCAGAAGCTATCTGACCCGTTTCCAGAAGCTATATGACCCGTTTCAAGAAGCTATATGAAGCTATATGAGACCTGTTTCCAGAAGCTATGACCTGTTTCCAGAAGCTATATGACCTGTTTCCAGAAGCTATATGACCTGTTTCCAGAAGCTATATGACCTGTTTCCAGAAGCTATATGACCTGTTTCCAGAAGCTATCTGACCTGTTTGACCTGTTTCCAGAAGCTATATGACCTGTTTCCTGTTTCCAGAAGCTATATGACCTGTTTCCAGAAGCTATATGACCTGTTTCCAGAAGCTATATGACCTGTTTCCAGAAGCTATCTGACCTGTTTCCAGAAGCTTTGACCTGTTTCAGAAGCTATATGACCTGTTTCCAGAAGCTATCTGACCCGTTTCCAGAAGCTATATGACCTGTTTCAAGAAGCTATATGAAGCTATATGACCTGTTTCAGAAGCTATATGACCTGTTTCCAGAAGCTATATGACCTGTTTCAAGAAGAAGTTTATATGACCTGTTTCAGAAGCTATATGACCTGTTTCCAGAAGCTATATGACCTGTTTCAAGAAGCTATATGACCTGTTTCCAGAAGCTATATGACCTGTTTCCAGAAGCTATATGACCCGTTTCCAGAAGCTATATGACGTTTGTTTCCAGAAGCTATATGACCTGTTTCAGAAGCTATATGACCTGTTTCCAGAAGCTATATGACCTGTTTCCAGAAGCTATCTGACCCGTTTCCAGAAGCTATATGACCCGTTTCAAGAAGCTATATGACCTGTTTCAGAAAGCTATATGACCTGTTTCCAGAAGCTATATGACCTGTTGCTATCTGACCCGTTTCCAGAAGCTATATGAAGTTTCAAGCTATATGACCTGTTTCAGAAGCTATATGACCTGTTTCCAGAAGCTATCTGACCCGTTTCCAGAAGCTATATGACCCAGAAGCTTTGACCCGTTTCAAGAAGCTATATGACCTGTTTCCAGAAGCTATATGACCTGTTTCAAGAAGCTATATGACCTGTTTCAAGAAGCTATATGACCTGTTTCCAGAAGCTATATGACCTGTTTCCAGAAGCTATATGACCTGTTTCCAGAAGCTATCTGACCCGTTTCCAGAAGCTATATGACCCGTTTCCAGAAGCTATATGACCTGTTTCCAGAAGCTATATGACCTGTTTCCAGAAGCTATATGACCTGTTTCCAGAAGCTATCTGAAGCTATATGACCTGTTTCCAAGCTATCTGACCTGTTTCCAGAAGCTATATGAGCTATATGACCCGTTTCAGAAGCAGAAGCTATATGACCTGTTTCAGAAGCTATATGACCTGTTTCAGAAGCTATATGACCTGTTTCCAGAAGCTATATGACCTGTTTCCAGAAGCTATATGACCTGTTTCCAGAAGCTATATGACCTGTTTCCAGAAGCTATATGACCCGTTTCAGAAGCTATATGACCTGTTTCAGAAGCTATATGACCTGTTTCCAGAAGCTATGACCTGTTTCAGAAGCTATATGACCTGTTTCCAGAAGCTATATGACCTGTTTCCAGAAGCTATCTGACCCGTTTCCAGAAGCTATATGACCCGTTTCAAGAAGCTATATGACCTGTTTCCAGAAGCTATATGACCTGTTTCCAGAAGCTATCTGACCCGTTTCCAGAAGCTATATGACCTGTTTCCAGAAGCTATCTGACCCGTTTCCAGAAGCTATATGACCCGTTTCAAGAAGCTATATGACCTGTTTCCAGAAGCTATATGACCTGTTTCCAGAAGCTATATGACCTGTTTCCAGAAGCTATCTGACCCGTTTCCAGAAGCTATATGACCCGTTTCCAGAAGCTATATGACCTGTTTCCAGAAGCTATATGACCTGTTTCCAGAAGCTATATGACCTGTTTCCAGAAGCTATCTGACCCGTTTCCAGAAGCTATATGACCTGTTTCCAGAAGCTATCTGACCCGTTTCCAGAAGCTATATGACCCGTTTCAAGAAGCTATATGACCTGTTTCCAGAAGCTATATGACCTGTTTCCAGAAGCTATATGACCTGTTTCAAGAAGATATATGACCTGTTTCAAGAAGCTATATGACCTGTTTCCAGAAGCTATATGACCTGTTTCAAGAAGCTATATGACCTGTTTCAAGAAGCTATATGACCTGTTTCAAGAAGCTATATGACCTGTTTCAAGAAGCTAGCTACTTCACAAAAGAGGCATTGGAAAGTAATTCACTTTTTTTTAATCAATGGTCTTTTTTTTAGGCTGAAATGCCTTCTGGAACATGTGAACTTTCATGTGCCTTAATAACAAACTTGTTTGCCATCTATAAATATGAATACAATTGTTAAATTACGAGCCTAGTTGGTTTAGCCACAGAAAAAGTCAGGAACCTTCCCCCTAGCCATGATTGGCTGAGATCATGGATTAGCTAGCTAACATTGAACCTAGTTCTTTAGCTTTAGCTACCTGCAGTTTCATACTACAGCATTTCATGCATAGTGGCTAGCTATAACAAACGGTTTGTGCTGTATCTATGTGTTGGGATTATGGTTAATTGTTTAGCTAGCTAGCTAAGGAAAAGACTCCACTTCGCTAGGTGATTACATGACCCATCAAGTTAGCCAGGTTTGTCTGAGGGTAACTATGGCCATGTATTGTATGTGAATTCTTAAAGAGATGGGTGGGACTACGGCTTAAGAGGGTGTGAACGATGCTGAATGGGTGTAAACAAAGACGAGCTCTCCAGTAGGTGTACCAAAACATTCAAGGGCCATTTTCAAAAGTGGGGTTACAAGTTTATCAACTTTCAAGCAGAATTGCTTTGCCATTGTTCCTCAACTGCAGTGTATGATATACAATTTTGTAGCTCTGAGTCTCTACTTTTATCCACTGTAACAAAACAAAAAAACTATTTCAAATTTGTAATCTAGTCAGCGGAGATATCCCCATAATCTGGTGTTCAACACTCCAGTACTAGAGCACTGAACAGTCACACCAAATGGCGTGGCTGTTTCTCCTGTTCCACGTTCCATATTTTCCCTGTCTCATGAATGGCCCCTCAGGGAGGTCATTTAGTTCAGTTCAGGATGAGTTTCTGAGTCCCCACAGGGGTAATTAAAGCATTGTTGGAGCACAATAACACATTGACATATAGC
>NC_088407.1:12984247-12986747 GCF_034236695.1 Oncorhynchus nerka
TGTCTGTATGTGTGTGTACTCTGTCTGTATGTGTGTGTACTCTCTGTATGTGTGTGTACTCTCTGTGTGTGTGTGTACTCTGTGTGTGTGTGTGTACTCTGTGTGTGTGTGTGTACTCTTTGTGTGTGTGTACTCTTTGTGTGTGTGTACTCTGTGTGTGTGTGTGTACAATGTGTGTGTGTGTACTATGTGTGTGTACTCTCTGTGTGTGTACTATGTGTGTGTGTACTCTGCGTGTGTGTGTGTACTCTGCGTGTGTCTCTTCTCTTTGTTATTGTTTTTGTGAAACAGGAAGTACAGCCCTTGGGTCTCCTCTCAACTTCCTGTCCGCCGGCCGACCCGGCTGTACCTGCTTCCTGGAAAGCAACCGGGAAAGTGTTACTAGCGTCTGTCAAAAGGTCACCTGGCAACTGTTTCCCTGGGAGACAGTAAGGCGTCCACTATGGGATGGAAATGGATGCAGAGGAGGAGATAAAGGGAGGAGGAGAGGAGACAAGGGGAGAAAGGAAAGAGGAGAGGAGAGAAGAGGAAAAGAGAAAAGGGGACGAGGAGAGGCAGGGGAGAGGGGGGGAGACAAGAGGAAGGGGAGAAGTGAGTAGACAGGAGAGGGGAGGAGACAAGAGGAAGGGGAGGAGACAAGAGGAGAGGAGAGGAGACAAGAGGAAGGGGGAGGAGACAAGAGGAAGGGGAGAAGAGAGGAGACAGGAGAGGGGAGGAGACAAGAGGAAGGGGAGAAGAGAGGGGAGGAGACAAGAGGAAGAGAGACAAGAGGGGAGGAGGAGATGAGAGGAGACAAGAGGAAGGGGGAGGAGACAAGAGGAGAGGGGAGGAGACAAGAGGAAGGGGAGAAGAGAGGAGACAGGAGAGGGGAGGAGACAAGAGGAAGGGGAGAGGAGAGGAGACAAGAGGAAGGGGAGGGGAGAGGAGAGGAGACAAGAGGAAGGGGGGAGGAGACAAGAGGAGAGGGGAGGAGACAAGAGGAAGGGGAGAAGAGAGGAGACAGGAGAGGGGAGGAGACAAGAGGAGAGGGGAGGAGACAAGAGGAAGGGGAGAAGAGAGGAGACAGGAGAGGGGAGGAGACAAGAGGAAGGGGAGAGGAGAGGAGACAAGAGGACGGGGAGAGGGGAGGAGACAAGAGGAAGGGGAGAGGCGAGGAGACAAGAGGAGAGGGGAGGAGACAAGAGGAAGGGGAGGGGAGATGAGAGGAGACAAGAGGAAGGGGGAGGAGACAAGAGGAGAGGGAGGAGACAAGAGGAAGGGGAGAAGAGAGGAGACAGGAGAGGGGAGGAGACAAGAGGAAGGGGAGAGGAGAGGAGACAAGAGGAAGGGGAGGGGAGAGGAGAGGAGACAAGAGGAAGGGGGAGGAGACAAGAGGAGAGGGGAGGAGACAAGAGGAAGGGGAGAAGAGAGGAGACAGGAGAGGGGAGGAGACAAGAGGAAGGGGGAGGAGACAAGAGGAAGGAGAGGAGAGGAGACAAGAGGAAGGGGAAGGAGAGGAGAGGAGACAAGAGTCAATGTTTCTTTAGAGGAGATTTTCAGCCTCATTTTTCTCACCAGAGTGGGATCTTGTCTCATCCCCAAGAGGAAGGGGAGAGGCGACGAGTCAAGAGGAAGAGCATCCTCCAGACAAGACCTGCCAAGGGGAGCTGCACCAATGAGACAAGAGGGGAAAACACCCGTTTCAACAGTCACATGTTTCTTTATTGTAATTTTCAGCCTCATTTTTCTCACCCCTAACCCAGATGACTGGGGTCTCATCCCCTAACCCGGGAGATGACGTTGGGCCAACCCCCCTACCCAGATGACGTTCCCCTAACCCAGATGACACTGGGCCAACCAGCTCCCCTAACCCAGATGACACTGGGCCAAACCCCCTAACCCAGATGACACTGGGCCAAACCCCCTAACCCAGATGACACTGGGTCAAATCCCCCTAACCCAGATGACACTGGGCCAACCCCCCTAACCCAGATGACACTGGGCCAAACCCCCTAACCCAGATGACACTGGGCCAAACCCCCCCTAACCCAGATGACACTGGGCCAAACCCCTAACCCAGATGACACTGGGCCAAACCCCCTAACCCAGATGACACTGGGCCAAACCCCCCTAACCCAGATGACACTGGGCCAAACCCCCTAACCCAGATGACACTGGGCCAAACCCCCTAACCCAGATGACACTGGGCCAAACCCCCTAACCCAGATGACACTGGGCCAAACCCCCTAACCCAGATGACACTGGGCCAAACCCCCTAACCCAGATGACACTGGGCCAAACCCCCCTAACCCAGATGACACTGGGCCAAACCCCCTAACCCAGATGACACTGGGCCAAACCCCCTAACCCAGATGACACTGGGCCAAACCCCCCTAACCAAGATGAAACTGGGCCAAACCCTCCCCTAACCCAGATGACACTGGGCCAACCCCCCTAACCCAGATGACACTGGGCCAAACCCTCCCCTAACCCAGATGACACTGGGCCAAACCCTCCCCTA
>NC_088407.1:12994247-13076747 GCF_034236695.1 Oncorhynchus nerka
TGTATGTGACTTATACAATTTGATTTGATTAGATTAGTGTCCACTGCTTGTTTACTTTGATGACTATTTTTGATTTTTTAAAAACTTTTTCTCCCCAATTTCGTGATATCCAATTGGTAGTTAGTCTTGTCCCATCGCTGCAACCTCCCTACGGTGGAGAGCCATGCGTTCTCCGAAACACGATCCTGCCAAGTCACACTGCTTCTTGACACACTGCTCGTTTAACCCGGAAGCCCTAATACGGGTAAGCCTGGGGAAGCTCGTTTAACCCGGAAGCCCTAATACGGGTAAGCCTGGGGAAGCTCGTTTAACCCGGAAGCCCTAATATGGGTAAGCCTGGGGAAGTTTATGGTAGAAGAATAGCTAAATAGGGATGGTGACCGTATTACCGGCAGTCATGAGTCATGTCCACATTAAATATCCACGTGACCATTGAGTCACGGTCCTCTTATGTACTCTGGTAGTACCCGACACACTAACGAGCTAATGGCTTGGTACCAGGTTTGGGGAGTAACAGATTACAACAACAAAAATGTAATCTTTTACATGATCAGCAACAATATTGTAATCCGATTATAGATATTTTGTTTTATACCTTTTTAGTTGAAAAAATGCGTAAATTTAGGTCTGTTTCCGCCTGAGCGAGTCTGACCAGAATTCAGAAACCACTATGTTGACACATCAAATGCATTTGATGTAGCACAGGAAACGAGCGGGAATACTAGGCTTTGATAGGCTACAGTCCAAGCTATGTCTTCCAATGGTGCGACTGTTGTCGGCATCCAAAGATTGTTCATCTTGAATAAACGTTTGGAGGTAAGACAGCAGTGGTCTACCTGTGATACGGAAATCACTTAGGCCTATTATAGGTTACATAGGGCCTTGATGTGAATCACATTGCTGCTCTCTCTGATTTAGCTATTTGCAACAGGTTGTGGTTGTTGCGGATGGTTGTTCACAATTGTAGAGTACTGCCCACAATTGTTCGCAATTGTATGATAATGGTTGATTTGAAGAAGTTTAATTAAGCTGCCTATCAATCAATATCAATATTTTTCTAAACTGAAAAACCTCTAACAAATAAAACAATGGCGGAGCCGCCAAAGTACTTTTGTACTTTAATTTACATAATTGTCATTTTAATTTGCACAATTTAAATTTTATCTACATAAATTTAAATTTAAATTACATCATTTTAATTTTAATTTACATAATTTTACATTTTATTTACATACTTTTAATTTTAATTTTACGTAATGATTCCGGAAGAAGAACAGTACTGACACATTAACAGCTCAATCAAAACGGTCCCCCCTCTCTGAACTGAAAGAGAGGCTTCTTTTGTAGGGGAAGCCCCTCCCATCAGAACATACCAAACTCATTCATTAATTAAGCCATTTGCAACTTTAAAGCCTATATTTTCCACTCAGCTAAACACATCATGAATGATCTTCATTGAACCTTTCGCCAATCGGTTTTTCATAATACAACATAACACATTTTCAGAATATCAACGCGCCATTCTGGACAGGCACGACAAAGCCAGCTTGATTGCTGTATGCTGCCTGTGGCCAGTGATAGACTTCTCCTTCACAAAAGCCTTCCCAGAAGAGTGGAGGCTGTTATAGCAGCAAAGGGGGACCAACTCCATATTAATGCCCATGATTTTGGAATGAGATATTTTGGTCATCAGATTTTATTTTATTTTTTATAATAAAAATACAGAATCGTTGTATTCATTGGATTGTAAGGGATGTAGGTATAAATACATCCAAATATTCTATACTTTCCAGATTTGGCTACACTACAAAATACAGTCTGATAAATACATTTAGACCCATTGTCATGAATGAATTCAAACGATTTAACTGTTTGATTGACAGGTGTGATGACCAACGGGGTTGAGTTTTTACCACCATCATTATGGCCTGGATTGAAGTATGGATAGAGTTTCTCAGTGAAGGTCTGACGGGTGAAGGAGTAGATCAGAGACCTGGCCTCCACTTCATAGAAAGAGACCAGACCCTCCTCATAATCCACACACACCCCCATCTTCTGGGGCTTCTGACCGAGAAAGAGGTGGACAGAGAGGACAGCGAGAGCCCTGTACTCTCCATCTCTCAGCCACACAGTCCAGTATCCATTACCAGGGTTCAGGTAAATCAGCCCCTTCCTGTTGATGGACTCTCTGGCCACTCCTAAAATCAAATCAAATCAAATTTATTTATATAGCCCTTCGTACATCAGTTGATATCTCAAAGTGCTGTACAGAAACCCAGCCTAAAACCCCAAACAGCAAGCAATGCAGGCGTAGAAGCACGGTGGCTAGGAAAAACTCCCTAGAAAGGCCAAAACCTAGGAAGAAACCTAGAGAGGAACCAGGCTATGTGGGGTGGCCAGTCCTCTTCTGGCTGTGCCGGGTGGAGATTATAACAGAACATGGTCAAGATGTTCAAATGTTCATAAATGACCAGCATGGTCGAATAATAATAAGGCAGAACAGTTGAAACTGGAGCAGCAGCACGGCCAGGTGGACTGGGGACAGCAAGGAGTCATCATGTCAGGTAGTCCTGGGGCATGGTCCTAGAACCCAGCTAGTCTTCCCCTTCACCTCATAGTAGAATCTCCCTGAGGAGAAGCCTTCGTTTCCCAGGACACAGGTCGTATATTTAAACCTCTCCGGGTTGTCAGTGAGATTCTGTCGTGTCTCCACCTCTCACTAGTTTTCCATCTTCAGACAGGATGAGTCTGGGATGTGCTGTACCAGGGTCCAAGGACACAGCCACTGTATACTGAGGAATCTTCTTAAACTCTTGTTCAGTTCCACAGAGTGTTGGACCTTCTTCGGTTGCTCCACAACAGGTCAACCACAACCTGGACCAAGATTCTCTTCCAAACACAGCCAGAATCACATCCAGGTGTAGCAGGGCCTGGGGCTAGGGGACAGGCAGCCCATATCTAGAATGTGCGTTGACCTTGTTTTCATGCTTTACAGTTAACCTTGGGAAATGTTTTCCTTCCTTCCTATTCATCACTGGCCCAGTATTTAATGTACTCAAGGCAGGAAAAGGAAGAAGGCTAATTGTTTACTGAGTATTGGAACAGAACCAATATCAATGTTGAATAGTTCAGCATAAGGAGTATTGGAACAGAACCAATATCAGTGTTGAGTAGTTCAGAGGCTTTGGTTCAGTTTGCTTCTGGTTTTTGATGGCTGATGTTGATGCCCTCCCACTCCTGTCTGTCTGTCTGTCTGTCTGTCTGTCTGTCTGTCTGTCTGTCTGTCTGTCTGTCTGTCTGTCTGTCTGTCTGTCTGTCTGTCTGTCTGTCTGTCTGTCTGTCTGTAGCAAACGGACTCAAATTAAGACCCTACATCTGTAGCCTTTGCTACACACACACACACACACACACACACACACACACACACACACACACACACACACACACACACACACACACACACACACACACACACACACACACACACACACACACACGTGGATGTTTTCTTATCTCTTATTTTTGACACCGTGTAGCACAAGGACAAAGATACGATAACGCTCCAATGTCCCTTCTTATAAAGCCTTATAATAACAACACAATATAATAACATCCTACAGAAATGACATTTTGATGTGTTGACAACTTGAATTACAATCTTTGTCAATGTCTTGTCCTCCACTGAAGGAACAACTCACTGTCTGTCCAATATGGCACCCTATTCCCTAGATGGTGTCCTATGGGCCCTGGTGGAAAGTGGTACACTATATAGGGAATAGGGTACCATTTGGGGTGCATCTATAACATACTTTGTGGTCTTTACATTTTGAGGTGCCACTATAACAGATTTTGTGGTCTTTTCATTTTGAGGTGCCACTATAACAGACTTTGTGCTCTTTACATTTTGAGGTGCAACTATAACATACTTTGAGGTATTTACATTTTGAGGTGCAACTATAACAGACTTTGTGGTATTTACATTTTGAGGTGCAACTATAACAGACTTTGTGGTATTTACATTTTGAGTTGCAACTATAACATACTTTGTGGTCTTTACATTTTGAGGTGCAACTATAACATACTTTGTGGTATTTACATTTTGAGGTGCTGGCTGTCCCTTTCCCCAGTCAGAGGAAGGAAAGGGTTGAGGTGCTGGCTGTCCCTTTCCCCAGTCAGAGGAAGGAAAGGGTGGAGGGTGCAGCTTAAGGTGTGTGTGTGTGTGTGTGTGTGTGTGTGTGTGTGTGTGTGTGTGTGTGTGTGTGTGTGTGTGTGTGTGTGTGTGTGTGTGTGTGTGTGTGTGTGTGTGTGTGTGTGTGTGTGTGTGTGTGTGTGTGTGTGTGTGTGTGTGTGTGTGAGTAAGATGGGGGGTAGCAGTCTATTATGTCATCTTCAGAACAGTAGAACCCTGGAAGTTGCCACTTCAACACAACAATTCCAGAGAAGGAATTCTATGTGAGCATTCTCTCCCTATCCCCTCCCTCTCTCACTCCCACCTTTGTTTATCCCCCCCCCTCTCTCTGTTTGTCTGTCTTTCAATGCCCCCCTCTTCACCACTAGGTGTTGATTGTGTCCCTCCCTCTTTCCTTCACCACTAGGTGTTGATTGTGTCCCTCTCTCCTTCACCACTAGGTGGTAATAGTGTCCCTCAATCTCCTTCACCACTAGGTGTTAATAGTGTCCCCCCCTCACCTTCACCACTAGGTGTTAATAGTGTCCCCCCCCTCTCCTTCACCACTAGGTGTTAATAGTGTCCCCCCCCCTTCACCACTAGGTGTTAATAGTGTCCCTCTCTCCCTCTCTCCTTCACCACTTAACACCTAGTGGTGAAGGAGGGGAGACACTATTAACACCTGGTGGTGAGGAAGAGTGGGGACACTATATACACCTAGTGGTGAAGGTGAGAGGGGGACACTTAACACCTAGTGGTGAAGGAGAGAGGGACACTATTAACACCTAGTGGTGGAGGAGATTGAGTGAAACTATTAACACCTAGTGGTGAAGGAGAGGGGGGGGGGGCACTATTAACACCTAGTGGTTAAGGTGAGAGGGGGACACTTAACACCTAGTGGTGAAGGAGAGAGGGACACTATTAACACCTAGTGGTGAAGGAGATTGAGGGACACTATTAACACCTAGTGGTGAAGGTAAGAGGGGGACACTTAACACCTAGTGGTGATGGAGGGGGGACACTAACACCTAGTGGTGAAGGAGAGAGGGACACTATTAACACCTAGTGGTGAAGGGGAGAGGGACACTATTAACACCTAGTGGTGAAGGAGATGGGGAGGGACACAATTAACACCTAGTGGTGAAGGAGAGAAGGAGGGACACTATTAACACCTAGTGGTGATGGAGGGGGACACTAACACCTAGTGGTGAAGGAGAGGGGGACACACACTATTAACACCTAGTGGTGAAGGAGGGGGGGACACTATTAACACCTAGTGGTGAAGGAGAGGGGGACGACACTATTAACACCTAGTGGTGAAGGAGAGAAGGAGGGACACTATTAACACCTAGTGGTGAAGGAGGGGGACACTATTAACACCTAGTGGTGAAGGAGGGGGACACTATTAACACCTAGTGGTGAAGAGGGGGGGGGGACACTATTAGCACCTAGTGGTGAAGGAGAGGGGGGACTATTAACACCTAGTGGTGAAGAAGAGGGGGGACTATTAACACCTAGTGGTGAAGGAGAGGGGGGGACACTATTAACACCTAGTGGTAAAGGAGAGGGGGACACTATTAACACCTAGTGGTGAAGGAGAGGAGGACACTATTAACACCTAGTGGTGAAGGAAGGGGGGGGACCTATTAACACCTAGTGGTGAAGGCAAGGGGGGGACGACACTATTAACACCTAGTGGTGAAGGGACACTATTAACACCTAGTGGTGAAGGAGGGGGGACACTATTAACACCTAGTGGTGAAGGAGAGGGGGGGCACTATTAACACCTAGTGGTGAAGGAGGGGGGACACTATTAACACCTAGTGGTGAAGGAGAGGGGGGGGACACTATTAACACCTAGTGGTGAAGGAGGGGGGACACTATTAACACCTAGTGGTGAAGGAGAGGGGGGAAACTATTAACACCTAGTGGTGAAGGAGGGGGGACACTATTAACACCGAGTGGTGAAGGAGAGGAGGACACTATTAACACCGAGTGGTGAAGGAGAGGGGGGACACTATTAACACCTAGTGATGAAGGAGAGGGGGGTCACTATTAACACCTAGTGGTGAAGGAGGGGGGACACTATTAACACCTAGTGGTGAAGGAGGGGGGCACTATTAACACCTAGTGGTGAAGGAGGGAGGGGGACACTATTAACACCTAGTGGTGAAGGAGGGGAGACACTATTAACACCTCGTGGTGAAGGGGGGGGCACTATTAACACCTAGTGGTGAAGGAGCGGGGGGGGACACTATTAACACCTAGTGGTGAAGGAAGGGGGGACACTATTAACACCTAGTGGTGAAGGAGGGGGACACTATACACACCTAGTGGTGAAGGAGGGGGGACACTATTAACACCTAGTGGTAAAGGAGGGGGGACACTATTAACACCTAGTGGTGAAGGAGAGGGGGGACACTATTAACACCTAGTGGTGAAGGAGAGAGGGGGGACACTTAACACCTAGTGGTGAAGGAGGGGGGACACTATTAACACCTAGTGGTGAAGGAGAGGGGGGACACTATTAACACCTAGTGGTAAAGGAGAGGGGGGACACTATTAACACCTAGTGGTGAATGGGGGGGGCACTATAAACACCTAGTGGTGAAATGGGGGGACACTATTAACACCTAGTGGTGAAGGAGAAGGGGAGACACTATTAACACCTAGTGGTGAAGGAGAGAAGGAGGGACACTATTAACACCTAGTGGTGAAGGAGGGGGGACACTATTAACACCTAGTGGTGAAGGAGGGGGACACTATTTACACCTAGTGGTGAAGAGCGGGGGGGACACTATTAGCACCTAGTGGTGAAGGAGAGGGGGGACTATTAACACCTAGTGGTGAAGAAGAGGGGGACTATTAACACCTAGTGGTGAAGGAGAGGGGGGACACTATTAACACCTAGTGGTAAAGGAGAGGGGGACACTATTAACACCTAGTGGTGAAGGAGAGGAGGACACTATTAACACCTAGTGGTGAAGGAGAGGGGGGACACTATTAACACCTAGTGGTAAAGGCGGGGGGGACACTATTAACACCTAGTGGTGAATGGGGACACTATTAACACCTAGTGGTGAAGGGGGGGGGACACTATTAACACCTAGTGGTGAAGGAGAGGGGGACACTATTAACACCTAGTGGTGAAGGAGGGGGGACACTATTAACACCTAGTGGTGAAGGGAGGGGGACACTATTAACACCTAGTGGTGAAGGAGGGGGGGGACACTATTAACACCTAGTGGTGAAGAAGGGGGGACACTATTAACACCTAGTGGTGAAGGGGGGGGACACTATTAACACCTAGTGGTGAAGGAGCGGGGGGGGGACACTATTAACACCTAGTGGTGAAGGAAGGGGGGACACTATTAACACCTAGTGGTGAAGGGGGGGGACACTATAACACCTAGTGGTGAAGGAGGGGGGACACTATTAACACCTAGTGGTAAAGGAGGGGGGACACTATTAACACCTAGTGGTGAAGGAAGGGGGACACTATTAACACCTAGTGGTGAAGGAGAGAGGGGGACACTATTAACACCTAGTGGTGAAGGAGGGGGGACACATAACACCTAGTGGTGAAGGAGAGGGGGGGGACACTATTAACACCTAGTGGTGAAGGAGAGGGGGACACTATTAACACCTAGTGGTGAATGGGGGGGACACTATTAACACCTAGTGGTGAAGGAGAGGGGGACACTATTAACACCTAGTGGTGAAGGAGCGGGGGGTGGACACTATTAACACCTAGTGGTGAAAGGGGGGACACTATACACACCTAGTGGTGGGGGGGGACACTATTAACACCTAGTGGTGAAGGGGGGACACTATTAACACCTAGTGGTGAAGGGGGGGGACACTATTAACACCTAGTGGTGAAGGAGAGGGGGACACTATTAACACCTAGTGGTGAAGGAGAGGGGGGACACTATTAACACCTAGTGGTGAAGGAGAGGGGGGACACTATTAACACCTAGTGGTGAAGGAGAGGGGTGGACACTATTAACACCTAGTGGTGAAGGAGGGGGACACTATTAACACCTAGTGGTGAAGGGGGGGGCACTATAACACCTAGTGGTAAAGGGGGAGGCACTATTAACACCTAGTGGTGAAGGAGAGGGGGGGACACTATTAACACCTAGTGGTAAAGGAAGGGGGGACACTATTAACACCTAGTGGTGAAGGAGGGGGGGCACTATAAACACCTAGTGGTGAAGGGGGGGACACTATTAACACCTAGTGGTGAAGGAGAAGGGGAGACACTATTAACACCTAGTGGTGAAGGAGCGGGGGTGGACACTATTAACACCTAGTGGTGAAGGGGGGACACTATAACACCTAGTGGTGAAGGGGGGACACTATTAACACCTAGTGGTGAAGGGGGGGGACACTATTAACACCTAGTGGTGAAGGGGGGGACACTATAACACCTAGTGGTGAAGGAGAGGGGGGACACTATTAACACCTAGTGGTGAAGGAGAGGGGGGACACTATTAACACCTAGTGGTGAAGGAAGAAGGGGGACACTATTAACACCTAGTGGTGAAGGGGGGGACACTATTAACACCTAGTGGTGAAGGAGGGGGACACTATTAACACCTAGTGGTGAAGAAGGGGGGGACACTATTAACACCTAGTGGTGAAGGAGCGGGGGGGACACTATTAACACCTAGTGGTGAAGGAAGGGGGACACTATTAACACCTAGTGGTGAAGGAGAGGGGGACACTATTAACACCTAGTGGTGAAGGAGAGAGGGGGGACACTATTAACACCTAGTGGTGAAGGAGGGGGACACATAACACCTAGTGGTGAAGGAGAGGGGGGACACTATTAACACCTAGTGGTAAAGGAGAGGGGGGACACTATTAACACCTAGTGGTGAATGGGGGGACACTATAAACACCTAGTGGTGAAGGGGGGGACACTATTAACACCTAGTGGTGAAGGAGAAGGGGGAGACACTATTAACACCTAGTGGTGAAGGAGAGAAGGGGGACACTATTAACACCTAGTGGTGAAGGAGGGGGGACACTATTAACACCTAGTGGTGAAGGAGGGGGACACTATTAACACCTAGTGGTGAAGAAGGGGGGACACTATTAGCACCTAGTGGTGAAGGAGAGGGGGGACTATTAACACCTAGTGGTGAAGAAGAGGGGGACTATTAACACCTAGTGGTGAAGGAGAGGGGGGGACACTATTAACACCTAGTGGTAAAGGAGAGGGGGACACTATTAACACCTAGTGGTGAAGGAGAGGAGGACACTATTAACACCTAGTGGTGAAGGAGAGGGGGGACACTATTAACACCTAGTGGTGAAGGAGGGGGAGGACACTATTAACACCTAGTGGTGAAGGGACACTATTAACACCTAGTGGTGAAGGAGGGGGGACACTATTAACACCTAGTGGTGAAGGAGAGGGGGGCACTATTAACACCTAGTGGTGAAGGAGGGGGGACACTATTAACACCTAGTGGTGAAGGAAGGGGGGACACTATTAACACCTAGTGGTGAAGGAGGGTGGGGGACACTATTAACACCTAGTGGTGAAGGAGGGGGGAGACACTATTAACACCTCGTGGTGAAGGGGGGACACTATTAACACCTAGTGGTGAAGGAGCGGGGGACGACGACACTATTAACACCTAGTGGTGAAGGAAGGGGGGACACTATTAACACCTAGTGGTGAAGGGGGGGACACTATACACACCTAGTGGTGAAGGAGGGGGGGACACTATTAACACCTAGTGGTAAAGGAGGGGGGACACTATTAACACCTAGTGGTGAAGGAGAGGGGGGACACTATTAACACCTAGTGGTGAAGGAGAGAGGGGGGACACTTAACACCTAGTGGTGAAGGGGGGACACATAACACCTAGTGGTGAAGGAGAGGGGGGACACTATTAACACCTAGTGGTAAAAGGAGAGGGGGACACTATATAAACACCTAGTGGTGAATGGGGGGGACACTATTAACACCTAGTGGTGAAGGAGAAGGGGGGGACACTATTAACACCTAGTGGTGAAGGAGCGGGGGTGGACACTATTAACACCTAGTGGTGAAGGGGGACACTATACACACCTAGTGGTGAAGGGGGGACACTATTAACACCTAGTGGTGAAGGGGGGACACTATTAACACCTAGTGGTGAAGGGGGGACACTATACACACCTAGTGGTGAAGGAGAGGGGGGGACACTATTAACACCTAGTGGTGAAGGAGAGGGGGGGACACTATTAACACCTAGTGGTGAAGGAGAGGGGGGACACTATTAACACCTAGTGGTGAAGGAGAGGGGGTGGACACTATTAACACCTAGTGGTGAAGGAGGGGGACACTATTAACACCTAGTGGTGAAGGGGGAGGGGCACTATACACACCTAGTGGTAAAGGGGGGAGGCACTATTAACACCTAGTGGTGAAGGAGAGGGGGGACACTATTAACACCTAGTGGTAAAGGAGAGGGGGGACACTATTAACACCTAGTGGTGAATGGGGGGCACTATAAACACCTAGTGGTGAATGGGGGGACACTATTAACACCTAGTGGTGAAGGAGAAGGGGAGACACTATTAACACCTAGTGGTGAAGGAGCGGGGGGTGGACACTATTAACACCTAGTGGTGAAGGGGGGACACTATACACACCTAGTGGTGAAGGGGGGACACTATTAACACCTAGTGGTGAAGGGGGGACACTATTAACACCTAGTGGTGAAGGGGGGGGACACTATACACACCTAGTGGTGAAGGAGAGGGGGGACACTATTAACACCTAGTGGTGAAGGAGAGGGGGGGACACTATTAACACCTAGTGGTGAAGGAGGGGGGACACTATTAACACCTAGTGGTGAAGGAGGGTGGGGGGGACACTATTAACACCTAGTGGTGAAGGAGAGGAGGACACTATTAACACCTAGTGGTGAAGGAGAGGGGGGGACACTATTAACACCTAGTGGTGAAGGAAGGGGGACACTATTAACACCTAGTGGTGAAGGGGGGACACTATTAACACCTAGTGGTGAAGGAGGGGGACACTATTAACACCTAGTGGTAAAGGAGGGGGGACACTATTAACACCTAGTGGTGAAGGAGAGGGGGACACTATTAACACCTAGTGGTGAAGGAGAGAGGGGGGACACCTATTAACACCTAGTGGTGAAGGAGGGGGGACACTATTAACACCTAGTGGTAAAGGAGAGAGGGGGGACACTATTAACACCTAGTGGTGAATGGGGGGGCACTATAAACACCTAGTGGTGAATGGGGGGACACTATTAACACCTAGTGGTGAAGGAGAAGGGGAGACACTATTAACACCTAGTGGTGAAGGAGAGAAGGGGGACACTATTAACACCTAGTGGTGAAGGAGGGGGACACTATTAACACCTAGTGGTGAAGGAGGGGGGACACTATTAACACCTAGTGGTGAAGAGAGGGGACACTATTAACACCTAGTGGTGAAGGAGAGGGGGGACACTATTAACACCTAGTGGTGAAGAAGGGGGACACTATTAACACCTAGTGGTGAAGGAGAGGGGGGGACACTATTAACACCTAGTGGTGAAGGGAGAGGGGGACACTATTAACACCTAGTGGTGAAGGAGAGGGGACACTATTAACACCTAGTGGTGAAGGAGAGGGGGGGGACACTATTAACACCTAGTGGTGAAGGAGGGGGGGTTATTAACACCTAGTGGTAGGGACACTATTAACACCTAGTGGTGAAGGAGGGGGACACTATTAACACCTAGTGGTGAAGGAGGGTGGGGGGGCACTATTAACACCTAGTGGTGAAGGAGGGGGGACACTATTAACACCTAGTGGTGAAGGAGGGGGGACACTATTAACACCTAGTGGTGAAGGACGGTGGGGGAGACACTATTAACACCTAGTGGTGAAGGAGGGGGACACTATTAACACCTCGTGGTGAAGGGGGGACACTATTAACACCTAGTGGTGAAGGAGCGGGGGGGGCACTATTAACACCTAGTGGTGAAAGGGGGGACACTATTAACACCTAGTGGTGAAGGGGGGACACTATTAACACCTAGTGGTGAAGGGGGGACACTATTAACACCTAGTGGTGAAGGGGGGGACACTATTAACACCTAGTGGTGAAGGAGGGGGGGGACACTATTAACACCTAGTGGTGAAGAGAGGGGGACACTTAACACCTAGTGGGAAGGGGGGGGACACATAACACCTAGTGGTGAAGGAGAGGGGGGACACTATTAACACCTAGTGGTAAAGGAGAGGGGGACACTATAAACACCTAGTGGTGAATGGGGGACACTATTAACACCTAGTGGTGAAGGGAGAGGGGGGACACTATTAACACCTAGTGGTGAAGGAGCGGGGGTGGACACTATTAACACCTAGTGGTGAAGGGGGGACACTATACACACCTAGTGGTGAAGGGGGGGAAACTATTAACACCTAGTGGTGAAGGGGGACACTATTAACACCTAGTGGTGAAGGGGGGACACTATACACACCTAGTGGTGAAGGAGAGGGGGGACACTATTAACACCTAGTGGTGAAGGAGAGGGGGGACACTATTAACACCTAGTGGTGAAGGAGAGGGGGGACACTATTAACACCTAGTGGTGAAGGAGAGGGGGTGGACACTATTAACACCTAGTGGTGAAGGAGGGGGACACTATTAACACCTAGTGGTGAAGGGGAGGGGCACTATACACACCTAGTGGTAAAGGGGGGAGGCACTATTAACACCTAGTGGTGAAGGAGAGGGGGGGGACACTATTAACACCTAGTGGTAAAGGAGAGGGGGGACACTATTAACACCTAGTGGTGAATGGGGGGGGCACTATAAACACCTAGTGGTGAATGGGGGGACACTATTAACACCTAGTGGTGAAGGAGAAGGGGAGACACTATTAACACCTAGTGGTGAAGGAGCGGGGGTGGACACTATTAACACCTAGTGGTGAAGGGGGGACACTATACACACCTAGTGGTGAAGGGGGACACTATTAACACCTAGTGGTGAAGGGGGGACACTATTAACACCTAGTGGTGAAGGGGGACACTATACACACCTAGTGGTGAAGGAGAGGGGGGACACTATTAACACCTAGTGGTGAAGGAGAGGGGGGGACACTATTAACACCTAGTGGTGAAGGAGAGAGGGGGGACACTATTAACACCTAGTGGTGAAGGGGGGGGGACACCTAGTGGTGAAGGAGGGGGACACTATTAACACCTAGTGGTGAAGGGGGAGGGGCACTATACACACCTAGTGGTAAAGGGGAGGCACTATTAACACCTAGTGGTGAAGGAGAGGGGGGACACTATTAACACCTAGTGGTGAAGGAGAGGGGGTGGACACTATTAACACCTAGTGGTGAAGGAGGGGGACACTATTAACACCTAGTGGTGAAGGAGAGGAGGACACTATTAACACCTAGTGGTGAAGGAGAGGGGGGACACTATTAACACCTAGTGGTGAAGGAGGGGGGACACCTAGTGGTAAGGGACACTATTAACACCTAGTGGTGAAGGAGGGGGGGACACTATTAACACCTAGTGGTGAAGGAGGGGGACACTATTAACACCTAGTGGTGAAGGAGGGTACACTATTAACACCTAGTGGTGAAGGAGAGGGGGGACACTATTAACACCTAGTGGTGAAGGAGGGGGGACAATATTAACACCTAGTGGTGAAGGAGAGGGGGACACTATTAACACCTAGTGGTGAAGGAGGGGGGACACTATTAACACCTAGTGATGAAGTAGAAGGGGGTCACTATTAACACCTAGTGGTGAAGGAGGGGGGACACTATTAACACCTAGTGGTGAAGGAGAGGAGGACACTATTAACACCTAGTGGTGAAGGAGAGGGGGGACACTATTAACACCTAGTGATGAAGGAGAGGGGGACACTATTAACACCTAGTGATGAAGGGGAGGGGGTTCACTATTAACACCTAGTGGTGAAGGGGAGGCACTATTAACACCTAGTGGTGAAGGAGAGGGGGGCACTATTAACACCTAGTGATGAAGGAGAGGGGGTTCACTATTAACACCTAGTGGTGAAGGGGGGCACTATTAACACCTAGTGGTGAAGGAGGGTGGGGGGACACTATTAACACCTAGTGGTGAAGGAGGGGGAGACACTATTAACACCTCGTGGTGAAGGGGGGGGACACTATTAACACCTAGTGGTGAAGGACGGGGGGAGACACTATTAACACCTAGTGGTGAAGGAGGGGGGACACTATTAACACCTCGTGGTGAAGGGGGACACTATTAACACCTAGTGGTGAAGGAGAGGGGGCACTATTAACACCTAGTGGTGAAGGGGGGCACTATTAACACCTAGTGGTGAAAGGGGGCACTATTAACACCTAGTGGTGAAGGGGGCACTATTAACACCTAGTGGTGAAGGGGGGCACTATTAACACCTAGTGGTGAAGGAGGGTGGGGGGACACTATTAACACCTAGTGGTGAAGGAGGGGGAGACACTATTAACACCTCGTGGTGAAGGGGGGACACTATTAACACCTAGTGGTGAAGGACGGGGGGAGACACTATTAACACCTAGTGGTGAAGGAGGGGGACACTATTAACACCTCGTGGTGAAGGGGGACACTATTAACACCTAGTGGTGAAGGAGAGGGGGCACTATTAACACCTAGTGGTGAAGGGGGGCACTATTAACACCTAGTGGTGAAAGGGGGCACTATTAACACCTAGTGGTGAAGGGGGGCACTATTAACACCTAGTGGTGAAGGGGGGCACTATTAACACCTAGTGGTGAAGGGGGGCACTATTAACATTACATTTACATTTACATTTAAGTCATTTAGCAGACGCTCTTATCCAGAGCGACTTACAAATTGGTGCGTTCACCTTATGACATCCAGTGGAACGGCCACTTACAATAGTGCATCTAAATCTTTTAAAGGGGGGGGGGGGGTGAGAAGGATTACTTTATCCTATCCTAGGTATTCCTTAAAGAGGTGGGGTTTCAGGTGTCTCCGGAAGGTGGTGATTGACTCCGCTGTCCTGGCGTCGTGAGGGAGTTTGTTCCACCATTGGGGGGCCAGAGCAGCGAACAGTTTTGACTGGGCTGAGTCGGAACTGAACTTCCTCAGTGGTAGGGAGGCGAGCAGGCCAGAGGTGGATGAACGCAGTGCCCTTGTTTGGGTGTAGGGCCTGATCAGAGCCTGGAGGTACTGAGGTGCCGTTCCCCTCACAGCTCCGTAGGCAAGCACCATGGTCTTGTAGCGGATGCGAGCTTCAACTGGAAGCCAGTGGAGGGAGCGGAGGAGCGGGGTGACGTGAGAGAACTTGGGAAGGTTGAACACCAGACGGGCTGCGGCGTTCTGGATGAGTTGTAGGGGTTTAATGGCACAGGCAGGGAGCCCAGCCAACAGCGAGTTGCAGTAATCCAGACGGGAGATGACAAGTGCCTGGATTAGGACCTGCGCCGCTTCCTGTGTGAGGCAGGGTCGTACTCTGCGGATGTTGTAGAGCATGAACCTACAGGAACGGGCCACCGCCTTGATGTTAGCTGAGAACGACAGGGTGTTGTCCAGGATCACGCCAAGGTTCTTAGCGCTCTGGGAGGAGGACACAATGGAGTTGTCAACCGTGATGGCGAGATCATGGAACGGGCAGTCCTTCCCCGGGAGGAAGAGCAGCTCCGTCTTGCCGAGGTTCAGCTTGAGGTGGTGATCCGTCATCCACACTGATATGTCTGCCAGACATGCAGAGATGCGATTCGCCACCTGGTCATCAGAAGGGGGAAAGGAGAAGATTAATTGTGTGTCGTCTGCATAGCAATGATAGGAGAGACCATGTGAGGTTATGACAGAGCCAAGTGACTTGGTGTATAGCGAGAATAGGAGAGGGCCTAGAACAGAGCCCTGGGGGACGCCAGTGGTGAGAGCGCGTGGTGAGGAGACAGATTCTCGCCACGCCACCTGGTAGGAGCGACCTGTCAGGTAGGACGCAATCCAAGCGTGGGCCGCGCCGGAGATGCCCAACTCGGAGAGGGTGGAGAGGAGGATCGGATGGTTCACAGTATCGAAGGCAGCCGATAGGTCTAGAAGGATGAGAGCAGAGGAGAGAGAGTTAGCTTTAGCAGTGCGGAGCGCCTCCGTGATACAGAGAAGAGCAGTCTCAGTTGAATGACTAGTCTTGAAACCTGACTGATTTGGATCAAGAAGGTCATTCTGAGAGAGATAGCGGGAGAGCTGGCCAAGGACGGCACGTTCAAGAGTTTTGGAGAGAAAAAAGAAAGAAGGGATACTGGTCTGTAGTTGTTGACATCGGAGGGATCGAGTGTAGGTTTTTTCAGAAGGGGTGCAACTCTCGCTCTCTTGAAGACGGAAGGGACGTAGCCAGCGGTCAGGGATGAGTTGATGAGCGAGGTGAGGTAAGGGAGAAGGTCTCCGGAAATGGTCTGGAGAAGAGAGGAGGGGGATAGGGTCACGTGGGCAGGTTGTTGGGCGGCCGGCCGTCACAAGACGCGAGATTTCATCTGGGAGAGAGGGAGAAAGAGGTCAGAGCACAGGGTAGGGCAGTGTGAGCAGAACCAGCGGTGTCGTTTGACTTAGCAAACGAGGATCGGATGTCGTCGACCTTCTTTTCAAAATGGTTGACGAAGTCATCTGCAGAGAGGGAGGAGGGGGGGAGGAGGATTCAGGAGGGAGGAGAAGGTGGCAAAGAGCTTCCTAGGGTTAGAGGTAGATGCTTGGAATTTAGAGTGGAAGAAAGTGGCTTTAGCAGCAGAGACAGAAGAGGAAAATGTAGAGAGGAGGGAGTGAAAGGATGCCAGGTCCGCAGGGAGGCGAGTTTTCCTCCATTTCCACTCGGCTGCCCGGAGCCTTGTTCTGTGAGCTTGCAATGAGTCGTCGAGCCACGGAGCGGGAGGGGAGGACCGAGCCGGCCTGGAGGATAGGGGACATAGAGAGTCAAAGGATGCAGAAAGGGAGGAGAGGAGGGTTGAGGAGGCAGAATCAGGAGATTGGTTGGAGAAGGTTTGAGCAGAGGGAAGAGATGATAGGATGGAAGAGGAGAGAGTAGCGGGGAGAGAGAGCAAAGGTTGGGACGGCGCGATACCATCCAGTAGGGGCAGTGTGGGAAGTGTTGGATGAGAGCGAGAGGGAAAAGGATACAAGGTAGTGGTCGGAGACTTGGAGGAGTTGCAATGAGGTTAGTGGAAGAACAGCATCTAGTAAAGATGAGGTCGAGCGTATTGCCTGCCTTGTGAGTAGGGGGAAGGTGAGAGGGTGAGGTCAAAAGAGGAGAGGAGTGGAAAGAAGGAGGCAGAGAGGAATGAGTCAAAGGTAGACGTGGGGAGGTTAAAGTCGCCCAGCACTGTGAGAGGTGAGCCGTCCTCAGGAAAGGAGCTTATCAAGGCATCAAGCTCATTGATGAACTCTCCGAGGGAACCTGGAGGGCGATAAATGATAAGGATGTTAAGCTTGAAAGGGCTGGTAACTGTGACAGCATGGAATTCAAAGGAGGCGATAGACAGATGGGTAAGGGGAGAAAGAGAGAATGACCACTTGGGAGAGATGAGGATCCCGGTGCCACCACCCCGCTGACCAGAAGCTTTCGGGGTGTGCGAGAACACGTGGGCGGACGAAGAGAGAGCAGTAGGAGTAGCAGTGTTATCTGTGGTGATCCATGTTTCCGTCAGTGCCAAGAAGTCGAGGGACTGGAGGGAGGCATAGGCTGAGATGAACTCTGCCTTGTTGGCCGCAGATCGGCAGTTCCAGAGGCTACCGGAGACCTGGAACTCCACGTGGGTCGTGCGCGCTGGGACCACCAGATTAGGGTACGCGGCCACGCGGTGTGGAGCGTTTGTATGGTCTGTGCAGAGAGGAGAGAACAGGGATAGACAGACACATAGTTGACAGGCTACAGAAGAGGCTACGCTAATGCAAAGGAGATTGAAATGACAAGTGGACTACACGTCTCGAATGTTCAGAAAGTTAAGCTTACGTAGCAAGAATCTTATTGACTAAAATGATTAAAATGATACAGTACTGCTGAAGTAAGCTAGCTGGCAGTGGCTGCGTTGTTGACTTTGTAGGCTAGCTGGCAGTGGCTGCGTTGTTGACACTACACTAATCAAGTCGTTCCGTTGAGTGTGATAGTTACCACAGTGCTGCTATTCGGGGGCTAGCTGGCTAGATAGCAGTGTTGATTACGTTACGTTGCGTTAAAAGAACGACAATAGCTGGCTAGCTAACCTAGAAAATCGCTCTAGACTACACAATTCTCTTTGATACAAAGACGGCTATGTAGCTAGCTATGTAGCTAGCTACGATCAAACAAATCAAACCGTTGTACTGTTATGAAATGAAATGAAAATGTGATACTACCTGTGGAGCGAAGCGGAATGCGACCGGGTTGTTGAGTGAGGAAGTTCTATTCGGCAGACGTTGGCTAGCTGTTGGCTAGCTAGCAGTGTCTCCTACGTTAAGGACGACAAATAGCTGGCTAGCTAACCTCTGTAAATTAAGATAATCACTCTAAGACTACACACTCTAAACTACACAATTATCTTGGATACGAAGACAGCAAAGACAGCAAAGACAACTGGTAGACGGTGGACGTTAGCTAGCTGGCTAGCTGGCTAGCTGCTGGGCAGATAGCAGTGTAGGCTACGTTAGGACGACGAAATACGATGATTACGCAATTATCTTTGATACAAAGACGGCTATGTAGCTAGCTAAGGAGAAATTGCTAAGATTAGACAAATCAAACCGTTGTGCTATAGTGAAATGTAATGAAATGTAATGAAAAGTTATACTACCTGCGAGCCGAGGTGCGAATGCGACCGCTCGCTCCAACCCGGAGGGAGGGGGCACTATTAACACCTAGTGGTGAAGGGGGGGCACTATTAACACCTAGTGGTGAAGGGGGCACTATTAACACCTAGTGGTGAAGGGGGGCACTATTAACACCTAGTGGTGAAGGAGAGAGGGACACTTAACACCTAGTGGTGAATGGGGGGGGACACTTAACACCTAGTGGTGAATCGGGGGGGGGCATTTAACACCTAGTGGTGAATGGGGGGGGGGACACTATTAACATCTATGGTGAAGGAGAGAGGGACACTTAATACCTAGTGCTGAAGGAGAGGGGGACACTATTAATGTTACGCCCCTGAAAACAGGGGAGAAATAATCACGAGAGTGATACGGTGTTGTATTCTCAAGTCAACATTTAGTTCAATGAGAAAAAGACCGCGAATTTCCCCAGGAATATGGGTGGAGACTCATTATACATTATAGATTAAAAGCATTTCGTAGATCACAGATTAACACTTTTAGGCACCACAAAATAAAGTAATCAATATAACGTTTACACATTACTCTCACAATTCGTACCCTTTGACAGATTTGAACTTTAACACAATTATATGAATGTTATCAATCTCTATCAACTAATACTGAATGCATATTTTAACCTTAGATGTTTTAAGATCCTCACATACTATGAACTTACTAATACGTTTCAATGTATAACAGGCTATGAATATGTCCTTTAACCTGTCACACTCTCCCCGACAAAATAAATGTTGTCCCAACATTACCAACATTGTCTTCTTCAACAGTTCGTATGCACTGGACCTAGAAAATCCTCTTCTGTAAGGTAGTACTTGAGCAGAAGTCACGGGTCACAGTTCAAATATAACTAACAAGTTATATTCACAGTCCATATCTGTTGACCAGCTATATAACATAAGCAGTATTTTCTCATACTATTGATCAACAGTCCATCAATTTTAATGATCTATATGCATAGTCTGTAAATTGTCTCTTTTGACAGTCTGTGAAATCTGACAGTAGTCCATGGTCAAACATGTCAACTCTGTAGCCTCATGTTTGCTGAAGCCCATACATGTAAGGTGGCTGAAAGTAACATTGCTGTAGTGATGGCAGCCATGGAACCAGTCCTGGTGCAGAGTAGACAGGGAACAACTGTGGCTGTGGCTGTATACTGTAGCAGGAAGGATACCAAGCTGATCATAGGTGATACGTCTTGGAGGTGTCTCTCTTTGTGGCAGCTGGTAGGCTGGTTCCTCAGGTTCAGCAGCATCAGTATATGAAGGAAAGGCACTTGGTGGACGATCATCAGGCAAATTTTCAGCAGGCAAGTTACTCTCCTCAGCAGGCAGGTCTTTAACTGTTGTCTCCTCCAGCCGCTTTTCAACAAGAGGCTGTGCTGGTAGTGTATAAGGGACTGGCACTGCAACTGTCTGTTTCACTGTTGGGGGTCTGTGTTCCCACTCTCTCGCTGGTTCAGCATTCCTCTCCTCAGGTACTGTAGGAGATGTGGGAACCTGTAGCGGATCATGATGAAGGTCATATTCATCCCCACTGTCTTCATCAGAATCTAGAGTCTGTGATGCAGGCTGGTGTCTCCTCGTTTTCTGACTTTTGTCCACTTTGGTCATTTCTGGTTGTGTCTCAAAAGGTAAGTGGTCACAGGACATGAGCAGATTTCTGTGCAGGACCCTGGAGCGTCCCCTACCCTTTTCTGGTCTCAATTCATAAATCGGCAGGTCTGAACCCATTTGTCTCACCACTGTGTGAATTGTATCTTCCCAATAGTTACGGAGTTTTCCTGGTCCTCCTCTTGGTGTCAGGTTTTAATCAGAACTCGCTCGCCAGGCTGTAGCACTGAACTCCTAACTTTAGTGTCATAGTACTTCTTACTTCTTTCAGCGGCTTTCTGAGCATTTTCATTTGCAATGGCGTATGCTTCTTCCATCCCTCGTTTCCAGTTCTCCACGTATTCTCGCTGGTTACTGGAACCTGCCTCTGTGCACAATCCAAAGAGCATATCAACTGGAAGCCTGGGTGATCTCCCAAACAGAAGATAAAATGGTGAATAGCCAGTCACTTCGCAACGGGTGCAGTTATAGGCATAAACCAGTTTGTTCAGAGACTCCTTCCAATTTGACTTTTGTGTCTCAGTTAGTGTCTTTAACATTTGCAACAATGTTCTGTTCATGCGTTCCGCTTGACCGTTTCCCATCGGGTGATAGGGTGTTGTCCTGGACCCCGCCATGCCACTGAGTTTCTTTAACTGATGGAACAACTGATTTTCAAATTCTCCCCTTGGTCATGGTGGATGCGGGACGGGAACCCAAACTTCAGGGCAAAATCATTGAAGATGAGATTTGCAGCAGTTTTACCTGACTTTGATGTGGTGGCGTAGGCTTGAGTGAAACGTGTAAAATGATCAACAATCACAAGGATGTACTCATATCCTCCTTTGCATCTGTCGAGATGAAGGAAGTCTATACATACCAGTTCAAATGGCTGTGTTGTCACAATGTTTGTCAGAGGAGCTCTTGTTGCATGGGCTGGCCTTTTCTGCTTGACACAGCTACAAGTTTTAGTCACATAGTGCTCGATGTCAGATTGCATATATGGCCAGAAGAAGCGGTCACGTACTAGTGATACAGTGCGGTCAGTACCTTGGTGTCCCATGTTATTGTGCAACTCTTCCATCACTTTACCTTTGTACTGCTCTGGTAGAACTAACTGCTTGCGGGCTGTAGTGATTCTGTACAGAATGCCATCACTGTCTATTGTCAATTTGTCCCATTCTCTGAATAGGCATTTTGTCTTTGGACTGAATTTCTTTTGCTCTTTAACTGGCGGTTTGGAACCAGACAGTTTGAAATTGAGCACAGGACGGATGACCGGATCAGATTCTTGTGCTTCTCTTATCCCATCTTTTGGGATCGAGCTGGTTGTTGCAGTGGTTGTCTCACCTTCAGCTGATACTGACATCGATGCAGCTGAAAATGACCAAGGTACAACAGCCTCTTTCTGTACCTCAACTGCTTGTATCGTGGCGGCGATGGTGTCTGGTGGAAGCTCCTCAGAACATTCTCTCATCAGTGACTCTACATCCAGTGGCATCCTTGACAAAGCATCTGCATCACCGTTCTCTCTGCCTGGCCTGTACTTTATTGTAAAGTGGAAATCAGCCAAGTCTGCAACCCACCTGGAAGTGGTTGCGTTCAGTTTTGCAGTAGACAGAATGTAGCAGAGCGGGTTGTTATCACTGTATACAGTGAAGGTGGGAGCATAGTACAAATAGTCATGGAACTTATCAGTGATTGCCCATTTTAGAGCTAGAAATTCTAGCTTGCTCGAGTGGTAGTGATAGTTCTTCTCAGCTGCTGTTAAGGTTCGAGAGCCATAAGCAATGACCCTAAGCTTCCCCTCTTGCTTTTGATAAAGAACTGCTCCCAAGCCTTGGTGTGACGCATCAGTGTGTACAACAAATGGCTGAGTGAAATCAGGGAAACCTAAAACTGGTGGGTGAAGCAAACACTCAATCAGCTGTTCAAGTGCCTGTTGATGCTGGTCAGTCCACAGGATTGGCTTGTTTGAGGGCACCACATGACTTACTTTCTTTGTTTTTGTTTTCCGTGGGTGGTCAGGTAATTTCTCTGAATCTGCTTTCAGGAGGTCATACAGGCAGCTGGCACTCCTAGAAAAGTCTTTGATGTACTGTCTGTAGTAAGTGAGTAAACCAAGCATTTTTCTGAGCTGGCCCACAGTCTCTGGTCTGATTTCTTTCAATGCTCTTACTGCTTCAAAATCGGCTGGGTCAACTCGGCTGCCCTCTGCAGACACTATTCTGCCCAAATAACGGACCTGGGGTTTAAAGAGATCACACTTACTTGGTTTGAGTTTAATGCCATACTCTCTGAGACGCTGCAAAACTTTTCGCACATCATTCACATGGCTGTTGAATGTTTTACTGAAAACTAGCGTGTCGTCCAGATAAGGAATGCAGATGTTATCCCGGAGCCCTTCCAAACACTCCTCCATACACCGCTGAAAAGCTGCAGGAGCGTTCATGAGGCCGAATGGCATACGTATCCACTCATAGAGTCCCCACGGTGTCACAAATGCTGTCAGTGGTCTGCTTTCTTCAGAGATGAACCCCTGGTGATACGCTTTCCCCTGATCTAAGAGGGAGAACCAGGAATTACCACCTAAACTGTCCATGATGTCTTGGACCCGAGGGATGGGCTGGCGGTCGGGATGTGTCTTTCTGTTCAGATCTCTGTAATCTATACACAACCGGAGGGTCCCGTCCTTCTTACGAACGCACACGACAGGTGAGGAATATGAAGAGTTTGACTTCCTAACCCAGCCCTGGACTATGAGGTCATAAATGTAACCCTTCATCTCCTGATACAGTGGCCTGGGCACTGACATGTATGTGCGCTTTACTGGTTCAGAGTCCTTTAGAGAAATAGTCATTTTCAATCGTTCAATGCAGCCAATGTCATTGTCTGATCTGGAGAAGGAGTGACACTCTTCTCTAAGCATTTGCCTAACAACCTCTCTCTGTTCTTCGGTTAGGTGAGTTAAATCTACTGGTGGATCCCACTGTTCAGTAGCAGTACATGGGGTTCGAACGCTGGTGTGATTCACTGTGGCTGAGGTGACAGTTTTTTCAAAGACTTGGGCAGGTAACACAGTCATAATGGTTTGTACTGTACCGATGATTGTGCATCCTAGCAGGGCAATGTCGTGGTCAGTGGGGTTAGAGACATCAAGCAGGATAACTGGAAAAACACCTTTACTGACTCTGACTAGTGTGTCAAAGAACTCAAGGTCATCTGGCCACTGCGGGTTCAGGTCTGGCTGGAAAAGCATTGTCATGTCATCTTTGAAAGGCTGGGAAGCTACACGGCACTCAATCTGCATGCTACTGTGTTTTGGTACAGCAACCTTCTCTTTCTTGGTTTTCACTGCGTATTCATCTGTCTGTTCTGCGCTAACAGCCTGTATAAAAGCTCTCACCTTGTTTCTTTTGAGGCTTGGGAAAGCTGTTTTTACTGTACTGTATCGTTTAGTCTTTTCGGTCATTGTCAAGATGTGCTCGATAACATTGAAACCTATGATGGGATGAGATAGGTGACAGCCTTTCATTACCAGCACTGGGATGATCAGTTCCTTTGTTTGGTCAGTTTCAGAGGCTAGACGAATAGTTGTTTCAATCCATCCCAGGTACGGCATTTCAGTCCCATTTGCTGCAGTCAACCTTAGATCATCAGGTGAGTCCAAGATTTCTGAAACATCTCTCAGCCTTGCGTTTGGGAGAGATTCCTCTTTCCATCGTTCATCAATGACCGATACCTGAGAGCCTGTGTCCCATAAAGCTTGGAGGTGGTGGCGATTTAGGTGACACTCAATAAGGCACTGTCTGCCGACTAGCGAGGTGACCTTACGGGGGTGGCAACCTTGAGCTAGGGATGGTAAGGAGTGGGCATTTTTCTCTGTGCAGGAAAACCTTTCACTGGTAGAGTCAATTTTCAGGTGAGTGCATTTTTTCTTATGTTTAGTCCAATGTTGGTTTTGACATACTTTGGAACAGTACAGTGTCTCTTTACATGATGAACATTGTTTCAGGTTCTCAAATGACTCTTCTCTGGCACAATTTGCACATTTCTGGGACTTTTTGGTAGCTACGGTTAACACTCGTCCCTCAGCGGTAACCCGTTTCCGTTTAAAGGGGCCTCCCTTGATGGTCTGGCTCCCCGGATTTTACATCCAGCTTGAAAATGTTCTCCACTCCCACATCGGAAGCAGTGTGTGCAGCGTGCATCTGTTCTGGCCTGCTGGCAGACAAAACACCTCCTTGGAGCTTGAGAGTGGTTGGTATACCGGTTAGGTGCATATTGATGCTGTGCAGGGTCAAGTGCTTGGGACCGACTGTAGTTGCTGTAATACTGCTGCTGGGAAACAGGTGGCTGGGGGTCCCTATCTGGCCTCCTAACTGGGGGTGGGGCATAGGCACAAGGCTGTGACTGAAACATAGGCTGCTGTAATGTCTCCTTAATCTGAGCAATCTCTGCACTGAGACCTTTTAGAGAAGCTACACCTGTCTTAAGTTCAGCTAACTCTGTTAACAGTTCTGCGGGTATCGTAGCTTTGGCTTCCTTCACAGAACACTTTGCAGATGGCATATCCTCTAACTGGACTACACTTACAGTTGTAGCAGGCTGTGGGGCATTAAAACGCTTTTTGTTTCGTCTTTCTCTCTCATTAGCACAAGCAATGTTAAGCTTCTCTAGCAAAACCTCATCTGATGTTTCGCTCTCTAGCAGGAGAGGCTGCATGTCTATCCTGATACTGTCACTCTGGAGACCCGTAAGGACTGTGTGTAAACACATGCTCTGGACTAGAGCAGGGTCATACTTAAGCCCTGATTCTGACTCCTGGGATGCAAACAGTACTTTTTGCCTCAAATCTAAAACGCGCATCAGGAAGCTTTGAGGGGTCTCCTTGCTATGCTGTGCTTCTGAAGCTAGCTGTTTGTAAAGCTCTGTTGCACTCTTCTCTTGGAAGTGGGAACGCAGGATACATCTAAGTGTGGGAAGAGTAAGCTGGGGTTTACCTTCCAAGTAGCTGCGTAGCTGTGAGCCTGGAGAAATAGCCCTGACTACTGCGTCTACTATTTCTACCTCAGGATATCCTCTGTTAAGTCCATTTTCAATCTGATGGGCAAGGCTGGAAAAAATCAGTTTTTCTTTTTGGCCCGGTTCACCTATCTGACCAGAAATTTTAAACTCTTTGCGCCAGTATGAGCTGGGCTGTGCATTGGGTGAGAGCGGCACGCTCCTCTGAAAATTGGCATGGTGTTGGGGCTGACGCAGAGAATCACTGACTTTGGCTGCAGTAATCTGCTCAGTTCCCACCCCTTGTTGTGGGGTTACAGTTCTCATTTCCTCTATTCTGTGATGTGTTCCGGCTGGTTCAATATCATGGTCACCTTGCCCTGTTTTGTTATCTCTGCCACTGATCATCTCTGTCATTTCGTCTCTAAGTAGCAACAATTCCGACATGCCGCCATCTTCTAACTCTGTGACTTCCTCTCTTTCAAGGAACATCATAATGCGAGTCATTAATGCTATGCGGGATTTGTCTTTAACATCTCTTCTCTGTTCGCCTGATATTTCAAGGAAATCACATATCTCTAGTAATTTGTCTTTAGTCAGGGTGTGTAATTCTCCTACTACCTCTTCCTGTAGTTCTTCCAAGGCGCTTGTCATGTTGACAGAACAGGAGGAACTTTTACTGTGCAGGAGTTGACTCTGAATTAGATGGTCCTTACTGTCTCTGATGGTCGATCAATGGCCTCAGTTGACACGTACTTAACCACTAACTTCCAACTTCCCTCGAACAGCAACACTTTCCTCACTGCAGCCTGCCTGAGTTGTTATGTGGAGATTTAGCTGGCTCGGAATTCAGCGACCAGGGTGTGGAAACTGGACATGTGAGCAGCAATCTCAGCGGAGCCTCCAAAAATGTTACGCCCCTGAAAACAGGGGAGAAATAATCACGAGAGTGATACGGTGTTGTATTCTCAAGTCAACATTTAGTTCAATGAGAAAAAGACCGCGAATTTCCCCAGGAATATGGGTGGAGACTCATTATACATTATAGATTAAAAGCATTTCGTAGATCACAGATTAACACTTTTAGGCACCACAAAATAAAGTAATCAATATAACGTTTACACATTACTCTCACAATTCGTACCCTTTGACAGATTTGAACTTTAACACAATTATATGAATGTTATCAATCTCTATCAACTAATACTGAATGCATCTTTTTAACCTTAGATGTTTTAAGATCCTCACATACTATGAACTTACTAATACTTTTCAATGTATAACAGGCTATGAATATGTCCTTTAACCTGTCACATTAACACCTAGTGGTGAAGGAGAGAGGGGGACACTATTAACACCTAGTGGTGAAGGAGGGGGGGGACACTATTAACACCTAGTGGTGAAGGACGGGGGACACTATTAACACCTAGTGGTGAAGGAGGGGGGGACACTATACTGGGTCCTGGACTTCCTGACAGGCTGACCCCAGGTGGTGAAGGTAGGCAACAATGCCCCCACTACGCTGATCCTCAACATGTTGGCCACCACAGGGGTGCGTGAGGGCCCTGGTGGAGGAGGTGAGGGCCCTGGTGGAGGAGGTGAGGGCCCTGGTGGAGGAGGTGAGGGCCCTGGTGGAGGAGGTGAGGGCCCTGGTGAAGGAGGGGGGGACACTATACTGGGTCCTGGACTTCCTGACAGGCTGACCCCAGGTGGTGAAGGTAGGCAACAATGCCCCCACTACGCTGATCCTCAACATGTTGGCCACCACAGGGGTGCGTGCTCAGCCCCCTCCTGTACTCCCTGTTCACTGCCTGCTCATGCACGTCTCCGACACAATCATCATGTTCTGTGACGACGCAACAGTGGTAGGCCTGATTACCAACAACGACGAGACAGACTACAGGGAGGAGGTGAGGGCCCTGGTGGAGGAGGTGAGGGCCCTGGTGGAGGAGGTGAGGGCCCTGGCAGAGTGGTGCCAGGAAAATAAACATCAACAAAACGGAGCTGATCGTTGGACATCAGGAGACAGAAGAGACAGCATGCTCCCATCCACATCGACAGGGCTGCAGTGGAGAGCATCCTGTCAGTCTGTATCGCCGCCTGGTACGGCAATTGCACTGTCTGCAACCGCAGTGCTCTCCAGAGGGTGGTGCGGTCTGCCCAACACGTCATCGGGTGGAAACTACCTGCCCTCCAGGACACCTACAGCACCCGATGTCACAGGAAGGCCAAGAAGATCATCAAGGATCTCAGCTACCCGAGCCACTGCCTGTTCATCCCGTTATCATCCAGAAGGCGAGGTCAGTACAGGTACATCAAAGCTGGGACCGAGAGACTGAGAAACATCTTCTATCTCCAGGCCATCAGATTGTTAAATAGTTACCACTAACCGGGCTCTGCCCTGAACCTTAGTCACTGTTACTAGCAGGCTACCACCCGACACTCTGCCCTGAACCTTAGTCACTGTTACTAGCAGGCTACCACCCGACACCCTGCCCTGAACCTTAGTCACTGTTACTAGCCGGCTACCACCTGACACCCTGCCCTGAACCTTAGTCACTGTTACTAGCCGGCTAGCACCCGACACCCTGCCCTGAACCTTAGTCACTGTTACTAGCCGGCTACCACCTGACACCCTGCCCTGAACCTTAGTCACTGTTACTAGCCGGCTAGCACCCGCCACCCTGCCCTGAACCTTAGTCACTGTTACTAGCCGGCTAGCACCCGACACCCTGCCCTGAACCTTAGTCACTGTTACTAGCCGGCTAGCACCCGCCACCCTGCCCTGAACCTTAGTCACTGTTACTAGCCGGCTAGCACCCGACACCCTGCCCTGAACCTTAGTCACTGTTACTAGCCGGCTACCACCCGACACCCTGCCCTGAACCTTAGTCACTGTTACTAGCCGGCTAGCACCCGACACCCTGCCCTGAACCTTAGTCACTGTTACTAGCCGGCTACCACCCGACACCCTGCCCTGAACCTTAGTCACTGTTACTAGCCGGCTAGCACCCGACACACTGCACCTTAGAGACTGCTGCCCTATGTACATATGAACACTGGTCATATTTAACCCACTTCATATGTAAACACTGTGTTTAGGTCTTCCTATATAACTACTGCTGTACACACCTTCTCTATAAACATACTGTCTATAGTGTCAATACACACCATTATTTGTATATAGAAAACATTCCGGACTCTGACATCTGATATTTCTTAATTTCTAAATTTTTTACTTGATATATTATGTGTGTATTGTGTTGTATTGCTAGGGTACTACTGCACTGTTGGAGCTAGAAACAAAAGCTTTTGACAGCACCTACGATAATATCTGTGTACGTGACAAATAAACGTTGATTTGATTTGTATCCGTGGTAACAGGTCGCTAGCGTTGCCGTCCCACAGAGTCTTCAGTGTGTGTGTGTGTGTGTGTGTGTGTGTGTGTGTGTGTGTGTGTCTGTGAGAGAAAAAGAGACTGTGTATGTGTGTGTGACTTTTTTGTGATGACCTCACTACCCTCTGGGGATTGGATCAATTTCTGGGGCTGCTGCCTCTGTCCCCTTCTCTTCCGCTCTCTCTCTCCACCCTCTCTCTCTCTCTCCACCCTCTCTCTCGATCCACCCTGTCTCTCTCTCCTTTCTCTCTCTCTCTCTCTCCACCCTCTCTCTCTCTCCACCCTCTCTCTCTCTCCACCCTCTCTCTCTCCACTCGCTCTCTCTCTCCACCCTCTCTCTCTCAATCCACCCTCTCTCCTACTCCACCCTCTCTCTCTCTTGATCCACCCTCTCTCTCCACCCTCTCTCTCTCGATCCACCCTCTCTCTCTCTCTCCACCCTCTCTCTCTCTCCACCCTCTCTCTCTCTCTCTCCACCCTCTCTCTCTCTCCACCCTCTCTCCCGATCCACCCTCTCTCTCCACCCTCTCTCTCTCTCCACCCTCTCTCTCTCTCCACCCTCTCTCTCTCTCTCCACTCTCTCTCTCCACTCTCTCTCCACTCTCTCTCTCCACCCTCTCTCTCTCTCCACCCTCTCTCTCCACCCTCTCTCTATCTGCTCTCTCTCTCCACCCTCTCTCTCTCCACCCTCTCTCTCTCTCCACCCTCTCTCTCTCCACCCTCTCTCTCTCTCCACCTTCTCTCTCTCTCCACCCTCTCTCTCTCTCCACTCTCTCTCTCTCCCTCTCTCTCTCTTTCCACCCTCTCTCTCCACCCTCTCTCTCTCTCCACTCTCTCTCTCTCCACCCTCTCTCTCTCTCTCTTTCTTTCTCTGTTTCATCCTCCATCTCTTTCTTTACCTCTCTTTATCTCCATCATAAGATATCTCAATTTCTTTATCAAATTCTCCCCATGCATGTTTCACACAAAAGAACAGGTTGAATAGAGTCAGATAGGAATCTCCCTACTGAACTACAATACAATACTATATACTGTGTGTTTTCCAAATGGCACTCTATTCCCTATTCAGTGCACTACTTCCAACGAGGGTCCATAGGGATCTGGTCAAGAGTAGTGCACTAGATATTGAATAGGGCGTCATTTGGGATGAAGCCCATACATTCCAATTAGTAGATTGGGACGACTAATCCACTCCCCTCCACCTCCTCCCTCTCTCCCGCCCTCTACTACATTAATTGGATTGGTCGCCTGCCCACTTGAAAGGAGTGAAAAGAGAGAAAGAAGGAAAGAAAAGAGAGAGAGCAACCATTAATCCCATTGTATGAGAACAAGAGACGGGAACTCCAAGAAAGCGGTGTGTGTGTGTGTGTGTGTGTGTGTATGTGTGTGTGTGTAGGTCTTTGTGGACCCAGTTAAATCTGGCACAGTGAAAGGCAGCTCCTAAATAAGAACCCCTAACCCTTTATGTGACTCTCACACTCTGGTTTTCATCTGAGAGTGAGGGGAGGGGGAGGAACAGAGGAGGGGGGGGGGGAGGGGAGAGGAACAGAGGGGAGGGGGAGAGGGGAGGGGAGAGAGGAACAGAGGAGAGAGGAACAGGGAGTGAGGGGAGAGAGGAACAGAGGGGAGAGGGGGAGAGAGGAACAGGGGAGAGAGGAACAGAGGGGAGAGGGGAGAGAGAAACAGAGGGAGAGGGGAGAGAGAGAAACAGAGTGAGAGGGGGAGAGAGGAACAGAGGGGAGGGGGGAGAGAGGAACAGAGGGGAGAGGGGAGAGAGGGACAGAGGGAGAGAGAAATAGAGGGGGAGAGGGGGAGAGAGGAACAGGGGCGAGAGGAACAGGGGAGAGAGGAACAGAGGGGAGAGAGGAACAGGGGAGAGAGGAACAGAGGGAGAGAGAAGAGCGAGGGAGGAAGAGAGAGAGGGGAGAGAGCGAGGAACAGAGGGGCGAGAGGGAGGGAGAAGAGTGAGAGGAGAGGGAGAGGGAGTGAGAAGAGTGAGAGGAGAGAGGGAGAGGGAGAGAGAAGAGTGAGAGAAGAGGGGGAGAGAAGAGAGAGAGAGAGAGAGGGAGAGAGAAAGAGAGAGAGAGAGAGAGAGAGAGAGAGAGAGAGAGGGAGAGAGAGAGAGAGAGAGAGAGAGGAACAGAGGGATTATGGGGAAGGGGAATGAGAGGGCTACTTACACAGTGTTGGGAAGGGATCACAGCAGAGATTGAATGAGGGTATAAGGAGTTCAGAGGTTTCAGTGCAGGACAGGGGCTGAGGTGTTCAGAGAGTTCAGTGCAGGACAGGGGCTGAGGTGTTCAGTGCAGGACAGGGGCTGAGGTGTTCAGTGCAGAACAGGGGCTGAGGTGTTCAGTGCAGGACAGGGGCTGAGGTGTTCAGAGACTTCAGGGCAGGACAGGGGCTGAGGTGTTCAGAGAGTTCAGTGCAGGACAGGGGCTGAGGTGTTCAGAGAGTTCAGGGCAGGACAGGGGCTGAGGTGTTCAGAGAGTTCAGTGCAGGACAGGGGTTGAGGTGTTCAGAGACTTCAGGGCAGGACAGGGGCTGAGGTGTTCAGAGAGTTCAGGGCAGGACAGGGGCTGAGGTGTTCAGAGAGTTCAGTGCAGGACAGGGGCTGAGGTGTTCAGTGCAGGACAGGGGTTGAGGTGTTCAGAGAGTTCAGTGCAGGACACGGGCTGAGGTGTTCAGTGCAGGACAGGGGTTGAGGTGTTCAGAGAGTTCAGTGCAGGACAGGGGCTGAGGTGTTCAGGGCAGGACAGGGGCTGAGGTGTTCAGAGAGTTCAGTGCAGGACAGGGGCTGAGGTGTTCAGGGCAGGACAGGGGCTGAGGTGTTCAGAGAGTTCAGTGCAGGACAGGGGCTGAGGTGTTCAGTGCAGGACAGGGGTTGAGGTGTTCAGAGAGTTCAGTGCAGGACACGGGCTGAGGTGTTCAGTGCAGGACAGGGGCTGAGGAGTTCAGAGGTTTCAGTGCAGGACAGGGGCTGAGGTGTTCAGAGAGTTCAGTGCAGGACACGGGCTGAGGTGTTCAGGGCAGGACAGGGGCTGAGGTGTTCAGAGAGTTCAGGGCAGGACAGGGGCTGAGGCGTTCAGAGAGTTCAGTGCAGGACAGGGGTTGAGGTGTTCAGAGAGTTCAGTGCAGGACAGGGGCTGAGGTGTTCAGGGCAGGACAGGGGCTGAGGCGTTCAGAGAGTTCAGTGCAGGACAGGGGCTGAGGTGTTCAGTGCAGGACAGGGGTTGAGGTGTTCAGAGAGTTCAGTGCAGGACACGGGCTGAGGTGTTCAGTGCAGGACAGGGGTTGAGGTGTTCAGAGAGTTCAGTGCAGGACAGGGGTTGAGGTGTTCAGAGAGTTCAGTGCAGGACAGGGGCTGAGGTGTTCAGAGAGTTCAGTGCAGGACAGGGGTTGAGGTGTTCAGAGAGTTCAGTGCAGGACAGGGGCTGAGGTGTTCAGAGAGTTCAGTGCAGGACAGGGGCTGAGGTGTTCAGAGAGTTCAGGGCAGGACAGGGGCTGAGGTGTTCAGAGAGTTCAGGGCAGGACAGGGGCTGAGGTGTTCAGGGCAGGACACGGGCTGAGGTGTTCAGAGAGTTCAGGGCAGGACACGGGCTGAGGTGTTCAGAGAGTTCAGTGCAGGACAGGGGCTGAGGTGTTCAGAGAGTTCAGTGCAGGACAGGGGTTGAGGTGTTCAGAGAGTTCAGTGCAGGACAGGGGTTGAGGTGTTCAGAGAGTTCAGTGCAGGACAGGGGCTGAGGTGTTCAGAGAGTTCAGGGCAGGACAGGGGCTGAGGTGTTCAGTGCAGGACAGGGGCTGAGGCGTTCAGAGAGTTCAGTGCAGGACAGGGGCTGAGGTGTTCAGAGAGTTCAGTGCAGGACAGGGGCTGAGGTGTTCAGAGAGTTCAGTGCAGGATAGGTTCATCATGGATGGATAGTGTGGGACAAGAGCTCAACTCTTCCACTGAGGGCAGGACATGATTCGACTGGGAAGACAATAAACAATAACACAACACAAACAAAATAGCTAAGAATGAGTTAGTATCATTCTGAATTGATTTCGACATCCCAGAGAACACAGTAGAAACTTCGATATGTTCAGCAAGCTCCTTGTAGTTGCCCTTGTTAGTGGAACTTTCCCTCACATTGTGCCACCTTGCTTCGTCTTACCACCCTCTCTCTCTCTCTCTCCACCCTCTCTCTCTCTCTCTCCACCCTCTCTCTCACCACCCTCTCTCTCTCTCCACCCTCTCTCTCTCTCTCTCTCTCTCTCTCTCTCTCTCTCTCTCTCTCTCTCCACCCTCTCTCTCTCTCCACCCCCTCTCTCTCCACCCTCTCTCTCTCTCCACCCTCACTCTCTCTCCACCCTTTCTTTCTCCACCCTCTCTCTCTCACTCTCTCCACCCTCTCTCTCTCCACCCTCTCTCTCTCTCCACCCCCTCTCTCTCTCCACCCCCAATTTGTAAGTCGCTCTGGATAAGAGCGTCTGCTAAATGACTTAAATGTAAATGTAATGTAAATGTTTGTTTATTCCATGTGTAACTCTGTGTTGTTGTTTGTGTCGCACTGCTTTGCTTTATCTTGGCCAGGTCGCAGTTGTAAATGAGAACTTGTTCTCAACAGGCCTACCTGGTTAAATAAAGGTGAAATAAAAAAATAAAAAATGTATAATATGCATGTCAATCGCTCATGGCTCATACAGTCAATAACACAATAGAAAAGTCTATATACAGTGTGTGCAAATGGCGTGAGGATGTAAGGCAATAAATAGGCCATAGTAGCGAAGTAAATACAATTTAGCAAATTAACACTGGAGTGACAGATGTGCAGATGATGATGTGCAAGTAGAGATACTGGGGTGCAACAGAGCAGGAGGGTAAGTAATAATAGGTAGATTGGATGGGCTATTTACAGATGGGCTGTGTACAGCTGCAGCGATCAGTAAGCTGCTCAGATAGCTGATGCTTAAAGTTAGTGAGGGAGATATAAGTCTCCAACTTCAGAGATTTTTGCAATTTGTTCCAGTCATTGGCAGCAGAGAACTGTAAGGAAAGGCGGCCTAAGGAAGTGTTGGCTTTGGGGATGACCAGGGAAATATACCTGCTGGAGTGCATGCTACAGGTGGGTGCTGCTATGGTGACCAGTGAGCTGAGATAAGGCGGGGCTTTACCTAGCAAAGACTTTTGGATTACCTGGAGCCAGTGGGTCTGGCAACGAATATGTAGCGAGGGCCAGCCGACGAGAGCATACAGGTCACAGTGGTGGGTAGTATAAGGTGCTTTAGTAACAAAACGGATGGGATTGTGATAGACTGCATCCAGTTTGCTGAGTAGAGTGTTGAAGGCTATTTTGTAAATGACATCGCCAAAGTCGAGGATCGGTAGGATAGTCAGTTTCACGAGGGTATGTTTGGCGGTGTGAGCGAAGGAGGCTTTGTTGCGAAATAGGAAGCCGATTCTAGATTTGATTTTGGATTGGAGATGTTTAATATGAGTCTGGAAGGAGAGTTTACAGTCTAGCCAGACACCTAGGTATTTGTAATTGTCCACATATTCTAGGTCAGAACCGTCCAGAGTAGTGATGCTAGTCGGGTGGGCGGGTGCGGGCAGCGATCAGTTGAAAAGCATGCATTTAGTTTGACTAGAGTTTAAGAGCAGTTGGAGGCCACGGAAGGAGTGTTGTATGGCATTGAAGCTCGTATGGAGGTTTGTTAACACAGTATCCAAAGAAGGGCCATATGTATACAGAATGGCGTCGTCTGCATAGAGGTGGATCAGGTAATCACCCGCAGCAAGAGCGACATCGTTGATATTTACAGAGAAAATAGTCGGCCCGAGAATTTAACCCCTGTGGTACCCCCATAGAGACTGCCAGAGGTCCGGACAACAGGCCCTCCGATTTGACACACTGAACTCTATCTAAGAAGTAGTTGGTGAACCAGGTGAGGCAGTCATTAGAGAAACCAAGGCTGTTGAGTCTGCCGATAAGAATACGGTGATAGACAGAGTCGAAAGCCTTGGCAAGGTCGATGAAGACGGCTGCAAAGTACTTTTATCGATAGCGGTTATGATATAATTTAATACCTTGAGCGTGGCTGAGGTGCACCAGTGACCAGCTCGGAATCCGGATTGCACAGCGTAGAAGGCACAGTGGGATTCGAAATGGTCAGTGATCTGTTTATTAACTTGGCTTTCGAAGACTTTAGAAAGGCAGGGCAGGATGGATATGGATGGATATACTGTAGCTCTGTAACAGTTTGGGTCTAGAGTGTCACCCCCTTTGAAGAGGGGGATGACCGTGGCAGCTTTCCAATCTTTAGGGATCTCGGACGATACGAAAGAGAGGGTGAACAGACTGGTAATAGGGGTTGCAACAATGATTTTAGATAATTTTAGAAATAGAGGGTCCATGTGTTCTAGCCCGGCTGATTTGTACGGTTCCAGGTTTTGCAGCTCTTTCAGAACATCTGCTATCTGGATTTGGGTGAAGGAGAGGCTGGGGAGGCTTGGGCAAGTAACTGTGGGGGTGCGGAGCTGTTGGCCGGGCTTGGGGTAGCCAGGAGGAAAGCATGGCCAGCCGTAGAGAAATGTTTACTGAAATTCTCGATTATCGTGGATTTATCGGTGGTGACAGTGTTTCCTAGCCTCAGTGCTGTGGGCAGCTCGGAGGAGGTGCTCTTATTCTCCATGGACTGTGTCCCAGTGTCCCAAAACGTTTTGGAGTTAGAGCTACAGGATGTGAATTTCTGTTTGAAAAAGATAGCCTTTGCTTTCCTGACTGATTGCGTGTATTGGTTCCTAACTTCCCCGAAAAGGGTGCTAGTGCAGTCCACCACAGGATGTTTTGTGCTGGTCGAGGGCAGTCAGGTCTGAAGTGAACCAAGGACTATATCTGTTCTTAGTTCAACATTTTTTGAAAAGGGCATGCTTATTTAAGATGGTGAGGAAATTACTTTTAAAGAACGACCAGACATTCTCTACCTACGGGATGAGGTCAATATCCTTCCAGGATACTCGGGCCAGGTCGATTAGAAAGGCCTGCTCGCAGAAGTGTTTTAGGGAGCGTTTGGCAGTGATGAAGGGTGACCGTTTGACCGAGTATCCATAGCGGATGCAGGCAATGAGGCAGTGATCGCTGAGATCCTGGTTGAAAACAGCAGAGGTGTATTTGGAGGGCAGGTTGGTCAGGATAATATCTATGAGGGTGCCATGTTTATCAAATCAAATCAAATGTATTTATATAGCCCTTCGTACATCAGCTGATATCTCAAAGTGCTGTACAGAAACCCAGCCTAAAACCCCAAACAGCAAGCAATGCAGGTGTAGAAGCACGGTGGCTAGGAAAAACTCCCTAGAAAGGACAAAATCTAGGAAGAAACCTAAAGAGGAATCAGGCTATGTGGGGTGGCCAGTCCTCTTCTGGCTGTGCCGGGTGGAGATTATAACAGAACATGGCCAAGATGTTCAAATGTTCATAAATGACCAGCATGGTCCAATAATAATAAGGCAGAACAGTTGAAACTGGAGCAGCAGCACGGCCAGGTGGACTGGGGACAGCAAGGAGTCATCATGTCAGGTAGTCCTGAGGCATGGTCCTAGGGCTCAGGTCCTCCGAGAGAGAGAAAGAAAGAGAGAATTAGAGAGAGCACACTTAAATTCACACAGGACACCGAATAGGACAGGAGAAGTACTCCAGATATAACAAACTGACCCTAGCCCCCGACACATAAACTACTGCAGCATAAATACTGGAGGCTGAGACAGGAGGGGTCAGGAGACACTGTGGCCCCATCCGAGGACACCCCCGGACAGGGCCAAACAGGAAGGATATAACCCCACCCACTTTGCCAAAGCACAGCCCCCACACCACTAGAGGGATATCTTCAACCACCAACTTACCATCCTGAGACAAGGCTGAGTATAGCCCACAAAGATCTCCGCCACGGCACAACCCAAGGGGCGCCAACCCAGACAGGATGACCACATCAGTGACTCAACCCACTCAGGTGACGCACCCCTCCCAGGGACGGTATGAGAGAGCCCCAGTAAGCCAGTTAGCTCCTGTAATAGGGTTAGAGGCAGAGAGGGTAATTTTGGGGCTTCACCATGTTTCATTGAAATGTACAGCTGTGTGTAATCCGCATAGCAGTGAAAGTTAAAATTATGTTTTCGAATGACATCCTCAAGAGGTCAAATATATAGTGAAAACAATAGTGGTCCTAAAACGGAACCTTGAGGAACACCGACATTTACAGTTGATTTGTCAGAGGACAAACCATTCACAGAGACAAACTGATATCTTCCGACAGATAAGATGTAAACCAGGCCAGAACTTGTCCGTGTAGACCAATTTGGGTTTCCAATCTCTCCAAAAGAATGTGGTGATCGATGGTATCAAAAGCAGCACTAAGGTCTAGGAGCACGAGGACAGATGCAGAGCCTCGGTCTGATGCCATTAAAAGGTCATTTACCACCTTCACAAGTGCTGTCTCAGTGCTATGATGGGGTCTAAAACCAGACTGAAGCATTTCGTATACATTGTTTGTCTTCAGGAAGGCAGTAAGTTGCTGCGCAACAGCCTTTTCTAAACATTTTGAGAGGAATGGAAGATTCGATATAGGCCGATAGTGTTTTATATTTTCTGGGTCAAGGTTTGGCTTTTTCAAGAGAGGCTTTATTACTGCCACTTTTAGTGAGTTTGGTACACATCCGGTGGATAGAGAGCCGTTTATTATGTTCAACATAGGAGGGCCAAGCACAGGAAGCAGCTCTTTCAGTAGTTTAGTTGGAATATGGTCCAGTATGCAGCTTGAAGGTTTAGAGGCCATGATTATTTTCATCATTGTGTCAAGAGATATAGTACTAAAACATTTGAGCGTCTCTCTTGATCCTAGGTCCTGGCAGAGTTGTGCAGACTCAGGACAACTGAGCTTTGGAGGAATACGCAGATTTAAAGAGGAGTCCGTAATTTGCTTTCTAATAATCATGATCTTTTCCTCTTTTAAAGAAGTTAATAAATTTATCACTGCTAAAGTGAAAGCCATCCTCTCTTGGGGAATGCTGCTTTTTAGTTAGCTTTGCGACAATATCAAAAAGGAATTTCGGATTGTTCTTATTTTCCTCAATTAAGTTAGAAAAATAGGATGATTGAGCAGCAGTAAGGGCTCTTCGGTACTGCACGGTACTGTCTTTCCAAGCTAGTCGGAAGACTTCCAGTTTGCGTTCCAATTTTCTGGAAGCTTGCTTCAGAGCTCGGGTATTTTCTGTGTACCAGGGAGCTAGTTTCTTATGAGAAATGTTTTTCGTTTTTAGGGGTGCAACTGCATCTAGGGTATTGCGCAAGGTTAAATTGAGTTCCTCAGTTAGGTGGTTAGCTGATTTTTGTCCTCTAGCGTCCTTGGGGAGACAGAGGGAATCTGGAAGGACATCAAGGAATCTTTGTGTTGTCTGTGAATTTATAGCACGACTTTGGATGTTCCTTGGTTGGGGTCTGAGCAGATTATTTGTTGCAATTGCAAACGTAATAAAATGGTGGTCCGATAGTCCAGGATTTTGAGGAAAAACATTAAGATCCACAACATTTATTCCATTGGACAAAACTAGGTCCAGAGTATGACTGTGACAGTGAGTGGGTCCAGAGACATGTTGGACAAAACCCAATGAGTCAATGATGGCTCCGAAAGCCTTTTGGAGTGGGTCTGTGGACTTTTCCATGTGAATATTAAAGTCACCAAAGATTAGAATATTATCTGCTATGACTACAAGGTCCGATAGGAATTCAGGGAACTCAATGAGGAACGCTGTATATGGCCCAGGAGGCCTGTAAACAGTAGCTATAAAAAGTGATTGAGTAGGCTGCATAGATTTCATGACTAGAAGCTCAAAAGACGAAAACGTCATAGATTTAGAGTTGTACCTGGTGGGTTCCTTGATAATTCTTGTGAGATTGAGGGCATATATCTTAGATTGTAGGACTGCCGGGGTGTTAAGCATATCCCAGTTTAGGTCACCTAACAGAATGAACTCTGAAGATAAATGGGGGGCAATCAATTCACATATGTCCAGGGCACAGCTGGGAGCTGAGGGGGGTCTATAACAGGTGGCAACAGTGAGAGACTTATTTCTGGAGAGAATCATTTTTTAAATTAGATGCTCAAACTGTTTGGGCATAGGTCCGGAAAGTATGACAGGCTCTCTCTGCAGTAGATTGTAACTCCTCCCCCTTTGGCAGTTCTATCTTGACGGAAAATGTTGTAGTTGGGTATGGAAATCTCTGAATTTTTGGTGGCCTTCCTAAGCCAGGATTCAGACATGGCAAGGACATCAGGATTGGCCGAGTGTGCTAAAGCAGTGAGTAAAACAAACTTAGGGAGGAGGCTTCTGATGTTAACATGCATGAAACCAAGGCTTTTACAGTTGCAGAAGTCAACAAAAGAGAGCGCCTGGGGACATGCAGGGCCTGGGTTAACTTCCACATCACCCAAGGATGTGGAGCTCTACGTGCTGCCCTGTTCTGGGCCAGTTGTAATTATCCAATGTCAGCTAACAATTTTTAGATTACTAAATTAGTTTAACAGCTAGCTATCTAAACTTATTATCATGGTGGAATTCCCGGCCAGGGAGCTCCCATTGATATTAAAAACTGCAAACAGCCTCCCGGGTGGCTCAGTGGTTAAGGGCGCTGTACTGCAGCGCCAGCTGTACCACCAGAGATTCTGGGTTTGCGCCCAGGCTCTGTCGTAACCGGCCACGACCGGGAGGTCCGTGGGGCGACGCACAATTGGCAAAGCGTCGCCTGGGTTAGGGAGGGTTTGGCCGGTAGGGATATCCTTGTCTCATAGCGCACCAATGACTCCTGTGGTAGGCCGGGCGCAGTGCACCCTAACCAAGGTTGCCAGGTGCACGGTGTTTCCTCCGACACATTGGTGCGGCTGGCTTCCGGGTTCTGTGTTAAGAAGCAGTGCGGCTTGGTTGGGTTGTGTATCGGAGGACGCATGACTTTCAACCTTCGTCTCTCCCGAGCCCGTACGGGAGTTGTAGCGATGAGACAAGATAGTAGCTATTAACAATTGGATACCACAAAATTGGGGGTAAAATTTAAAAAAATTATCTCCACCCTATGGCAAAATGTGTAGAATCTTCTCCACCCTATGGCAAAATGTGTAGAATTGCATGAATATAGTAATAGATTCGCAATAGCTTCTCTTCCACCCATCGCAGAATGTGTAGAATTACAGAAAACACGCTTTAAAACTGCAATATTTTATATTTATACACAATCGAGAGCATCCTGTCGGACATCCTATCGGGCCTGGCACGGCAACTGCTCCGCCCACAACCGCAAGGCTCTCCAGAGGGTAGTGATGTCTGCACAACGCATCACTGAGGGCAAACTACCTGCCCTACATCCACTAACCCAGCAGAGAACTGAACTATATACTAACCCAGCAGGGAACTAGACTATTCACTAACCCAGCAGAGAACATAACTATATACTAACCCAGCAGGGAACTAGACTATATACTAACCCATCAGGGAACTAGACTATCTACTAACCCAGCAGGGAACTAGACTATCCACTAACCCAGCAGGGAACTAGACTATCCACTAACCCAGCAGAGAACTAGACTATCCACTAACCCAGCAGAGAACTAGACTATTCACTAACCCAGCAGAGAACTAGACTATCCCACTAACCCAGCAGAGAACTAGACTATATACTAAACCATCAGGGAACTAGACTATATACTAAACCATCAGGGAACTAGACTATTCACTAACCTAGCAGAGAACTAGACTATTCACTAACCCAGCAGGGAACTAGACTATCCACTAACCCAGCAGAGAACTAGACTATCCCACTAACCCAGCAGGGAACTAGACTATTTATTACCACAGCAGGGAACAAGACTGATATTATTGTTAGAGAATAAAGATGTCTCACTCCCCTAACCAGACTGGTCCCAACACACACTCCCTTCTGTACATGTGTGTGTGACCAAGCTGTTTTGACAGCTAGACAAAGGGAGGGGGGGTCTAAAGAGGGTGGCTGGTTTGATTCAAGAGGGTTGGCGAAGGGGGACAGAGGGGGCGTAATGCGAACATACTGTAGGAACACCCCCTCTTCCCCTCTTGGGATTACTCCATTGCTTTAAGGTCAGAACGAGAGGTGTCTCCCGCAATTTCAGTCTTCAGAGTGTGTGTCTGTCAGGACCCCTCCAGGGATTACACCATTGGTTAGTTTAAGGTCAGTGGGTTGGAGGGGTGTCACTGGTGGCAACTGAAACATTTAACTGAGTTACTATGGAAATGGAATTGACCACCCAACCACAGACGAGCATGCACACACACACACACACACACACACACACACACACACACACACACACACACACACACACACACACACACACACACACCCTGTTCTCTACTCTGACTACGCCACTTCTCCGATAATACCCCTGTTTATCTTTTGTCCCCCTTTTATGAAGTCATACATTCACCAGGGTGAAACCAGGGAATTCAGGAAATTCATTGACATCCTAAATTCACAAATGTTATTTATCTTCAGTTTTATAATTTCTTCAATTATGGAAGTGAAATTCCAATTCACAAATCAACACGTAGGATTCATTTTCAATTAAAACGTTTCTGTTATTGAATCCACTTATTGAATCGACTGTAAAATTGAAATGGCATTGACCCCTCTAACCCTGACATCACACAAGCGCTTATCCATCGGGTGATGCACTACGCTAACGAGAACCACATTACAATGCATTAGCATATCTGCTAACTGTTTGTTAGCGCTAACCCCATATGTTGTGTGCTAGCTTAAATCAGCCTGTTAGTACTAACACTGTTAGCTATGCAGTGTGATTACAATGTATGTACACGCACATATTACCTCAATTGCCTCAACTAACCGGTGCCCCCGCACATTGACTCTGTACTGGTACCACCTGTATATAGCCTCCACATTGACTCTGTACTGGTACCACCTGTATATAGCCTCCATATTGACTCTGTACTGGTACCACCTGTATATAGCCTCCACATTGACTCTGTACTGGTACCACCTGTATATAGCCTCCACATTGACTCTGTACTGGTACCACCTGTATATAGCCTCCACATTGACTCTGTACAGGTACCCCCTGTATATAGTCTCCACATTGACTCTGTACTGGTACCACCTGTATATAGCCTCCACATTGACTCTGTACAGGTACCCCCTGTATATAGCCTCCACATTGACTCTGTACCGGTACCCCCTGTATATAGTCTCCACATTGACTCTGTACTGGTACCACCTGTATATAGCCTCCACATTGACTCTGTACTGGTACCACCTGTATATAGCCTCCACATTGACTCTGTACTGGTACCACCTGTATATAGCCTCCACATTGACTCTGTACTGGTACCACCTGTATATAGCCTCCACATTGACTCTGTACTGGTACCACCTGTATATATCCACATTGACTCTGTACTGGTACCACCTGTATATAGCCTCCACATTGACTCTGTACTGGTACCACCTGTATATAGCCTCCACATTGACTCTGTACTGGTACCACCTGTATATAGCCTCCACATTGACTCTGTACTGGTACCACCTGTATATAGCCTCCACATTGACTCTGTACTGGTACCACCTGTATATAGCCTCCACATTGACTCTGTACTGGTACCACCCTGTATATAGCCTCCACATTGACTCTGTACTGGTACCACCTGTATATAGCCTCCACATTGACTCTGTACTGGTACCCCTGTATATAGCCTCCACATTGACTCTGTACTGGTACCACCTGTATATAGCCTCCACATTGACTCTGTACTGGTACCACCTGTATATAGCCTCCACATTGACTCTGTACTGGTACCCCCTGTATATAGCCTCCACATTGACTCTGTACTGGTACCCCTGTATATAGCCTCCACATTGACTCTGTACTGGTACCACCTGTATATAGCCTCCACATTGACTCTGTACTGGTACCACCTGTATATAGCCTCCACATTGACTCTGTACTGGTACCACCTGTATATAGCCTCCACATTGACTCTGTACTGGTACCACCTGTATATAGCCTCCACATTGACTCTGTACTGGTACCACCTGTATATAGCCTCCACATTGACTCTGTACTGGTACCACCTGTATATAGCCTCCACATTGACTCTGTACTGGTACCACCTGTATATAGCCTCCACATTGACTCTGTACTGGTACCACCTGTATATAGCCTCCACATTGACTCTGTACCTGGTACCACCTGTATATAGCCTCCACATTGACTCTGTACTGGTACCACCTGTATATAGCCTCCACATTGACTCTGTACTGGTACCACCTGTATATAGCCTCCACATTGACTCTGTACTGGTACCACCTGTATATAGCCTCCACATTGACTCTGTACTGGTACCACCTGTATATAGCCTCCACATTGACTCTGTACTGGTACCACCTGTATATAGCCTCCACATTGACTCTGTACTGGTACCACCTGTATATAGCCTCCACATTGACTCTGTACTGGTACCACCTGTATATAGCCTCCACATTGACTCTGTACTGGTACCACCTGTATATAGCCTCCACATTGACTCTGTACTGGTACCACCTGTATATAGCCTCCACATTGACTCTGTACTGGTACCACCTGTATATAGCCTCCACATTGACTCTGTACTGGTACCACCTGTATATAGCCTCCACATTGACTCTGTACTGGTACCACCTGTATATAGCCTCCACATTGACTCTGTACTGGTACCACCTGTATATAGCCTCCACATTGACTCTGTACTGGTACCACCTGTATATAGCCTCCACATTGACTCTGTACTGGTACCACCTGTATATAGCCTCCACATTGACTCTGTACTGGTACCACCTGTATATAGCCTCCACATTGACTCTGTACTGGTACCACCTGTATATAGCCTCCACATTGACTCTGTACTGGTACCACCTGTATATAGCCTCCACATTGACTCTGTACTGGTACCCACCTGTATATAGCCTCCACATTGACTCTGTACTGGTACCCCTGTATATAGCCTCCACATTGACTCTGTACTGGTACCACCTGTATATAGCCTCCACATTGACTCTGTACTGGTACCACCTGTATATAGCCTCCACATTGACTCTGTACTGGTACCACCTGTATATAGCCTCCACATTGACTCTGTACTGGTACCACCTGTATATAGCCTCCACATTGACTCTGTACTGGTACCACCTGTATATAGCCTCCACATTGACTCTGTACTGGTACCACCTGTATATAGCCTCCACATTGACTCTGTACTGGTACCACCTGTATATAGCCTCCACATTGACTCTGTACTGGTACCACCTGTATATAGCCTCCACATTGACTCTGTACTGGTACCCCCTGTATATAGCCTCCACATTGACTCTGTACTGGTACCCCCTGTATATAGCCTCCACATTGACTCTGTACTGGTACCACCTGTATATAGCCTCCACATTGACTCTGTACTGGTACCACCTGTATATAGCCTCCACATTGACTCTGTACTGGTACCACCTGTATATAGCCTCCACATTGACTCTGTACTGGTACCACCTGTATATAGCCTCCACATTGACTCTGTACTGGTACCCCCTGTATATAGCCTCCACATTGACTCTGTACTGGTACCCCTGTATATAGCCTCCACATTGACTCTGTACTGGTACCACCTGTATATAGCCTCCACATTGACTCTGTACTGGTACCCCCTGTATATAGCCTCCACATTGACTCTGTACTGGTACCACCTGTATATAGCCTCCACATTGACTCTGTACTGGTACCACCTGTATATAGCCTCCACATTGACTCTGTACTGGTACCACCTGTATATAGCCTCCACATTGACTCTGTACTGGTACCACCTGTATATAGCCTCCACATTGACTCTGTACTGGTACCACCTGTATATAGCCTCCACATTGACTCTGTACTGGTACCACCTGTATATAGCCTCCACATTGACTCTGTACTGGTACCACCTGTATATAGCCTCCACATTGACTCTGTACTGGTACCACCTGTATATAGCCTCCACATTGACTCTGTACTGGTACCACCTGTATATAGCCTCCACATTGACTCTGTACTGGTACCACCTGTATATAGCCTCCACATTGACTCTGTACTGGTACCACCTGTATATAGCCTCCACATTGACTCTGTACTGGTACCACCTGTATATAGCCTCCACATTGACTCTGTACTGGTACCACCTGTATATAGCCTCCACATTGACTCTGTACTGGTACCACCTGTATATAGCCTCCACATTGACTCTGTACTGGTACCACCTGTATATAGCCTCCACATTGACTCTGTACTGGTACCACCTGTATATAGCCTCCACATTGACTCTGTACTGGTACCACCTGTATATAGCCTCCACATTGACTCTGTACTGGTACCACCTGTATATAGCCTCCACATTGACTCTGTACTGGTACCACCTGTATATAGCCTCCACATTGACTCTGTACTGGTACCACCTGTATATAGCCTCCACATTGACTCTGTACTGGTACCACCTGTATATAGCCTCCACATTGACTCTGTACTGGTACCACCTGTATATAGCCTCCACATTGACTCTGTACTGGTACCACCTGTATATAGCCTCCACATTGACTCTGTACTGGTACCACCTGTATATAGCCTCCACATTGACTCTGTACTGGTACCACCTGTATATAGCCTCCACATTGACTCTGTACTGGTACCACCTGTATATAGCCTCCACATTGACTCTGTACTGGTACCCCCTGTATATAGCCTCCACATTGACTCTGTACTGGTACCACCTGTATATAGCCTCCACATTGACTCTGTACTGGTACCACCTGTATATAGCCTCCACATTGACTCTGTACTGGTACCCCCTGTATATAGCCTCCACATTGACTCTGTACTGGTACCACCTGTATATAGCCTCCACATTGACTCTGTACTGGTACCACCTGTATATAGCCTCCACATTGACTCTGTACTGGTACCACCTGTATATAGCCTCCACATTGACTCTGTACTGGTACCACCTGTATATAGCCTCCACATTGACTCTGTACTGGTACCACCTGTATATAGCCTCCACATTGACTCTGTACTGGTACCACCTGTATATAGCCTCCACATTGACTCTGTACTGGTACCACCTGTATATAGCCTCCACATTGACTCTGTACTGGTACCACCTGTATATAGCCTCCACATTGACTCTGTACTGGTACCACCTGTATATAGCCTCCACATTGACTCTGTACTGGTACCACCTGTATATAGCCTCCACATTGACTCTGTACTGGTACCACCTGTATATAGCCTCCACATTGACTCTGTACTGGTACCACCTGTATATAGCCTCCACATTGACTCTGTACTGGTACCACCTGTATATAGCCTCCACATTGACTCTGTACTGGTACCACCTGTATATAGCCTCCACATTGACTCTGTACTGGTACCCCCTGTATATAGCCTCCACATTGACTCTGTACTGGTACCCCTGTATATAGCCTCCACATTGACTCTGTACTGGTACCCCCTGTATATAGCCTCCACATTGACTCTGTACTGGTACCACCTGTATATAGCCTCCACATTGACTCTGTACTGGTACCACCTGTATATAGCCTCCACATTGACTCTGTACTGGTACCACCTGTATATAGCCTCCACATTGACTCTGTACTGGTACCACCTGTATATAGCCTCCACATTGACTCTGTACTGGTACCACCTGTATATAGCCTCCACATTGACTCTGTACTGGTACCACCTGTATATAGCCTCCACATTGACTCTGTACTGGTACCACCTGTATATAGCCTCCACATTGACTCTGTACTGGTACCCCTGTATATAGCCTCCACATTGACTCTGTACTGGTACCACCTGTATATAGCCTCCACATTGACTCTGTACTGGTACCACCTGTATATAGCCTCCACATTGACTCTGTACTGGTACCACCTGTATATAGCCTCCACATTGACTCTGTACTGGTACCACCTGTATATAGCCTCCACATTGACTCTGTACTGGTACCACCTGTATATAGCCTCCACATTGACTCTGTACTGGTACCACCTGTATATAGCCTCCACATTGACTCTGTACTGGTACCACCTGTATATAGCCTCCACATTGACTCTGTACTGGTACCACCTGTATATAGCCTCCACATTGACTCTGTACTGGTACCACCTGTATATAGCCTCCACATTGACTCTGTACTGGTACCACCTGTATATAGCCTCCACATTGACTCTGTACTGGTACCACCTGTATATAGCCTCCACATTGACTCTGTACTGGTACCCCTGTATATAGCCTCCACATTGACTCTGTACTGGTACCACCTGTATATAGCCTCCACATTGACTCTGTACTGGTACCACCTGTATATAGCCTCCACATTGACTCTGTACTGGTACCACCTGTATATAGCCTCCACATTGACTCTGTACTGGTACCACCTGTATATAGCCTCCACATTGACTCTGTACTGGTACCACCTGTATATAGCCTCCACATTGACTCTGTACTGGTACCACCTGTATATAGCCTCCACATTGACTCTGTACTGGTACCACCTGTATATAGCCTCCACATTGACTCTGTACTGGTACCACCTGTATATAGCCTCCACATTGACTCTGTACTGGTACCACCTGTATATAGCCTCCACATTGACTCTGTACTGGTACCACCTGTATATAGCCTCCACATTGACTCTGTACTGGTACCACCTGTATATAGCCTCCACATTGACTCTGTACTGGTACCACCTGTATATAGCCTCCACATTGACTCTGTACTGGTACCACCTGTATATAGCCTCCACATTGACTCTGTACTGGTACCCCCTGTATATAGCCTCCACATTGACTCTGTACTGGTACCACCTGTATATAGCCTCCACATTGACTCTGTACTGGTACCACCTGTATATAGCCTCCACATTGACTCTGTACTGGTACCACCTGTATATAGCCTCCACATTGACTCTGTACTGGTACCCCTGTATATAGCCTCCACATTGACTCTGTACTGGTACCACCTGTATATAGCCTCCACATTGACTCTGTACTGGTACCACCTGTATATAGCCTCCACATTGACTCTGTACTGGTACCACCTGTATATAGCCTCCACATTGACTCTGTACTGGTACCACCTGTATATAGCCTCCACATTGACTCTGTACTGGTACCACCTGTATATAGCCTCCACATTGACTCTGTACTGGTACCCCTGTATATAGCCTCCACATTGACTCTGTACTGGTACCACCTGTATATAGCCTCCACATTGACTCTGTACTGGTACCACCTGTATATAGCCTCCACATTGACTCTGTACTGGTACCACCTGTATATAGCCTCCACATTGACTCTGTACTGGTACCCCCTGTATATAGCCTCCACATTGACTCTGTACTGGTACCACCTGTATATAGCCTCCACATTGACTCTGTACTGGTACCACCTGTATATAGCCTCCACATTGACTCTGTACTGGTACCACCTGTATATAGCCTCCACATTGACTCTGTACTGGTACCACCTGTATATAGCCTCCACATTGACTCTGTACTGGTACCACCTGTATATAGCCTCCACATTGACTCTGTACTGGTACCACCTGTATATAGCCTCCACATTGACTCTGTACTGGTACCACCTGTATATAGCCTCCACATTGACTCTGTACTGGTACCACCTGTATATAGCCTCCACATTGACTCTGTACTGGTACCCCCTGTATATAGCCTCCACATTGACTCTGTACTGGTACCCCCTGTATATAGCCTCCACATTGACTCTGTACTGGTACCACCTGTATATAGCCTCCACATTGACTCTGTACTGGTACCCCTGTATATAGCCTCCACATTGACTCTGTACTGGTACCACCTGTATATAGCCTCCACATTGACTCTGTACTGGTACCACCTGTATATAGCCTCCACATTGACTCTGTACTGGTACCCCCTGTATATAGCCTCCACATTGACTCTGTACTGGTACCCCTGTATATAGCCTCCACATTGACTCTGTACTGGTACCACCTGTATATAGCCTCCACATTGACTCTGTACTGGTACCCCTGTATATAGCCTCCACATTGACTCTGTACTGGTACCCCTGTATATAGCCTCCACATTGACTCTGTACTGGTACCCCCTGTATATAGCCTCCACATTGACTCTGTACTGGTACCACCTGTATATAGCCTCCACATTGACTCTGTACTGGTACCACCTGTATATAGCCTCCACATTGACTCTGTACTGGTACCCCCTGTATATAGCCTCCACATTGACTCTGTACTGGTACCCCTGTATATAGCCTCCACATTGACTCTGTACTGGTACCCCCTGTATATAGCCTCCACATTGACTCTGTACTGGTACCACCTGTATATAGCCTCCACATTGACTCTGTACTGGTACCACCTGTATATAGCCTCCACATTGACTCTGTACTGGTACCACCTGTATATAGCCTCCACATTGACTCTGTACTGGTACCACCTGTATATAGCCTCCACATTGACTCTGTACTGGTACCCCCTGTATATAGCCTCCACATTGACTCTGTACTGGTACCCCCTGTATATAGCCTCCACATTGACTCTGTACTGGTACCACCTGTATATAGCCTCCACATTGACTCTGTACTGGTACCCCCTGTATATAGCCTCCACATTGACTCTGTACTGGTACCCCCTGTATATAGCCTCCACATTGACTCTGTACTGGTACCACCTGTATATAGCCTCCACATTGACTCTGTACTGGTACCCCCTGTATATAGCCTCCACATTGACTCTGTACTGGTACCCCCTGTATATAGCCTCCACATTGACTCTGTACTGGTACCCCTGTATATAGCCTCCACATTGACTCTGTACTGGTACCACCTGTATATAGCCTCCACATTGACTCTGTACTGGTACCACCTGTATATAGCCTCCACATTGACTCTGTACTGGTACCACCTGTATATAGCCTCCACATTGACTCTGTACTGGTACCACCTGTATATAGCCTCCACATTGACTCTGTACTGGTACCACCTGTATATAGCCTCCACATTGACTCTGTACTGGTACCCCCTGTATATAGCCTCCACATTGACTCTGTACTGGTACCACCTGTATATAGCCTCCACATTGACTCTGTACTGGTACCACCTGTATATAGCCTCCACATTGACTCTGTACTGGTACCACCTGTATATAGCCTCCACATTGACTCTGTACTGGTACCCCCTGTATATAGCCTCCACATTGACTCTGTACTGGTACCACCTGTATATAGCCTCCACATTGACTCTGTACTGGTACCACCTGTATATAGCCTCCACATTGACTCTGTACTGGTACCCCCTGTATATAGCCTCCACATTGACTCTGTACTGGTACCCCCTGTATATAGCCTCCACATTGACTCTGTACTGGTACCACCTGTATATAGCCTCCACATTGACTCTGTACTGGTACCACCTGTATATAGCCTCCACATTGACTCTGTACTGGTACCACCTGTATATAGCCTCCACATTGACTCTGTACTGGTACCACCTGTATATAGCCTCCACATTGACTCTGTACTGGTACCCCCTGTATATAGCCTCCACATTGACTCTGTACTGGTACCACCTGTATATAGCCTCCACATTGACTCTGTACTGGTACCACCTGTATATAGCCTCCACATTGACTCTGTACTGGTACCCCCTGTATATAGCCTCCACATTGACTCTGTACTGGTACCACCTGTATATAGCCTCCACATTGACTCTGTACTGGTACCACCTGTATATAGCCTCCACATTGACTCTGTACTGGTACCACCTGTATATAGCCTCCACATTGACTCTGTACTGGTACCCCCTGTATATAGCCTCCACATTGACTCTGTACTGGTACCACCTGTATATAGCCTCCACATTGACTCTGTACTGGTACCACCTGTATATAGCCTCCACATTGACTCTGTACTGGTACCCCTGTATATAGCCTCCACATTGACTCTGTACTGGTACCCCCTGTATATAGCCTCCACATTGACTCTGTACTGGTACCCCCTGTATATAGCCTCCACATTGACTCTGTACTGGTACCCCCTGTATATAGCCTCCACATTGACTCTGTACTGGTACCCCCTGTATATAGCCTCCACATTGACTCTGTACTGGTACCCCCTGTATATAGCCTCCACATTGACTCTGTACTGGTACCCCCTGTATATAGCCTCCACATTGACTCTGTACTGGTACCCCCTGTATATAGCCTCCACATTGACTCTGTACTGGTACCCCCTGTATATAGCCTCCACATTGACTCTGTACTGGTACCCCTGTATATGGCCCCCACATTGACTCTGTACTGGTACCCCTGTATATAGCCTCCACATTGACTCTGTACTGGTACCTCCTGTATATAGCCTCCACATTGACTCTGTACTGGTACCCCCTGTATATAGCCTCCACATTGACTCTGTACTGGTACCCTGTATATAGCCTCCACATTGACTCTGTACTGGTACCCCCTGTATATAGCCTCCACATTGACTCTGTACTGGTACCACCTGTATATAGCCTCCACATTGACTCTGTACTGGTACCACCTGTATATAGCCTCCACATTGACTCTGTACTGGTACCCCCTGTATATAGCCTCCACATTGACTCTGTACTGGTACCACCTGTATATAGCCTCCACATTGACTCTGTACTGGTACCCCCTGTATATAGCCTCCACATTGACTCTGTACTGGTACCACCTGTATATAGCCTCCACATTGACTCTGTACTGGTACCACCTGTATATAGCCTCCACATTGACTCTGTACTGGTACCACCTGTATATAGCCTCCACATTGACTCTGTACTGGTACCCCTGTATATAGCCTCCACATTGACTCTGTACTGGTACCCCCTGTATATAGCCTCCACATTGACTCTGTACTGGTACCCCTGTATATAGCCTCCACATTGACTCTGTACTGGTACCACCTGTATATAGCCTCCACATTGACTCTGTACTGGTACCCCTGTATATAGCCTCCACATTGACTCTGTACTGGTACCACCTGTATATAGCCTCCACATTGACTCTGTACTGGTACCACCTGTATATAGCCTCCACATTGACTCTGTACTGGTACCCCCTGTATATAGCCTCCACATTGACTCTGTACTGGTACCACCTGTATATAGCCTCCACATTGACTCTGTACTGGTACCCCCTGTATATAGCCTCCACATTGACTCTGTACTGGTACCCCCTGTATATAGCCTCCACATTGACTCTGTACTGGTACCCCCTGTATATAGCCTCCACATTGACTCTGTACTGGTACCCCCTGTATATAGCCTCCACATTGACTCTGTACTGGTACCCCCTGTATATAGCCTCCACATTGACTCTGTACTGGTACCACCTGTATATAGCCTCCACATTGACTCTGTACTGGTACCCCCTGTATATAGCCTCCACATTGACTCTGTACTGGTACCACCTGTATATAGCCTCCACATTGACTCTGTACTGGTACCACCTGTATATAGCCTCCACATTGACTCTGTACTGGTACCCCCTGTATATAGCCTCCACATTGACTCTGTACTGGTACCCCCTGTATATAGCCTCCACATTGACTCTGTACTGGTACCACCTGTATATAGCCTCCACATTGACTCTGTACTGGTACCACCTGTATATAGCCTCCACATTGACTCTGTACTGGTACCACCTGTATATAGCCTCCACATTGACTCTGTACTGGTACCACCTGTATATAGCCTCCACATTGACTCTGTACTGGTACCCCCTGTATATAGCCTCCACATTGACTCTGTACTGGTACCACCTGTATATAGCCTCCACATTGACTCTGTACTGGTACCACCTGTATATAGCCTCCACATTGACTCTGTACTGGTACCCCCTGTATATAGCCTCCACATTGACTCTGTACTGGTACCCCCTGTATATAGCCTCCACATTGACTCTGTACTGGTACCACCTGTATATAGCCTCCACATTGACTCTGTACTGGTACCACCTGTATATAGCCTCCACATTGACTCTGTACTGGTACCACCTGTATATAGCCTCCACATTGACTCTGTACTGGTACCCCTGTATATAGCCTCCACATTGACTCTGTACTGGTACCACCTGTATATAGCCTCCACATTGACTCTGTACTGGTACCACCTGTATATAGCCTCCACATTGACTCTGTACTGGTACCACCTGTATATAGCCTCCACATTGACTCTGTACTGGTACCACCTGTATATAGCCTCCACATTGACTCTGTACTGGTACCACCTGTATATAGCCTCCACATTGACTCTGTACTGGTACCACCTGTATATAGCCTCCACATTGACTCTGTACTGGTACCCCTGTATATAGCCTCCACATTGACTCTGTACTGGTACCCCCTGTATATAGCCTCCACATTGACTCTGTACTGGTACCCCCTGTATATAGCCTCCACATTGACTCTGTACTGGTACCCCCTGTATATAGCCTCCACATTGACTCTGTACTGGTACCCCTGTATATAGCCTCCACATTGACTCTGTACTGGTACCCCCTGTATATAGCCTCCACATTGACTCTGTACTGGTACCACCTGTATATAGCCTCCACATTGACTCTGTACTGGTACCCCTGTATATAGCCTCCACATTGACTCTGTACTGGTACCACCTGTATATAGCCTCCACATTGACTCTGTACTGGTACCACCTGTATATAGCCTCCACATTGACTCTGTACTGGTACCACCTGTATATAGCCTCCACATTGACTCTGTACTGGTACCCCCTGTATATAGCCTCCACATTGACTCTGTACTGGTACCACCTGTATATAGCCTCCACATTGACTCTGTACTGGTACCACCTGTATATAGCCTCCACATTGACTCTGTACTGGTACCACCTGTATATAGCCTCCACATTGACTCTGTACTGGTACCCCTGTATATAGCCTCCACATTGACTCTGTACTGGTACCACCTGTATATAGCCTCCACATTGACTCTGTACTGGTACCCCTGTATATAGCCTCCACATTGACTCTGTACTGGTACCACCTGTATATAGCCTCCTCCACATTGACTCTGTACTGGTACCACCTGTATATAGCCTCCACATTGACTCTGTACTGGTACCCCTGTATATAGCCTCCACATTGACTCTGTACTGGTACCACCTGTATATAGCCTCCACATTGACTCTGTACTGGTACCCCCTGTATATAGCCTCCACATTGACTCTGTACTGGTACCCCCTGTATATAGCCTCCACATTGACTCTGTACTGGTACCCCTGTATATAGCCTCCACATTGACTCTGTACTGGTACCACCTGTATATAGCCTCCACATTGACTCTGTACTGGTACCCCTGTATATAGCCTCCACATTGACTCTGTACTGGTACCCCTGTATATAGCCTCCACATTGACTCTGTACTGGTACCACCTGTATATAGCCTCCACATTGACTCTGTACTGGTACCCCTGTATATAGCCTCCACATTGACTCTGTACTGGTACCCCTGTATATAGCCTCCACATTGACTCTGTACTGGTACCACCTGTATATAGCCTCCACATTGACTCTGTACTGGTACCACCTGTATATAGCCTCCACATTGACTCTGTACTGGTACCCCTGTATATAGCCTCCACATTGACTCTGTACTGGTACCACCTGTATATAGCCTCCACATTGACTCTGTACTGGTACCCCCTGTATATAGCCTCCACATTGACTCTGTACTGGTACCCCTGTATATAGCCTCCACATTGACTCTGTACTGGTACCCCTGTATATAGCCTCCACATTGACTCTGTACTGGTACCACCTGTATATAGCCTCCACATTGACTCTGTACTGGTACCACCTGTATATAGCCTCCACATTGACTCTGTACTGGTACCCCCTGTATATAGCCTCCACATTGACTCTGTACTGGTACCACCTGTATATAGCCTCCACATTGACTCTGTACTGGTACCACCTGTATATAGCCTCCACATTGACTCTGTACTGGTACCACCTGTATATAGCCTCCACATTGACTCTGTACTGGTACCACCTGTATATAGCCTCCACATTGACTCTGTACTGGTACCACCTGTATATAGCCTCCACATTGACTCTGTACTGGTACCACCTGTATATAGCCTCCACATTGACTCTGTACTGGTACCACCTGTATATAGCCTCCACATTGACTCTGTACTGGTACCCCCTGTATATAGCCTCCACATTGACTCTGTACTGGTACCACCTGTATATAGCCTCCACATTGACTCTGTACTGGTACCCCCTGTATATAGCCTCCACATTGACTCTGTACTGGTACCACCTGTATATAGCCTCCACATTGACTCTGTACTGGTACCCCCTGTATATAGCCTCCACATTGACTCTGTACTGGTACCACCTGTATATAGCCTCCACATTGACTCTGTACTGGTACCACCTGTATATAGCCTCCACATTGACTCTGTACTGGTACCACCTGTATATAGCCTCCACATTGACTCTGTACTGGTACCACCTGTATATAGCCTCCACATTGACTCTGTACTGGTACCCCTGTATATAGCCTCCACATTGACTCTGTACTGGTACCACCTGTATATAGCCTCCACATTGACTCTGTACTGGTACCACCTGTATATAGCCTCCACATTGACTCTGTACTGGTACCACCTGTATATAGCCTCCACATTGACTCTGTACTGGTACCACCTGTATATAGCCTCCACATTGACTCTGTACTGGTACCACCTGTATATAGCCTCCACATTGACTCTGTACTGGTACCCCTGTATATAGCCTCCACATTGACTCTGTACTGGTACCACCTGTATATAGCCTCCACATTGACTCTGTACTGGTACCCCCTGTATATAGCCTCCACATTGACTCTGTACTGGTACCACCTGTATATAGCCTCCACATTGACTCTGTACTGGTACCACCTGTATATAGCCTCCACATTGACTCTGTACTGGTACCACCTGTATATAGCCTCCACATTGACTCTGTACTGGTACCCCCTGTATATAGCCTCCACATTGACTCTGTACTGGTACCACCTGTATATAGCCTCCACATTGACTCTGTACTGGTACCACCTGTATATAGCCTCCACATTGACTCTGTACTGGTACCACCTGTATATAGCCTCCACATTGACTCTGTACTGGTACCACCTGTATATAGCCTCCACATTGACTCTGTACTGGTACCACCTGTATATAGCCTCCACATTGACTCTGTACTGGTACCACCTGTATATAGCCTCCACATTGACTCTGTACTGGTACCACCTGTATATAGCCTCCACATTGACTCTGTACTGGTACCACCTGTATATAGCCTCCACATTGACTCTGTACTGGTACCACCTGTATATAGCCTCCACATTGACTCTGTACTGGTACCCCCTGTATATAGCCTCCACATTGACTCTGTACTGGTACCACCTGTATATAGCCTCCACATTGACTCTGTACTGGTACCACCTGTATATAGCCTCCACATTGACTCTGTACTGGTACCACCTGTATATAGCCTCCACATTGACTCTGTACTGGTACCACCTGTATATAGCCTCCACATTGACTCTGTACTGGTACCCCCTGTATATAGCCTCCACATTGACTCTGTACTGGTACCACCTGTATATAGCCTCCACATTGACTCTGTACTGGTACCACCTGTATATAGCCTCCACATTGACTCTGTACTGGTACCACCTGTATATAGCCTCCACATTGACTCTGTACTGGTACCCCTGTATATAGCCTCCACATTGACTCTGTACTGGTACCACCTGTATATAGCCTCCACATTGACTCTGTACTGGTACCACCTGTATATAGCCTCCACATTGACTCTGTACTGGTACCCCCTGTATATAGCCTCCACATTGACTCTGTACTGGTACCACCTGTATATAGCCTCCACATTGACTCTGTACTGGTACCACCTGTATATAGCCTCCACATTGACTCTGTACTGGTACCACCTGTATATAGCCTCCACATTGACTCTGTACTGGTACCACCTGTATATAGCCTCCACATTGACTCTGTACTGGTACCACCTGTATATAGCCTCCACATTGACTCTGTACTGGTACCACCTGTATATAGCCTCCACATTGACTCTGTACTGGTACCACCTGTATATAGCCTCCACATTGACTCTGTACTGGTACCACCTGTATATAGCCTCCACATTGACTCTGTACTGGTACCACCTGTATATAGCCTCCACATTGACTCTGTACTGGTACCACCTGTATATAGCCTCCACATTGACTCTGTACTGGTACCACCTGTATATAGCCTCCACATTGACTCTGTACTGGTACCCCCTGTATATAGCCTCCACATTGACTCTGTACTGGTACCCCTGTATATAGCCTCCACATTGACTCTGTACTGGTACCCCTGTATATAGCCTCCACATTGACTCTGTACTGGTACCCCTGTATATAGCCTCCACATTGACTCTCTGGTACCCCCTGTATATAGCCTCCACATTGACTCTGTACCTGTATATAGCCTCCACATTGACTCTGTACTGGTACCCCTGTATATAGCCTCCACATTGACTCTGTACTGGTACCACCTGTATATAGCCTCCACATTGACTCTGTACTGGTACCACCTGTATATAGCCTCCACATTGACTCTGTACTGGTACCACCTGTATATAGCCTCCACATTGACTCTGTACTGGTACCACCTGTATATAGCCTCCACATTGACTCTGTACTGGTACCACCTGTATATAGCCTCCACATTGACTCTGTACTGGTACCACCTGTATATAGCCTCCACATTGACTCTGTACTGGTACCACCTGTATATAGCCTCCACATTGACTCTGTACTGGTACCACCTGTATATAGCCTCCACATTGACTCTGTACTGGTACCACCTGTATATAGCCTCCACATTGACTCTGTACTGGTACCACCTGTATATAGCCTCCACATTGACTCTGTACTGGTACCACCTGTATATAGCCTCCACATTGACTCTGTACTGGTACCACCTGTATATAGCCTCCACATTGACTCTGTACTGGTACCACCTGTATATAGCCTCCACATTGACTCTGTACTGGTACCACCTGTATATAGCCTCCACATTGACTCTGTACTGGTACCACCTGTATATAGCCTCCACATTGACTCTGTACTGGTACCACCTGTATATAGCCTCCACATTGACTCTGTACTGGTACCACCTGTATATAGCCTCCACATTGACTCTGTACTGGTACCACCTGTATATAGCCTCCACATTGACTCTGTACTGGTACCACCTGTATATAGCCTCCACATTGACTCTGTACTGGTACCACCTGTATATAGCCTCCACATTGACTCTGTACTGGTACCACCTGTATATAGCCTCCACATTGACTCTGTACTGGTACCACCTGTATATAGCCTCCACATTGACTCTGTACTGGTACCACCTGTATATAGCCTCCACATTGACTCTGTACTGGTACCACCTGTATATAGCCTCCACATTGACTCTGTACTGGTACCACCTGTATATAGCCTCCACATTGACTCTGTACTGGTACCACCTGTATATAGCCTCCACATTGACTCTGTACTGGTACCACCTGTATATAGCCTCCACATTGACTCTGTACTGGTACCACCTGTATATAGCCTCCACATTGACTCTGTACTGGTACCACCTGTATATAGCCTCCACATTGACTCTGTACTGGTACCACCTGTATATAGCCTCCACATTGACTCTGTACTGGTACCCCCTGTATATAGCCTCCACATTGACTCTGTACTGGTACCACCTGTATATAGCCTCCACATTGACTCTGTACTGGTACCACCTGTATATAGCCTCCACATTGACTCTGTACTGGTACCACCTGTATATAGCCTCCACATTGACTCTGTACTGGTACCACCTGTATATAGCCTCCACATTGACTCTGTACTGGTACCACCTGTATATAGCCTCCACATTGACTCTGTACTGGTACCACCTGTATATAGCCTCCACATTGACTCTGTACTGGTACCACCTGTATATAGCCTCCACATTGACTCTGTACTGGTACCACCTGTATATAGCCTCCACATTGACTCTGTACTGGTACCACCTGTATATAGCCTCCACATTGACTCTGTACTGGTACCACCTGTATATAGCCTCCACATTGACTCTGTACTGGTACCACCTGTATATAGCCTCCACATTGACTCTGTACTGGTACCCCTGTATATAGCCTCCACATTGACTCTGTACTGGTACCACCTGTATATAGCCTCCACATTGACTCTGTACTGGTACCACCTGTATATAGCCTCCACATTGACTCTGTACTGGTACCCCTGTATATAGCCTCCACATTGACTCTGTACTGGTACCCCCTGTATATAGCCTCCACATTGACTCTGTACTGGTACCCCCTGTATATAGCCTCCACATTGACTCTGTACTGGTACCACCTGTATATAGCCTCCACATTGACTCTGTACTGGTACCACCTGTATATAGCCTCCACATTGACTCTGTACTGGTACCCCTGTATATAGCCTCCACATTGACTCTGTACTGGTACCACCTGTATATAGCCTCCACATTGACTCTGTACTGGTACCCCCTGTATATAGCCTCCACATTGACTCTGTACTGGTACCACCTGTATATAGCCTCCACATTGACTCTGTACTGGTACCACCTGTATATAGCCTCCACATTGACTCTGTACTGGTACCCCCTGTATATAGCCTCCACATTGACTCTGTACTGGTACCCCCTGTATATAGCCTCCACATTGACTCTGTACTGGTACCCCTGTATATAGCCTCCACATTGACTCTGTACTGGTACCACCTGTATATAGCCTCCACATTGACTCTGTACTGGTACCCCCTGTATATAGCCTCCACATTGACTCTGTACTGGTACCACCTGTATATAGCCTCCACATTGACTCTGTACTGGTACCCCCTGTATATAGCCTCCACATTGACTCTGTACTGGTACCCCCTGTATATAGCCTCCACATTGACTCTGTACTGGTACCACCTGTATATAGCCTCCACATTGACTCTGTACTGGTACCCCCTGTATATAGCCTCCACATTGACTCTGTACTGGTACCACCTGTATATAGCCTCCACATTGACTCTGTACTGGTACCACCTGTATATAGCCTCCACATTGACTCTGTACTGGTACCACCTGTATATAGCCTCCACATTGACTCTGTACTGGTACCACCTGTATATAGCCTCCACATTGACTCTGTACTGGTACCACCTGTATATAGCCTCCACATTGACTCTGTACTGGTACCCCCTGTATATAGCCTCCACATTGACTCTGTACTGGTACCCCCTGTATATAGCCTCCACATTGACTCTGTACTGGTACCACCTGTATATAGCCTCCACATTGACTCTGTACTGGTACCACCTGTATATAGCCTCCACATTGACTCTGTACTGGTACCACCTGTATATAGCCTCCACATTGACTCTGTACTGGTACCACCTGTATATAGCCTCCACATTGACTCTGTACTGGTACCACCTGTATATAGCCTCCACATTGACTCTGTACTGGTACCCCCTGTATATAGCCTCCACATTGACTCTGTACTGGTACCCCCTGTATATAGCCTCCACATTGACTCTGTACTGGTACCACCTGTATATAGCCTCCACATTGACTCTGTACTGGTACCACCTGTATATAGCCTCCACATTGACTCTGTACTGGTACCACCTGTATATAGCCTCCACATTGACTCTGTACTGGTACCACCTGTATATAGCCTCCACATTGACTCTGTACTGGTACCACCTGTATATAGCCTCCACATTGACTCTGTACTGGTACCCCCTGTATATAGCCTCCACATTGACTCTGTACTGGTACCCCCTGTATATAGCCTCCACATTGACTCTGTACTGGTACCCCTGTATATAGCCTCCACATTGACTCTGTACTGGTACCACCTGTATATAGCCTCCACATTGACTCTGTACTGGTACCACCTGTATATAGCCTCCACATTGACTCTGTACTGGTACCCCCTGTATATAGCCTCCACATTGACTCTGTACTGGTACCCCCTGTATATAGCCTCCACATTGACTCTGTACTGGTACCACCTGTATATAGCCTCCACATTGACTCTGTACTGGTACCACCTGTATATAGCCTCCACATTGACTCTGTACTGGTACCACCTGTATATAGCCTCCACATTGACTCTGTACTGGTACCACCTGTATATAGCCTCCACATTGACTCTGTACTGGTACCACCTGTATATAGTCTCCACATTGACTCTGTACTGGTACCCCCTGTATATAGCCTCCACATTGACTCTGTACTGGTAGCCCTGTATATAGCCTCCACATTAACTCTGTACTGGTACCCCCTGTATATAGCCTCCACATTGACTCTGTACTGGTACCACCTGTATATAGCCTCCACATTGACTCTGTACTGGTACCCCCTGTATATAGCCTCCACATTGACTCTGTACTGGTAGCCCTGTATATAGCCTCCACATTAACTCTGTACTGGTACCACCTGTATATAGCCTCCACATTGACTCTGTACTGGTACCACCTGTATATAGCCTCCACATTGACTCTGTACTGGTACCACCTGTATATAGCCTCCACATTGACTCTGTACTGGTACCACCTGTATATAGCCTCCACATTGACTCTGTACTGGTACCCCCTGTATATAGCCTCCACATTGACTCTGTACTGGTACCACCTGTATATAGCCTCACCACATTGACTCTGTACTGGTACCACCTGTATATAGCCTCCACATTGACTCTGTACTGGTACCACCTGTATATAGCCTCCACATTGACTCTGTACTGGTACCACCTGTATATAGCCTCCACATTGACTCTGTACTGGTACCACCTGTATATAGCCTCCACATTGACTCTGTACTGGTACCACCTGTATATAGCCTCCACATTGACTCTGTACTGGTACCCCTGTATATAGCCTCCACATTGACTCTGTACTGGTACCCCTGTATATAGCCTCCACATTGACTCTGTACTGGTACCACCTGTATATAGCCTCCACATTGACTCTGTACTGGTACCACCTGTATATAGCCTCCACATTGACTCTGTACTGGTACCACCTGTATATAGCCTCCACATTGACTCTGTACTGGTACCACCTGTATATAGCCTCCACATTGACTCTGTACTGGTACCCCCTGTATATAGCCTCCACATTGACTCTGTACTGGTACCACCTGTATATAGCCTCCACATTGACTCTGTACTGGTACCACCTGTATATAGCCTCCACATTGACTCTGTACTGGTACCACCTGTATATAGCCTCCACATTGACTCTGTACTGGTACCACCTGTATATAGCCTCCACATTGACTCTGTACTGGTACCCCCTGTATATAGCCTCCACATTGACTCTGTACTGGTACCCCTGTATATAGCCTCCACATTGACTCTGTACTGGTACCACCTGTATATAGCCTCCACATTGACTCTGTACTGGTACCACCTGTATATAGCCTCCACATTGACTCTGTACTGGTACCCCTGTATATAGCCTCCACATTGACTCTGTACTGGTACCACCTGTATATAGCCTCCACATTGACTCTGTACTGGTACCACCTGTATATAGCCTCCACATTGACTCTGTACTGGTACCACCTGTATATAGCCTCCACATTGACTCTGTACTGGTACCCCTGTATATAGCCTCCACATTGACTCTGTACTGGTACCACCTGTATATAGCCTCCACATTGACTCTGTACTGGTACCACCTGTATATAGCCTCCACATTGACTCTGTACTGGTACCACCTGTATATAGCCTCCACATTGACTCTGTACTGGTACCACCTGTATATAGCCTCCACATTGACTCTGTACTGGTACCACCTGTATATAGCCTCCACATTGACTCTGTACTGGTACCACCTGTATATAGCCTCCACATTGACTCTGTACTGGTACCACCTGTATATAGCCTCCACATTGACTCTGTACTGGTACCACCTGTATATAGCCTCCACATTGACTCTGTACTGGTACCACCTGTATATAGCCTCCACATTGACTCTGTACTGGTACCACCTGTATATAGCCTCCACATTGACTCTGTACTGGTACCACCTGTATATAGCCTCCACATTGACTCTGTACTGGTACCACCTGTATATAGCCTCCACATTGACTCTGTACTGGTACCACCTGTATATAGCCTCCACATTGACTCTGTACTGGTACCACCTGTATATAGCCTCCACATTGACTCTGTACTGGTACCACCTGTATATAGCCTCCACATTGACTCTGTACTGGTACCACCTGTATATAGCCTCCACATTGACTCTGTACTGGTACCACCTGTATATAGCCTCCACATTGACTCTGTACTGGTACCACCTGTATATAGCCTCCACATTGACTCTGTACTGGTACCACCTGTATATAGCCTCCACATTGACTCTGTACTGGTACCACCTGTATATAGCCTCCACATTGACTCTGTACTGGTACCACCTGTATATAGCCTCCACATTGACTCTGTACTGGTACCACCTGTATATAGCCTCCACATTGACTCTGTACTGGTACCCCCTGTATATAGCCTCCACATTGACTCTGTACTGGTACCACCTGTATATAGCCTCCACATTGACTCTGTACTGGTACCACCTGTATATAGCCTCCACATTGACTCTGTACTGGTACCACCTGTATATAGCCTCCACATTGACTCTGTACTGGTACCACCTGTATATAGCCTCCACATTGACTCTGTACTGGTACCCCCTGTATATAGCCTCCACATTGACTCTGTACTGGTACCCCTGTATATAGCCTCCACATTGACTCTGTACTGGTACCCCCTGTATATAGCCTCCACATTGACTCTGTACTGGTACCACCTGTATATAGCCTCCACATTGACTCTGTACTGGTACCACCTGTATATAGCCTCCACATTGACTCTGTACTGGTACCACCTGTATATAGCCTCCACATTGACTCTGTACTGGTACCACCTGTATATAGCCTCCACATTGACTCTGTACTGGTACCACCTGTATATAGCCTCCACATTGACTCTGTACTGGTACCACCTGTATATAGCCTCCACATTGACTCTGTACTGGTACCACCTGTATATAGCCTCCACATTGACTCTGTACTGGTACCACCTGTATATAGCCTCCACATTGACTCTGTACTGGTACCACCTGTATATAGCCTCCACATTGACTCTGTACTGGTACCCCCTGTATATAGCCTCCACATTGACTCTGTACTGGTACCCCCTGTATATAGCCTCCACATTGACTCTGTACTGGTACCCCTGTATATAGCCTCCACATTGACTCTGTACTGGTACCCCTGTATATAGCCTCCACATTGACTCTGTACTGGTACCCCTGTATATAGCCTCCACATTGACTCTGTACTGGTACCACCTGTATATAGCCTCCACATTGACTCTGTACTGGTACCCCCTGTATATAGCCTCCACATTGACTCTGTACTGGTACCCCTGTATATAGCCTCCACATTGACTCTGTACTGGTACCACCTGTATATAGCCTCCACATTGACTCTGTACTGGTACCACCTGTATATAGCCTCCACATTGACTCTGTACTGGTACCACCTGTATATAGCCTCCACATTGACTCTGTACTGGTACCACCTGTATATAGCCTCCACATTGACTCTGTACTGGTACCACCTGTATATAGCCTCCACATTGACTCTGTACTGGTACCACCTGTATATAGCCTCCACATTGACTCTGTACTGGTACCACCTGTATATAGCCTCCACATTGACTCTGTACTGGTACCACCTGTATATAGCCTCCACATTGACTCTGTACTGGTACCACCTGTATATAGCCTCCACATTGACTCTGTACTGGTACCACCTGTATATAGCCTCCACATTGACTCTGTACTGGTACCACCTGTATATAGCCTCCACATTGACTCTGTACTGGTACCACCTGTATATAGCCTCCACATTGACTCTGTACTGGTACCACCTGTATATAGCCTCCACATTGACTCTGTACTGGTACCACCTGTATATAGCCTCCACATTGACTCTGTACTGGTACCACCTGTATATAGCCTCCACATTGACTCTGTACTGGTACCACCTGTATATAGCCTCCACATTGACTCTGTACTGGTACCACCTGTATATAGCCTCCACATTGACTCTGTACTGGTACCACCTGTATATAGCCTCCACATTGACTCTGTACTGGTACCACCTGTATATAGCCTCCACATTGACTCTGTACTGGTACCACCTGTATATAGCCTCCACATTGACTCTGTACTGGTACCACCTGTATATAGCCTCCACATTGACTCTGTACTGGTACCACCTGTATATAGCCTCCACATTGACTCTGTACTGGTACCCCCTGTATATAGCCTCCACATTGACTCTGTACTGGTACCACCTGTATATAGCCTCCACATTGACTCTGTACTGGTACCACCTGTATATAGCCTCCACATTGACTCTGTACTGGTACCCCTGTATATAGCCTCCACATTGACTCTGTACTGGTACCACCTGTATATAGCCTCCACATTGACTCTGTACTGGTACCACCTGTATATAGCCTCCACATTGACTCTGTACTGGTACCCCTGTATATAGCCTCCACATTGACTCTGTACTGGTACCACCTGTATATAGCCTCCACATTGACTCTGTACTGGTACCCCTGTATATAGCCTCCACATTGACTCTGTACTGGTACCCCTGTATATAGCCTCCACATTGACTCTGTACTGGTACCACCTGTATATAGCCTCCACATTGACTCTGTACTGGTACCACCTGTATATAGCCTCCACATTGACTCTGTACTGGTACCACCTGTATATAGCCTCCACATTGACTCTGTACTGGTACCCCTGTATATAGCCTCCACATTGACTCTGTACTGGTACCACCTGTATATAGCCTCCACATTGACTCTGTACTGGTACCACCTGTATATAGCCTCCACATTGACTCTGTACTGGTACCACCTGTATATAGCCTCCACATTGACTCTGTACTGGTACCCCTGTATATAGCCTCCACATTGACTCTGTACTGGTACCACCTGTATATAGCCTCCACATTGACTCTGTACTGGTACCCCTGTATATAGCCTCCACATTGACTCTGTACTGGTACCACCTGTATATAGCCTCCACATTGACTCTGTACTGGTACCACCTGTATATAGCCTCCACATTGACTCTGTACTGGTACCCCTGTATATAGCCTCCACATTGACTCTGTACTGGTACCCCCTGTATATAGCCTCCACATTGACTCTGTACTGGTACCACCTGTATATAGCCTCCACATTGACTCTGTACTGGTACCACCTGTATATAGCCTCCACATTGACTCTGTACTGGTACCCCTGTATATAGCCTCCACATTGACTCTGTACTGGTACCCCCTGTATATAGCCTCCACATTGACTCTGTACTGGTACCACCTGTATATAGCCTCCACATTGACTCTGTACTGGTACCACCTGTATATAGCCTCCACATTGACTCTGTACTGGTACCCCTGTATATAGCCTCCACATTGACTCTGTACTGGTACCCCTGTATATAGCCTCCACATTGACTCTGTACTGGTACCCCTGTATATAGCCTCCACATTGACTCTGTACTGGTACCACCTGTATATAGCCTCCACATTGACTCTGTACTGGTACCACCTGTATATAGCCTCCACATTGACTCTGTACTGGTACCCCTGTATATAGCCTCCACATTGACTCTGTACTGGTACCACCTGTATATAGCCTCCACATTGACTCTGTACTGGTACCACCTGTATATAGCCTCCACATTGACTCTGTACTGGTACCACCTGTATATAGCCTCCACATTGACTCTGTACTGGTACCACCTGTATATAGCCTCCACATTGACTCTGTACTGGTACCACCTGTATATAGCCTCCACATTGACTCTGTACTGGTACCCCTGTATATAGCCTCCACATTGACTCTGTACTGGTACCCCCTGTATATAGCCTCCACATTGACTCTGTACTGGTACCACCTGTATATAGCCTCCACATTGACTCTGTACTGGTACCACCTGTATATAGCCTCCACATTGACTCTGTACTGGTACCACCTGTATATAGCCTCCACATTGACTCTGTACTGGTACCACCTGTATATAGCCTCCACATTGACTCTGTACTGGTACCACCTGTATATAGCCTCCACATTGACTCTGTACTGGTACCACCTGTATATAGCCTCCACATTGACTCTGTACTGGTACCACCTGTATATAGCCTCCACATTGACTCTGTACTGGTACCACCTGTATATAGCCTCCACATTGACTCTGTACTGGTACCACCTGTATATAGCCTCCACATTGACTCTGTACCGGTACCACCTGTATATAGCCTCCACATTGACTCTGTACTGGTACCACCTGTATATAGCCTCCACATCGACTCTGTACCGGTACCCCCTGTATATAGCCTCCAAATTGACTCTGTACCAGTACCACCTGTATATAGCCTCCAAATTGACTCTGTACTGGTACCACCTGTATAAAGCCTCCACATTGACTCTGTACTGGTACCACCTGTATATAGCCTCCACATTGACTCTGTACTGGTACCACCTGTATATAGCCTCCACATTGACTCTGTACTGGTACCACCTGTATATAGCCTCCACATTGACTCTGTACTGGTACCACCTGTATATAGCCTCCACATTGACTCTGTACAGGTACCACCTGTATATAGCCTCCACATTGACTCTGTACTGGTACCACCTGTATATAGCCTCCACATTGACTCTGTACTGGTACCACCTGTATATAGCCTCCACATTGACTCTGTACTGGTACCCCCTGTATATAGCCTCCACATTGACTCTGTACTGGTACCACCTGTATATAGCCTCCACATTGACTCTGTACTGGTACCCCCTGTATATAGCCTCCACATTGACTCTGTACTGGTACCACCTGTATATAGCCTCCACATTGACTCTGTACTGGTACCACCTGTATATAGCCTCCACATTGACTCTGTACTGGTACCCCCTGTATATAGCCTCCACATTGACTCTGTACTGGTACCACCTGTATATAGCCTCCACATTGACTCTGTACTGGTACCACCTGTATATAGCCTCCACATTGACTCTGTACTGGTACCACCTGTATATAGCCTCCACATTGACACATTGACTCTGTACTGGTACCACCTGTATATAGCCTCCACATTGACTCTGTACAGGTACCACCTGTATATAGTCTCCACATTGACTCTGTACTGGTACCCCCTGTATATAGTCTCCACATTGACTCTGTACTGGTACCCCCTGTATATAGTCTCCACATTGACTCTGTACTGGTACCCCCTGTATATAGTCTCCACATTGACTCTGTACTGGTACCCCCTGTATATAGCCTCCACATTGACTCTGTACAGGTACCACCTGTATATAGCCTCCACATTGACTCTGTACCGGTACCCCCTGTATATAGTCTCCACATTGACTCTGTACTGGTACCCCCTGTATATAGTCTCCACATTGACTCTGTACTGGTACCACCTGTATATAGCCTCCACATTGACTCTGTACTGGTACCACCTGTATATAGCCTCCACATTGACTCTGTACTGGTACCCCCTGTATATAGTCTCCACATTGACTCTGTACTGGTACCACCTGTATATAGCCTCCACATTGACTCTGTACTGGTACCACCTGTATATAGCCTCCACATTGACTCTGTACTGGTACCACCTGTATATAGCCTCCACATTGACTCTGTACTGGTACCACCTGTATATAGCCTCCACATTGACTCTGTACTGGTACCACCTGTATATAGCCTCCACATTGACTCTGTACTGGTACCACCTGTATATAGCCTCCACATTGACTCTGTACTGGTACCACCTGTATATAGCCTCCACATTGACTCTGTACTGGTACCACCTGTATATAGCCTCCACATTGACTCTGTACTGGTACCACCTGTATATAGCCTCCACATTGACTCTGTACTGGTACCCCCTGTATATAGCCTCCACATTGACTCTGTACTGGTACCACCTGTATATAGCCTCCACATTGACTCTGTACTGGTACCACCTGTATATAGCCTCCACATTGACTCTGTACTGGTACCACCTGTATATAGCCTCCACATTGACTCTGTACTGGTACCACCTGTATATAGCCTCCACATTGACTCTGTACTGGTACCACCTGTATATAGCCTCCACATTGACTCTGTACTGGTACCACCTGTATATAGCCTCCACATTGACTCTGTACTGGTACCACCTGTATATAGCCTCCACATTGACTCTGTACTGGTACCTCCTGTATATAGCCTCCACATTGACTCTGTACTGGTACCACCTGTATATAGCCTCCACATTGACTCTGTACTGGTACCCCTGTATATAGCCTCCACATTGACTCTGTACTGGTACCACCCTGTATATAGCCTCCACATTGACTCTGTACTGGTACCACCTGTATATAGCCTCCACATTGACTCTGTACTGGTACCACCTGTATATAGTCTCCACATTGACTCTGTACTGGTACCCCTGTATATATAGCCTCCACATTGACTCTGTACTGGTACCACCTGTATATAGCCTCCACATTGACTCTGTACTGGTACCCCCTGTATATAGCCTCCACATTGACTCTGTACTGGTACCACCTGTATATAGCCTCCACATTGACTCTGTACTGGTACCACCTGTATATAGCCTCCACATTGACTCTGTACTGGTACCACCTGTATATAGCCTCCACATTGACTCTGTACTGGTACCCCTGTATATAGCCTCCACATTGACTCTGTACTGGTACCCCCTGTATATAGCCTCCACATTGACTCTGTACTGGTACCACCTGTATATAGCCTCCACATTGACTCTGTACTGGTACCACCTGTATATAGCCTCCACATTGACTCTGTACTGGTACCACCTGTATATAGCCTCCACATTGACTCTGTACTGGTACCACCTGTATATAGCCTCCACATTGACTCTGTACTGGTACCCCCTGTATATAGCCTCCACATTGACTCTGTACTGGTACCACCTGTATATAGCCTCCACATTGACTCTGTACTGGTACCACCTGTATATAGCCTCCACATTGACTCTGTACTGGTACCCCCTGTATATAGCCTCCACATTGACTCTGTACTGGTACCACCTGTATATAGCCTCCACATTGACTCTGTACTGGTACCACCTGTATATAGCCTCCACATTGACTCTGTACTGGTACCACCTGTATATAGCCTCCACATTGACTCTGTACTGGTACCACCTGTATATAGCCTCCACATTGACTCTGTACTGGTACCACCTGTATATAGCCTCCACATTGACTCTGTACTGGTACCACCTGTATATAGCCTCCACATTGACTCTGTACTGGTACCACCTGTATATAGCCTCCACATTGACTCTGTACTGGTACCACCTGTATATAGCCTCCACATTGACTCTGTACTGGTACCACCTGTATATAGCCTCCACATTGACTCTGTACTGGTACCACCTGTATATAGCCTCCACATTGACTCTGTACTGGTACCACCTGTATATAGCCTCCACATTGACTCTGTACTGGTACCACCTGTATATAGCCTCCACATTGACTCTGTACTGGTACCACCTGTATATAGCCTCCACATTGACTCTGTACTGGTACCACCTGTATATAGCCTCCACATTGACTCTGTACCGGTACCACCTGTATATAGCCTCCACATTGACTCTGTACTGGTACCACCTGTATATAGCCTCCACATTGACTCTGTACTGGTACCACCTGTATATAGCCTCCACATTGACTCTGTACTGGTACCACCTGTATATAGCCTCCACATTGACTCTGTACTGGTACCACCTGTATATAGCCTCCACATTGACTCTGTACTGGTACCCCTGTATATAGCCTCCACATTGACTCTGTACTGGTACCCCTGTATATAGCCTCCACATTGACTCTGTACTGGTACCACCTGTATATAGCCTCCACATTGACTCTGTACTGGTACCACCTGTATATAGCCTCCACATTGACTCTGTACTGGTACCCCCTGTATATAGCCTCCACATTGACTCTGTACTGGTACCACCTGTATATAGCCTCCACATTGACTCTGTACTGGTACCCCCTGTATATAGCCTCCACATTGACTCTGTACCGGTACCACCTGTATATAGCCTCCACATTGACTCTGTACTGGTACCACCTGTATATAGCCTCCACATTGACTCTGTACTGGTACCACCTGTATATAGCCTCCACATTGACTCTGTACTGGTACCACCTGTATATAGCCTCCACATTGACTCTGTACTGGTACCACCTGTATATAGCCTCCACATTGACTCTGTACTGGTACCACCTGTATATAGCCTCCACATTGACTCTGTACTGGTACCACCTGTATATAGCCTCCACATTGACTCTGTACTGGTACCACCTGTATATAGCCTCCACATTGACTCTGTACTGGTACCCCCTGTATATAGCCTCCACATTGACTCTGTACCGTAATACCCTGTATATAGCCTCCACATTGACTCTGTACTGGTACCCCCTGTATATAGCCTCCACATTGACTCTGTACTGGTACCACCTGTATATAGCCTCCACATTGACTCTGTACTGGTACCCCCTGTATATAGCCTCCACATTGACTCTGTACCGATACCCCCTGTATATAGCCTCCACATTGACTCTGTACCGGTACCCCCTGTATATAGCCTCCACATTGACTCTGTACTGGTACCCCCTGTATAAAGCCTCACTGTTGTTATTTTACTGCTGCTGTTAATTTTTTGTTACTTATAATTTAAAAATGTTCTACTTAACTGTTTTTTTACTTAACACATTTGTCTTCTTAAGTACATTTAAAACCAAATACTTTTAGACTTTTTCTCAAGTAGTATATAACTGGGTGACTTTCACTTTAACTTGAGTCATTTTCTTAAGGTATCTTTACTTTTACTAAAGTGTGACAATTGGGTACTTTTTCCACCACTTTACCATCCCAAATCTTAACCTTAACCATCAAGGGAGAAATGCGAAGCTGACCTTTGGATCAGTGTCTAAATATGACCACTTAACTAATAAATATTCACACATAACGTGATAATATGCGTATAGCCTATTCACAATAATATAAGTCACCCACCAATACAATGGAACATGAGGCAGGGTGAGGAGGATGGCTTTGGTCCATTGGGTACACAGATGTCCACCATCTTTAGACGTATGGGATTAGTTTAAGGGACAATAGCACTGATTGGAGAAAACACTCAGCATATTGTGTTCGTGCTAACGAGCTGATTTACGCTAACACATGCCATGTAGGCTGCATCCCATATGGGATGTCGTGTCGTCTGCATCCCATATGGGACCCTATTTACTCCATATAGTGCACTACTTTCGAACAAGGCCAATAGGGCTTAGGTCGGAACATACGTACATACTTACATCAAAACAAATTGTATTTGTGACATGCGCCGAATACAACCTTGCATGTGAAATGCTTACTTACAAGCGCCTTAACCAACAACGCTATAAGAAGTTAAACCTCTACAGGATCGGTGTCCCCTCCAAGGGACGGTTAAGCTAACGTAGGTTGTAAGTTACATGAACATTTCCCAGGACATAGTGTAGACATATCTGATATGGACAGAAAGCTTAAATGATTGATAATCTAACTGCATTGTCCAATTTACAGTAGCTATTACAGTGAAATAATACCATGCTATTGTTTGAGGAGAGTGCACAGTTTTGAACATGAAAATGTATTAATAAACCAATTAGGCACATTTGGGCAGTCTTGATACAACATTTTGAACATATATGCAATGGTTCATTGGATCAGTCTAACACTTTGCACATACACTGCTGCCATCTAGTGGCTGAAATCTAAATTGCGCCTGGGCTGGAATAATACATAATGGCCTTTCTCTTGCATTTCAAAGAACATGGTCCAATAAAAAAAAACTGCGTGTTTTTTTATTTGTATTTTCTTTCACCAGATCTAATATGTTATATTCTCCTACATTCATTTAACATTTCCACAAACTTCAAAGTGTTTCCTTTCAAATGGTATCAAGAATATGCATATCCTTGCTTCATCTCCTGATCTACAGGCAGTTAGATTTGGATATGTCATTTTAGACAAAAATTGAAAGAAAGGGGCGGATTGACCATAGTTTGCTTTGTATGTTTCTATGTTTTGTTTGGTCAGGGTGTGATCTGAGTGGGCATTCTATGTTGGATGTCTAGTTTGTCTGTTTCTGTGTTTGGGCCTGATATGGTTCTCAATCAGAGGCAGGTGTTAGTCATTGTCTCTGATTGGGAACCGTATTTAGGTGGCCTGTTTTGTGTTGGGTTTTGTGGGTGGTTGTTTCCTGTCTTTGTGTTTAATGCACCAGTTAGGACTATTTCGGTTTTCATGTTTATTATTTTGTATTCTGTTCATGTTTAGTTCTCTTATTAAAAAAACATGAACTATAACCACGCTGCGTTTTGGTCCGCCTCTCCTTCCCAGGAAGAAAACTGTGACACGGATACTTAAGTTTAAGTATCAAAAGTAAAAGCAATCGCTAAAATATACTTAAGTATCAAAAGTAAAAGTAAAAGTATGAATAATAAAAAATTATTTATATTAAGCAAACCAGACAGCACCATTTTCTCGTTTTTCTTATTTACTTACAGATAACCAGGGGCACACTCCAACACTGAGACATCATTTACAAACAAAGCAACCAGATCAGCACCATTTTCTCTGTTTTTTCAGATTATTTGACCTTACAGATAGACCAGGGATGTTCTCTGTTTAGTGAGTCCTCCAACACTGAGACATCATTTACAAACAAAGCATTTGTGTTCGTGAGTCCGCCAGATCAGAGGCAGTAGTGATGACCAGGGATGTTTTCTTGTTAAGTGTGTGATTTGGACCATTTTCCTGCTAAGCATTCAAAATGTAAACGAGTACTTCTGGGTGTCAGGGAAAAATATAAGGAGTAAAAAGTACATTATTTTCTTTAGGGATGTAGTGAAGTAAAAGTAAAAGTAGTCAAAAATATAAATAGTAAAGTACAGATACCCCAAAATACTTAAGTACTACTTTAAAGTATTTTTATTTAAGTACTTTAAGTAATTTAAGTAAACCATAGTTTATTGTTAGTGAGAAGGGGTGGTATCATCTACTGTAAGTCTGTATTGAGTCTTGCATGCTGAACTTGAGGAGTATATAGTGTGTCTAGTCTGACGGATGTAATTAGTAGCATTTCAATGGGTATGAGTTGAATAACACTTAATCAGATTGCTTTAATGGATCATATCTTGAAAGTTTATTTTTTGGGGGGGCCATTTTATGATATTTGTCTTGTTTAAATGTGCTCTATCAACATCATCAATATTACCGTGAATATCTGTATACACGTGTAAGACGGAACCCTTTTCACTAAAGACCGTCTTCAAGATACAGTCTGATCCACGACAACAATCTTCTTAAGTCCTCCATTGGTATTACATTAATAACAGCCCTCTTAGCTTAAGTATGGATGTTTACTACAATATCTAATACTGTTATTAACAACAGCCATCTAGAGCCTACACCAACATGTCCCAAATGGCACCCTATTCCCTATATAGTGCACTACTTTTAACCAGGGTTGGCACCCTATTCCCTATATAGTGCACTAGTTTTAACCACGGCTCGTGGAGTACCTAATGGGTACCATTAGGGACAAAGCCATGGACGACCATGACCCCTTGATGACTTGAAAACGATGTGCCAGTAGTATCTGTAATACCTACTAACATCTGTCCACTAGACATTAAAATCAGGCTACAAGACCCCAAAACAATCTATTTATAAGGACACATCCATAACCACTGTCGTAATGCCACTTTACTAGCAGCATCCGTCTAGACATATACGATGATGATAATAATAATAATAAGGCCATGCTCACGTAACAAGATAAACATAACAAATATAAGTCCCCTAGCCTTAAGATATAACACATGAACCCAGTCTAATCTGCTTACCGGTATAAATAATGTGCCAATCATAATGCTGCAAACAAACACAGCCTGGTCTCAGAGCAAAACATATACAATTTTACTAAAAATCTATGCCAATACATTTAGTATGACATGTTACTTTGCATTAGGTTACATTATTTTGACCAGTTTAATATGGTGTAATGCAAACGTCTAGCAACCCAAAGGTTGTGTGTTCAATTTCATCACAGGCAACTTTAGTGCACGACACGGGCTGATCGCATTCTGGACCATTGCTGCTCTAACTTCCGCAATGCATACAAAGCCCTCCCACGCCTTCCCTTCCAAATCTGACCATGACTCCATTTTGTTGCTCCCAACCTGTAGCCAGAAACTAAAACAGGAAACGCCCGTGCTCCGGTCTATTCAATGCTGGTCTGACCAATCGGATTCCACGCTTCAAAATTGCGTTGATCACGTGGACTGGGATATGTTCCGGGTAGCCTCAGACAATAACATTGACGTCTACACTGACTCGGTGAACAAGTTTATTAGCAAGTGCATCTGTGATGTTGTACCCACCGTAACTATTAAAACCTTCCCTAACCAGAAACAGTGGATTGATGGCAGCTTCCGCGCAAAACTGAAAGCGCAAACCACCACTTTTAATCATGGCAAGGCGACTGGAAACATGACCGAATACAAACAGTATAGCTATTCCCCCCTCAAGGCAATCAAACAAGCAGGGCGTCAGTATAGAGACAAAGTGGAGTCGCAATTCAACAGCTCAAACACGAGAAGTATGTGGCAGGGTCTACAGTCAGTCACGGATTACAAAAAGAAAACCATCCCCGTCGTGGACATCGACGTCTTGCTTCCAGACAAATTAAACAACTTCTTTGCTCGCTTTGAGGACAATACAGTGCAACTGACACGGCCCACTACCAAAGCCTGTGGGCTCTCCTTCAACATGGCCAACGTGAGTAAAACATTTCAACGTGTTAACCCTCGCAAGGCTGCCGGCTCAGACGACATCTTTAGCCATGTCCTCAGAGCATGCGCAGACCAGCTGGCTGGTGTGTTTATGGACATATTCAATCTCTCCCTATCCCAGTCTGCTGTACCCACATGCTTCAAGATGGCCACCATTGTTCCTGTTCCCAAGAAAGCAAAGATAACTGAACTAAATGGCTATCGCCCCGTAGCACTCACTTCTGTCATCATGAAGTACTTGAGAGACTAGATCAAATCACCTCCACCTCCCCCCCTACCTGATACCCTAGACCCACTCCAATTTGCTTTCCGCCCTAATAGGTCCACAGATGACACAATCACCATCACACTACACACTGCCCTATCCCATCTGGACAAGAGGAATACCTATGTAAGAATGCTGCTCACTGACTACAGCTCAGCATTTAACACCATAGTACCCTCCAAGCTTATCATTAAGCTTGAGACCCTGGGCCCTGTGCAACTAGGTCCGGGACTTCCTGACGGGCCGCCCCCAGGTGGTGAGGGTAGGAAACAACCCTGCTGATCCTCAGTACTGGGACCCCACAAGGGTGCGTTCTCAGCCCTTTCCTGCACTCCCTGTTCACCCATGACTGTGTGGCCATGCACGCCTCCAACTCAATCATCAAGTTTGCAGATGACACTACAGTGGTAGGCTTGATTACCAACAACGATGAGACGGCCTACAGGGAGGAGGTGAGGGCCCTCGGAGTGTGGTGTCAGGAAAATAACCTCTCACTCAATGTCAACAAAATAAAGGAGATGATTGTGGACTTCAGGAAACAGCAGAGGGAGCACTCCCCTATCCACATCGATGGGACAGTAGTGGAGAAGGTGGACAGTTTTAAGAACCTTGGCTTACACATCACAGACAAACTGAAATTGTCCACCCACACAGACAGCGTGGTGAAGAAGGCGCAACAGCGCCTCTTCAACCTCAGGAGGCTGAAGAAATTTGGCTTGTCACCTAAAACACTCAAACCTTTACAGATGAACAATCGAGAGCATCCTATTGGGCTGTATCACAGCCTGGTACAGCAACTGCTCTGCCCACAACCGCAAGGCTCTCCAGAGGGTAGTGAGGTCTGCACAACGCATCACCGGGGGAAAACTACCAGCCCTCCAGGACACCTACACCACCCGATGTCACAGGAAGGCCAAAAAGATCACGAAGGATAAAAACCACCCGAGCCATTGCCTGTTCACCCCGCTATCATCCAGAATTCGATCAGTACGAGTGCATCAAAGCTGGGACCGAGAGACTGAAAAACAGCTTATATCTCAAGGCCATCAGACTGTTAGACAGCCATCACTAACATAGAGTGGCTGCTGCCAACATACAGACTCAAATACATTTAATAAAGGTATCACCAGTCACTTCAAATAACGTCACTTTAATAATGTTTAAATATCCTACATTACTCATCTCATATGTATATACTGTATTCTACACTATCTACTGCATCTTGCCTATGGTGCTCTGACATTACTCATCTCATATGTATATACTGTATTCTACACTATCTACTGCATCTTGCCTATGGTGCTCTGACATTACTCATCTCATATGTATATACTGTATTCTATACTATCTACTGCATCTTGCCTATGGTGCTCTGACATTACTCATCTCATATGTATATACTGTATTCTACACCATCTACTGCATCTTGCCTATGGTGCTCTGACATTACTCATCTCATATGTATATACTGTATTCTATACTATCTACTGCATCTTGCCTATGGTGCTCTGACATTACTCATCTCATATGTATATACTGTATTCTACACTATCTACTGCATCTTGCCTATGGTGCTCTGACATTACTCATCTCATATGTATATACTGTATTCTACACTATCTACTGCATCTTGCCTATGGTGCTCTGACATTACTCATCTCATATGTATATACTGTATTCTACACCATCTACTGCATCTTGCCTATGGTGCTCTGACATTACTCATCTCATATGTATATACTGTATTCTATACTATCTACTGCATCTTGCCTATGGTGCTCTGACATTACTCATCTCATATGTATATACTGTATTCTACACTATCTACTGCATCTTGCCTATGGTGCTCTGACATTACTCATCTCATATGTATATACTGTATTCTATACTATCTACTGCATCTTGCCTATGGTGCTCTGACATTACTCATCTCATATGTATATACTGTATTCTATACTATCTACTGCATCTTGCCTATGGTGCTCTGACATTACTCATCTCATATGTATATACTGTATTCTATACTATCTACTGCATCTTGCCTATGGTGCTCTGACATTACTCATCTCATATGTATATACTGTATTCTATACTATCTACTGCATCTTGCCTATGGTGCTCTGACATTACTCATCTCATATGTATATACTGTATTCTATACTATCTACTGCATCTTGCCTATGGTGCTCTGACATTACTCATCTCATATGTATATACTGTATTCTATACTATCTACTGCATCTTGCCTATGGTGCTCTGACATTACTCATCTCATATGTATATACTGTATTCTATACTATCTACTGCATCTTGCCTATGGTGCTCTGACATTACTCATCTCATATGTATATACTGTATTCTATACTATCTACTGCATCTTGCCTATGGTGCTCTGACATTACTCATCTCATATGTATATACTGTATTCTATACTATCTACTGCATCTTGCCTATGGTGCTCTGACATTACTCATCTCATATGTATATACTGTATTCTATACTATCTACTGCATCTTGCCTATGGTGCTCTGACATTACTCATCCATATATTTATATATGTACATATTCTTATTCATCCCTTTACAATTGTGTGTATCAGGTAGTCGTTGTGAATTTGTTAGATTACTTGTTAGATATTACCGCAGGGTCGGAACTAGAAGCACAAGCATTTCGCTACACTCACATTAACATCTGCTAACCATGTGTATGTGACCAATAACATCTGCTAACCATGTGTATGTGACCAATAACATCTGCTAACCATGTGTATGTGACCAATAACATCTGCTAACCATGTGTATGTGACCAATAACATCTGCTAACCATGTGTATGTGACCAATAACATCTGCTAACCATGTGTATGTGACCAATAACATCTGCTAACCATGTGTATGTGACCAATAACATCTGCTAACCATGTGTATGTGACCAATAACATCTGCTAACCATGTGTATGTGACCAATAACATCTGCTAACCATGTGTATGTGACCAATAACATCTGCTAACCATGTGTATGTGACCAATAACATCTGCTAACCATGTGTATGTGACCAATAACATCTGCTAACCATGTGTATGTGACCAATAACATCTGCTAACCATGTGTATGTGACCAATAACATCTGCTAACCATGTGTATGTGACCAATAACACCTGCTAACCATGTGTATGTGACCAATAACATCTGCTAACCATGTGTATGTGACCAATAACATCTGCTAACCATGTGTATGTGACCAATAACATCTGCTAACCATGTGTATGTGACCAATAACATCTGCTAACCATGTGTATGTGACCAATAACATCTGCTAACCATGTGTATGTGACCAATAACATCTGCTAACCATGTGTATGTGACCAATAACATCTGCTAACCATGTGTATGTGACCAATAACATCTGCTAACCATGTGTATGTGACCAATAAATTTTTTTGTGATTAGTAACTTTGCAACCAGTTAAAACTTTGTAGCTACTTTTGCAACTACTTAGCATGTTAGGTTAAGGTTAGGGGAAGGGTTAGCCAAGTGCTAACCTTAACCCCAACTCTAATTCGTAACATATTATATGTCCGACAATTCCTATTATATTGTATGATGTCTATTACATTGGTAGGCTAATGTAATGTAACCTAACATAAAGTAACGTATTATACTAAATGGAGTGGGACTGATTTTTGTAAAATATCATACGTTTTGCTCTGATACCCGGTTTACAAACAACATAGGCCTAGAATGACTCTGCTTACCATAACTATTAATATGACATTCATTTTAATGCTATGTAAACAACATATACAGGTCTAGACGTGAGTTAGTGAAAGCATCCCATTCTCACTAACACAATACAACATTAAGGTATTAAGATATTAAACCCTAACAAGGTATTATCATATCAATCCGACTGATGGAACTCGAGCTCTCTCAGATTACATGGCAACAAACACAGGCTTAGGTATATAACATCTGTCTCTAGACAATAGATATCTAGGAACAAATCCCATAACCACTTAACAGCAGTAAAGCTACAATTCCTGTTATTGTAAACAAATCAACACCTACAGTCACAGATCCAATACGACCTGAACCTCGCTTGCTACGCCGAGGCTGTTTCCTGACGGGCTCTGGACTGGGGTGCCGCGGTCTGGGAGGTAGTAGGGTGTGCTACAGGTACAGTGATTGGTAAGCTGCTCTGACAGCTGATGCTTAAAGTTAGAGAGGGAGATATAAGACTCCAGCTCCAGTGATTTTTGCAGTTCGTTCCAGTCATTGGCAGCAGAGAACTGGAAGGAAAGGCGGCCAAAGGAGGTGTCGACTTTAGGTATGACCAGTGAAATATACCTGCTGGAGCGCATGCTACGGGTGGGTGTTGCTATGGTGACCAGTGAGCTGAGATAAGGCAGGGCTTTACCTAGCAAAGACTTATACATGACCTGGAGCCAGTGGGTTTGGCGACGAATATGTAGTGAGGGCCAGCCAACGAGAGCAGACAGGTCGCAGTGGTGGGTAGTATGTGGGTCTTTGGTGACAAAACGGATGGCACTGTGATAGACTACATCCAGTTTGCTGAGTCGAGTGTTGGAGGCTATTTTATAAATGACAGCGCCAAAGTCAAGGATCGGTAGGATAGTCAGTTTTACGAGGGTATGTTTGGCAGCATGAGTGAAGGAGGCTTTGTTGCGAAATATGAAGTCGATTATAGATATCATTTGTGGGGCCATTTAAAGTCCTGAGGTGTGTTAATGAGGTAACATACCGTTTACAACTCCCTGTTGATTACCACATTAACCCAACCTTTCATGTGTCTCTCCTCAGGCCAGGGGTGCCTGGTCCGCTCACTGAGGCTGGACCCAGTGACGCCCCGCCTCCGCCCCCGCCCCCGCCTCATTCTGTTCTCATCAAGGGGGGTCCAGCGTACTCGGTCCGTGAGGTCCTGAATTTGAGGCGTTTTGGGGGGGGGGGGGGACCGACCCGCACCTCGCCACTGTGGTTGTTCCCGAGGCCGGTGCAGGGAGCAGCAGGTAGTTCTAGAATGAGAACAGTTAGCTGAACAGGCCATGCAGGGAGCAGCAGGTAGTTCTAGAATGAGAACAGTGAGCTGAACAGGCTATGCAGGGAGCAGCAGGTAGTTCTAGAATGAGAACACTGAGCTGAACAGGCCATGCAGGGATCAGCAGGTAGTTCTAGAATAAGTCGCTCTGGATAAGAGCGTCTGCTAAATGACTTAAATGTAAATGTAAATGAGAACAATGAGCTGAACAGGCCATGCAGGGAGCAGCAGGTAGTTCTAGAATGAGAACAGTTAGCTGAACAGGCCATGCAGGGATCAGCAGGTAGTTCTAGAATGAGAACAATGAGCTGAACAGGCCATGCAGGGAGCAGCAGGTAGTTCTAGAATGAGAACACTGAGCTGAACAGGCCATGCAGGGATCAGCAGGTAGTTCTAGAATGAGAACAGTGAGCTGAACAGGCCATGCAGGGAGCAGTAGGTAGTTCTAGAATGAGAACAGTGAGCTGAACAGGCCATGCAGGGAGCAGCAGGTAGTTCTAGAATGAGAACAGTGAGCTGAACAGGCCATGCAGGGAGAAGCAGGTAGTTCTAGAATGAGAACAGTGAGCTGAACAGGCCATGCAGGGAGCAGCAGGTAGTTCTAGAATGAGAACAGTGAGCTGAACAGGCCATGCAGGGAGCAGTAGGTAGTTCTAGAATGAGAACAGTGAGCTGAACAGGCCATGCAGGGAGCAGTAGGTAGTTCTAGAATGAGAACAGTGAGCTGAACAGGCCATGCAGGGAGCAGCAGGTAGTTCTAGAATGAGAACAGTGAGCTGAACAGGCCATGCAGGGAGCAGTAGGTAGTTCTAGAATGAGAACAGTGAGCTGAACAGGCCATGCAGGGAGCAGTATGTAGTTCTAGAATGAGAACAGTGAGCTGAACAGGCCATGTAGGGAGCAGCAGGTAGTTCTAGAATGAGAACAGTGAGCTGAAC
>NC_088407.1:13086747-13109247 GCF_034236695.1 Oncorhynchus nerka
ATAAATGAAAAGCACAGTGTTCAGGGCCATAAAATGTGTCCATTGTACAGTATACAGCCTACAATGCACTGTACTACAGTATACAGCCTACAATGCACTGTACTACAGTATACAGCCTACAATGCACTGTACTACAGTATACAGCCTACAATGCACTGTACTACAGTATACAGCCTACAATGCACTGTACTACAGTATACAGCCTACAATGCACTGTACTACAGAATACAGCCTACAATGCACTGTACTACAGAATACAACACTACAAGCGACAAAAATCAAAGGAGTAAACATGTGATCAATGTGCTTCTTCTTGTCTTTGGGCTGGGTCAGGCCAGAGCACTTCATCAACATCACAAGCAATATTGTCCCTCCTGAGGCTGGGTCAGGCCAGAGCACTTTGTCGACATCACAAGCAATATTGTCCCTCCTGAGGCTGGGTCAGGCCAGAGCACTTCGTAGACATCACAAGCAATATTGTCCCTCCTGAGGCTGGGTCAGACCAGAGCACTTCATCAACATCACAAGCTATATTGTCCCTCCTGTGGCAACGAGGGAAGAAGCCTCTTGTCTTTGGGCTGGGTCCGGCCAGAGCACTTCATCAACATCACAAGCAATATTGTCCCTCCTGAGGCTGGGTCAGGCCAGAGCACTTCATCAACATCACAAGCAATGATTGTCCTTCCTGAGGCAACGAGGGAAGAAGCCTCTTGTCTTTGGGCTGGGTCAGGCCAGAGCACTTCGTCGACATCACAAGCATTATTGTCCCTCCTGAGGCAACGAGGGAAGAAGCCTCTTGTCTTTGGGCTGGGTCAGGCCAGAGCACTTCGTTGACATCACAAGTAATATTGTCCCTCCTGAGGCAACGAGGGAAGAAGCCTCTTGTCTTTGGGCTGGGTCAGGCCAGAGCACTTCGTCGACATCACAAGCAATATTGTCCCTCCTGAGGCTGGGTCAGGCCAGAGCACTTCATCAACATCACAAGCAATGATTGTCCTTCCTGAGGCAACGGGGGAAGAAGCCTCTTGTGTGCCGTATCCAGCCCTGACATGATTCCTCAGTCCAAGTCAAATATTGTCTGTGTAGAAATACAATATACTGTATATAGGATTTTGTAAGTCGTACAGAGACTGTGCTATACTGTAGAGTACAATTAGGCTTCTGATTCACATACATTGTATTTACTGAAGAGTAATATCATTCACATATAGTATGTGTTAGTACTGTAGACAATCTGGATTACAGTAAATGTTTCTGAATGTACACTTACTTGCACATACTGAGCTCGCAGTTCTTTCACCCCTGGTGAGTTGCTCTCAAAAGGTTCTCTGTATACTTGTTTCATTCGCATCCTGTTACGATGGAGGACACGGTCAATTGTGGAAATGCTCACACTGTCGATTCCCTGGAAGTGTGTGTTGTCTTGTATCGCTCGTTCCTGGATTTCTCTGAGTCGTATTGCATTATCTTGAAGGACCATGCCAACTATAACGGCCTCTTGCTCCCGAGTGAATAGTCCTTCCACCTGCATGTGGCAGCCTTGCAATTCTACAAAAAGTAGTTGTGCAGTTACAAAACATATTCATGCAGTAGTAGTAGCATTAGCATACATACAGTGATTAACTTTACAAATGTCTATTGAAGTAAATTACAGTAAATTTGCAATTACAAAAATACAGCAGTATACTGTACCTGTTCTCTTCTCTGAATGTCCTTACTGTGGACACAGACAATCGGCTCAAATTGGGTTGCACTTTAAGTCCTGCTTCCCTCATTGTCAGTCCATGGACAAGAACATGGTCTATAACTGTTACTCGAATTTCATCAGATATTTCCACTCTTTGTCTTTCTCTTCCTCTTCCTCATCCTCTTCCTCTTCGTCGCCCACCTCGCATACGCACTCGTCCTCTCACATTGTTTCTTCTATCCATTCTCAGACGTTCTCCTTCCCACCTTCAACAACCTGTTTGCTCTCTGAACTGGCTTATATTGGTTGTGTCGCATCATTTGAAACAGGTTAAATCAATTTTGAGTGGTTGTGTTCAATCAATGATATATGTTCTCTATTTGTATTTGATTGTTGCCACTTGTGTTTACCAGTATGGATGACATGTGCATTAGAGTGCAGAATGTGTTTTGAGAATGAGAATGTGTTTAGAGTTTTGCTGAAAAGTCGAAGTGAGATCTGAAAGTGGTGTTTTACCATGTGAACTGGTTTAAGGTATTGACAACAGACTGTATAATTAGCTAAATGAGTCCAGACAACTGAGAACATTGTTCAGCCAATTGGGTTTTAGTGTTTTAGCAACTGAGAACTTTGTTCAGCCAATGGGTTTTAGTGTTTTAGCAACTGAGAACTTTGTTCAGCCAATGGGTTTTAGTGTTTTAGCAACTGAGAACTTTGTTCAGCCAATGGGTTTTAGTGTTTTAGCAACTGATAACTTTGTTCAGCCAATGGGTTTTAGTGTTTTAGCAACTGAGAACTTTGATCAGCCAATGGGTTTTAGTGTTTTAGCAACTGAGAACTTTGTTCAGCCAATGGGTTTTAGTGTTTTAGCAACTGAGAACTTTGTTCAGCCAATGGGTTTTAGTGTTTTAGCAACTGAGAACTTTGTTCAGCCAATGGGTTTTAGTGTTTTAGCAACTGAGAACTTTGTTCAGCCAATGGGTTTTAGTGTTTTAGCAACTGATAACTTTGTTCAGCCAATGGATTTTAGTGTTTTAGCAACTGAGAACTTTGTTCAGCCAATGGGTTTTAGTGTTTTAGCAACTGAGAACTTTGTTCAGCCAATGGGTTTTAGTGTTTTAGCAACTGAGAACTTTGTTCAGCCAATGGGTTTTAGTGTTTTAGCAATTGAGAAAAACTGTAATTGTGTGTACCTCTATCAGATTGTACCCTGAAGGGAAGTGGATCAATTGATTCACCCTTTCTAAAAAGGAGGAATGTACATTTAGTTAGATAAATAGACAAAATACATTGCAACCAGTTGAATAGCGAGTGTGCAGGTGATCGTCTTTTGATGGTAATCATGTTTTATCTCTTTTAATATTTAATGTGAATTTTAGCACATTTGTCCAACTTGCACATTTGTCCTCGTTTTCACTGTGGCTATATCCCACTGGGCACAGATGTCAGTTCAACGTCTAGTTTTGATTTACATATAGTTGAGTTGTCATCTAACCGTGAATTCAACGTGAAATCAACGTGAAATCAACGTGAAATCGACGTGAAATCAACGTGAAATCAACGTAAATCAACAACACATGTCACAGTGTCATTGGATTTAGGTTAAAAGTAAAAAATACACAATGTCCACTTTTCTAAATCAGTTTTCCACATTGATTCAACATTATCACATATATTTTTTAGCGGGGTTGAAATGACGTGGAAACAACGTTGATGCAACATCATCGCATATATTTTTTAGGGGGGGTTGAAATGACGTGGAAACAACATTGATTGAACCAGATTCTGCCCAGTGGGATGATGTTGGTATCTTAACACATTCATTATTTTGTTTATGATTTCTACATTATTAGTAGTAGTAGGCCGGTTCAGTGGTTATTAATACGGACTAATTGTCTGATGAAGAGCACAGACAGTAGGCAGGTTTCCATTGGTAAATTTGACAAAAGCAGTGTTGCAGAAAAAGTCATTAGAGACATGTATAATGGAAAGAGCAGATACATTTTCTAAAGATCAACACCATTTCTATCATTCGACAGAGGTGTCACGCCCTGACCTTAGTTATCTTTGTTTTCTTTATTATTCAAGTCAAATCAAATCAAATCAAATTGTATTTGTCACATACACATGGTTAGCAGATGTTATTGGTCACATACACATGGTTAGCAGATGTTATTGGTCACATACACATGGTTAGCAGATGTTATTGGTCACATACACATGGTTAGCAGATGTTATTGGTCACATACACATGGTTAGCAGATGTTAATGCGAGTGTAGCGAAATGCTTGTGCTTCTAGTTCCGACAATGCAGTAATAACCAACGAGTAATCTAACCTAACAATTCCACAACAACTACCTTATACACACACATGTGTAAAGGAATAAAGAATATGTACATAAAGATATATGAATGAGTGATGGTACAGAACGGCATAGGCAAGATGCAGTAGATGGTATCGAGTACAGTACATACATATGAGATGAGTAATGTAGGGTATATAAACATGAAGTGGCATAGTCTAAAGTGGCTAGTGATATATTTATTACATAAAGATGGCAAGATCCAGTAGATGATATAGAGTACATTATATACATATACATCTGAGATGAGTCATGTAGGGTATGTAAACATTATATTAAGTGGCATTGTTTAAAGTGGCTAGTGATACATTTTTTAAATCAATTTCCATCAATTTCCATTATTAAAGTGGCTGGAGTTGAGTCAGTGTGTTGGCAGCAGCCACTCAATGTTAGTGGTGGCTGTTTAACAGTCTGATGGCCTTGAGATAGAAGCTGTTTTTCAGTATCTCGGTCCCTGCTTTTGATGCACCTGTACTGACCTCGCTTTCTGGATGATAGCGGGGTGAACAGGCAGTGGCTCAGGTGGTTGTTGTCCTTGATGATCTTTATGGCCTTCCTGTGACATCGGGTGGTGTAGGTGTCCTGGAGGGCAGGTAGTTTGCCCCCGGTGATGCGTTGTGCAGACCTCACGACCCTCTGGAGAGCCTTACGGTTGTGGGCGGAGCAGTTGCCGTATCAGGCGGTGATACAGCCCGACAGGATGCTCTCGATTGTGCATCTGTAGAAGTTTGTGAGTGCTTTTGGTGACAAGCTGAATTTCTTCAGCCTCCTGAGGTTGAAGAGGCGCTGCTGTGCCTTCTTCACAACGCTGTCTGTGTGGGTGGACCAATTCAGTTTGTCCGTGATGTGTACGCCGAGGAACTTAAAACTTACTACGCTCGCCACTACTGTCCCGTCGATGTGGATAGGGGGGTGCTCCCTCTGCTGTTTCCTGAAGTCCACAATCATCTCCTTTGTTTTGTTGACGTTGAGTGTGAGGTTATTTTCCTGACACCACACTCCGAGGGCCCTCACCTCCTCCCTGTAGGCTGTCTCGTCGTTGTTGGGAATCAAGCCTACCACTGTAGTGTAAACTTGATGATTGAGTTGGAGGCATGCATGGCCACGCAGTCATGGGTGTACAGGGAGTACAGGAGAGGGCTCAGAACGCACCCTTGTGGGGCCCCAGTGTTGAGGATCAGCGGGGTGGAGATGTTGTTACCTGCCCTCACCACCTGGGGGCGGCCCGTCAGGAAGTCCAGTACCCAGTTGCACAGGGCGGGGTCGAGACGCAGGGTCTCGAGCTTGATGACGAGTTTGGAGGGTACTATGGTGTTAAATGAGCTGTAGTTGATGAACAGCATTCTCACATAGGTATTCCTCTTGTCCAGATGGGTTAGGGCAGTGTGCAGTGTGGTTGTGATTGCGTTGTCTGTGGACCTATTGGGGCGGTAAGCAAATTGGAGTGGGTCTAGGGTGTCAGGTAGGATGGAGGTGATATGGTCACCTTGGTTAGGTCAGGGTGTGACGAGGGTGGTTTGTTTAGTTTTTGTATTGTCTAGGGGTTTTTGTAAGTCAAGATTGGTTCTCAATAATAAAGAGGTATGTATGCTTATCACGCTGCGCCTTGGTCTCCTCCATATAACGAACGTGCCAAGAGGTGGGATTTTTCTTGGGTCGAACTTTCCTTATTGTGACCAATGATGATTGATGATTTTTAAATAAATTATGATCACTGAATAATTGTGAAGATACGCAGGGCACGTGATGTCATTTCCCCATTTGTAAACAGGGTGACAGTTAGCAGAATAACCAGACAGGAAGTTGACAATGTCTTGTTAATAGCCATAAATAAACAAGTATTTCTATGGTTGCAGTCTTTAAAGATTGAATTTAATCAAATTAACCAGATCCAAAGATAATCCTGACTTTCAAAGATAATCCTGACTTTCAAGAATGCCTGACTTTCTGGATGTCTGGCAAGTTTCAATATTGGCAAGTTTCAATTATTTCAGATATACAGGAGTGCAAGATTCACCATGGCGATACGTTGGCGCGGACCGTGGCGATACGTTGGCGCGGACCGTGGCGATACGTTGGCGTGGACTGTGGCGATACGTTGGCATAGACCATGGCGATACGTTGGCGCGGACCATGGCGATACGTTGGCGCGGACCATGGCGATACTTTGGCACGGACCGTGGCGATACTTTGGCGCGGACCGTGGCGATACTTTGGCGCGGACCGTGGCGATACTTTGGCGCGGACCATGGCGATACTTTGGCGCGGACCGTGGCGATACGTTGGCGCGGACCTTGGCGATACTTTGGCGCGGACCGTGGCGATACTTTGGCGCGGACCGTGGCAATACTTTGGCGCGGACCGTGGCGATACTTTGGCGCAGACTGTGGCGATACGTAGGCGCGAACCGTGCCGACATGTTGGCACATGAGAATTATTTGAATATGGCAAATATTAGTAAATTCTTGCATGTTGGCTTTTGCGTGCTACCTGAGACATAAAACAGATAGGTGGGAGCCTCTATACCCTCTCCTCTCCTACCCCCACTCCTCTCCTACCCCCACTCCTCTCCACCCCCACTCCTCACCTCACCCCCACTCCATGTCATTCTGACTGAGAGGAGAGGGCCCTGTCTCTTTCTCTCTCCAAGCTTTGTTTGTCCTCTGTGGCCTCATATCGCTGCCATGGCAACCACATGCACACACAGGGAGGGAGACCGGAGGGGGAGGGGGGGGGGAGGTAGACTGAGGGGATGGATGATAGATAGAGACAGAGATGAAAGAGAAAGAGAAAAATTAAAGAGTAAGTACTAGAGAGAGGGAGAGATGGAGAGAGGTGAGAGATGGAGAGAGAGATGGATGGAAAAAATGGAGAGAGAGCGAGAGAGATGGAGAAAGAGATAAGAGAGAGAGATGTTGTTTTGTGTCTTCTCACTTTTGTTTATTGTTTATTTCACTTGCTTTGGCAATATAAACACATTTCCCATGCCAATAAATCCCCTTTGAATAAAAGAGAGAGAGATGATGTAACAGGATGGGAAAGAGAACCTTTTGAGTTTCCATGTTGACATTAATACCGAGCTTTAGGACCCTGAGGGCAGCAACAGACAGACCATCTGCCATGTTGGCTCTGAGCCAGGGCTTCACTGTGGATCCAAGATGGCGCCCAGCCACATTAGGAACAGACCGATACAGGTGGAGGGCAGCAGGTGCTGTGGGAGGGCTAGTGTCATTGAGCAACTGAAAGAGGGATGGAAATGGGACAGACAAAGAATGCCCAGGGCGTGTGTGTGTGTGTGTGTGTGTGTCTGTTTTGGGGTTAAGGCTTCTGGCACTGCAGCAATATTCTGCCAGAATGTTCTCCACACAACTGACTAAACATTCAAAAAATATATTTAAAAAACCTAGGTTGAGAAAGTTTAAAGTCATCACGACAATGATTTAGCAATTTAATCAGAGACAACGTACGACACCATTTAGATTAAAAGCCTAAATGTCTCTCATTTTAAGATAAATCCTTACATCAGCTCAGCCAGTATGAAAGTCCCAGTAAAAAACTTCAACTTCAGACAAATTTCAAGTGATACGATAAATTAGCGCTTTAAGATGAATTGAATTAAAAAGTGAGTTTGAAGTCTTAGAAAGCAGTGATGATGACGGTTGAACAAAGAGGAACTAGAGGGAGACACACACACACACACACACACACACACACACACACACACACACACACATAGCCACAGTGACTCACTGACACACACACACACACACACACACACACACACACACCAGCAGTGTAAGCGAGGGAGTGAGAGGAGATAGATGAGATGAGAATAGGAAGATGACCTCTGACCTGACCTAGAGATAGCCTCCTAGTGACTCACTGACCTAGAGGTAGCCTCCTAGTGACTCACTGACCTAGAGGTAGCCTCTTAGTGACTCACTGACCTAGAGATACCCTCCTAGTGACTCACTGACCTAGAGGTAGCCTCCTAGTGACTCACTGACCTAGAGGTAGCCTCCTAGTGACTCACTGACCTAGAGGTAGCCTCTTAGTGACTCACTGACCCAGAGGTAGCCTCTTAGTGACTCACTGACCTAGAGTGACTTAGTGACTCACTGACCTAGATATACCCTCCTAGTGACTCACTGACCTAGAGGTAGCCTCTTAGTGACTCACTGACCTAGAGGTAGCCTCCTCCTCTTCCCAATACAGCATCTTCCAACACCAGGTTTGGTTGAAGCGTATCCATCTGCAAAAGTTCCGTTTTGCTCTGATGTCCTTAGCTGTTGTCCCAGCTAACATATTGACATGCATATTGGTATTAAAAGACAGCAACATATTCACCTAAACATATAAGTGTTTAGGAAAATCATTAGTTGGCTAGCTAGCTATCACACAATTGTACAACAAATATTCGAGCTAACGTTAGCTCGCGCTAGTAAGCTAGCTAAGCGCTAGCCAGTCAGTGGCGCTGACAGGTTGAAACTGTTATCAACAAAATGGGTTTCACTCTATCCCTTAAAACATGACATTGCTCACTAGGCATCAATTAACTAACACAATTTTAAAGTTTATTAGGAAGTTTCAGAAGTTAGACGCTCACCGGACGACTTTGGTAGGTATTTAAAAAAAAAAATTATTTCACCTTTATTTAACCAGGTAGGCTAGTTGAGAACAGGTTCTCATTTGCAACTGCGACCTGGCCAAGATAAAGCATAGCAGAGTGAACAGACAACACAGAGTTACACATGGAGTAAACAATTAACAAGTCAATAACACAGTAGAGAAAAAAAAGGGGAGTCTATATACAATGTGTGCAAAAGGCATGAGGAGGTAGGCGAATAATTACAATATTGCAGATTAACACTGGAGTGATAAATGATCAGATGATCATGTACAGGTAGAGATATTTGTGTGCAAAAGAGCAGAAAGATAAATAAATAAAAACTGTGGGGATGAGGTAGGTGAAAATGGGTGGGCTATTTACCAATAGATTATGTACAGCTGCAGCGATCGGTTAGCTGCTCAGATAGCTGATGTTTGAAGTTGGTGAGGGAGATAAAAGTCTCCAACTTCAGCGATTTTTTGCAAATCGTTCCAGTCACAGGCAGCAGAGTACTGGAACGAAAGGCGGCCGAATGAGGTGTTGGCTTTGGGGATGCTCAATGAGATACACCTGCTGGAGCGCGTGCTACGGATGGGTGTTGCCATCGTGACCAGTGAGCTGAGATAAGGCAGAGCTTTGCCTAGCATGGCCTTGTAGATGACCTGGAGCCAGTGGGTCTGGCGACGAATATGTAGCGAGGGCCAGCCGACTAGAGCATACAAGTCGCAGTGGTGGGTAGTATAAGGTGCTTTAGTGACAAAACGGATGGCACTGTGATAAACTGCATCCAGTTTGCTGAGAAGAGTGTTGGAAGCCATTTTGTAGATGACATCGCCGAAGTCGAGGATCGGTAGGATAGTCAGTTTTACTAGGGTAAGCTTGGCAGCGTGAGTGAAGGAGGCTTTGTTGCGGAATAGAAAGCCGACTCTTGATTTGATTTTCGATTGGAGATGTTTGATATGGGTCTGGAAGGAGAGTTTGCAGTCTAGCCAGACACCTAGGTACTTATAGGTGTCCAGATATTCAAGGTCGGAACCATCCAGTGTGGTGATGCTAGTCGGGCAAGCGGGTGCAGGCAGCGATCGGTTGAAAAGCATGCATTTGGTTTTACTAGCGTTTAAGAGCAGTTGGAGGCCACGGAAGGAGTGTTGTATGGCATTGAAGCTCGATTGGAGGTTAGATAGCACAGTGTCCAATGACGGGCCGAAAGTGTATAGAATGGTGTCGTCTGCGTAGAGGTGGATCAGGGAATCGCCCGCAGCAAGAGCAACATCATTGATATACGCCAGGACAGCGGAGTCAATCACCACCTTCCGGAGACACCTGAAACCCCACCTCTTTAAGGAATACCTAGGATAGGATAAAGTAATCCCTCTCACCCCCCCTCCCCCTGAAAAGATTTAGATGCACTACTGTTCCACTGGAGGTCATAAGGTGAATGCACCAATTTGTAAGTCGCTCTGGATAAGAGCGTCTGCTAAATGACTTAAATGTAAATGTAAAATATACACAGAGAAAAGAGTCGGCCCGAGAATTGAACCCTGTGGCACACCCATAGAGACTGCCAGAGGACCGGACAACATGCCCTCCGAATTGACACACTGAACTCTGTCTGCAAAGTAATTGGTGAACCAGGCAAGGCATTCATCCGAGGCTACTGAGTCTGCCGATAAGAATATGGTGATTGACAGAGTCGAAAGCCTTGGCAAGGTCGATGAAGACGGCTGCACAGTACTGTCTTTTATCGATGGCGGTTATGATGTCGTTTAGTACCTTGAGTGTGGCTGAGGTGCACCCGTGACCGGCTCGGAAACCAGATTGCATAGCGGAGAAGGTACGGTGGGATTCGAGATGGTCAGTGACCTGTTTGTTGACTTGGCTTTCGAAGACCTTAGATAGGCAGGGCAGAATGGATATAGGTCTGTAACAGTTTGGGTCCAGGGTGTCTCCCCCTTTGAAGAGGGGGATGACTGCGGCAGCTTTCCAATCCTTGGGGATCTCAGACGATATGAACGAGAGGTTGAACAGGCTGGTAATAGGGGTTGCGACAATGGCGGCGGATAGTTTCAGAAATAGAGGGTCCAGATTGTCAAGCCCAGCAGATTTATACGGGTCCAGGTTTTGCAGCTCTTTCAGAACATCTGCTATCTGGATTTGGGTAAAGGAGAACCTGGAGAGGCTTGGGCGAGGAGCTGCGGGGGGGCCGGAGCTGTTGGCCGAGGTAGGAGTAGCCAGGCGGAAGGCATGGCCAGCCGTTGAGAAATGCTTGTTGAAGTTTTCGATAATCATGGATTTGTCGGTGGTGACCGTGTTCCCTAGCCTCAGTGCAGTGGGCAGCTGGGAGGAGGTGCTCTTGTTCTCCATGGACTTCACCTGGGGACATGCAGGGCCCGGGTTTGCCTCCACATCACCCGCGGAACAGAGAAGGAGTAGTATGAGGGTGCGGCTAAGGGCTATCAAAACTGGTCGCCTAGAGCGTTGGGGACAGAGAATAAGAGGAGCAGGTTTCTGGGCATGGTAGAATATATTCAGGGCATAATGCACAGACAGGGGTATGGTGGGGTGCGGGTACTGCGGAGGTAAGCCCAGGCACTGGGTGATGATGAGAGAGGTTTTATCTCTGGACATGCTGGTTGTAATGGGTGAGGTCACCGCATATGTGGGAGGTGGGACAAAGGAGGTATCAGGGGTGTGAGGAATAGGACTAGGGGCTCCATTGTGAACTAAAACAATGATAACTAACCTGAGCAATAGTATACAAGGCATATTGACATTTGAGAGAGACATACAGCGATGCATACAGTGAACACAGGTGTTGAATTGGGAAAGCTAGCTAAAACAGTGGGTGAGACAACAGCTAATCAGCTAGCATAACAACAGCAGGTGAGATGGCATTGACTAGGCAACTCGGCCGACAGATAAAACAAACAAGCAGAATGGAGTACCTTGATTAATGGACAGTCCAGCGTGCATCAGCTATGTAGCCAAGTGATAAGAGTCCAGGGGGCAGCGGTGGATGGGGCAGGGGGGCTGGGCTGGCGAGTGTTATCCAGGTTAAGAAAACTAACAATGACTAAATAGCTTGTAGCTAGCTAGCTGGTTAGCTTCTGGAGGTTCTTGAGTGTGTTCTAAAAATAAAGATAATAGCGATTCCGTATCACATTGGGTGAGGCAAGTTTCCGGAAGGTATAATCAATTTATTTTTTTTTTTAAAAAATCGGGAAGAGATAGAGTACATATGGGCCACTGCGTTTTTGGGACGCGGCGGGACGGTTAGCAGGCCTGTGCTAACAAGCTAACAGATTAGCAGGCCGGGGTAAACAAGGTAGTAGTTAGCGGACCTGGGCTAAACAAGCTAGCAGTTAGCGTGCCGAACTAGCAAGCAAGGAGATAGCGAGGGCTAGAGAGTTAGCCTTTGGAGGACGTCGCGATGGGGTGAGTCTGTTTATTCCTCTTCATGCAGTGATATCGATAGACCGGTCGTAGTCAAGGTATTGTAGCCCAGGAGTATGCTAGAAGCTCTGGCCGGGCTAGCTTCAAGCTACGTGGGTGGAAACGCTAGCCAGGAGTAATCAACCAGGGTTGCTGTTTCGCTCGATAGCTAGTTGCGAGGATCCAGCTGAAGAATGTTCTGTTTGTGGTGGGAATCCGGGGGTAAAAAAAATTAATTAGGTCCGTTATGCTCTGGTTAGTTGATGACCGCTAGAATAGCTGGTAGTTAGCTGGCTAGCTTCAGTTGAGAGAGTCCGGTTCCGAAGTAAATATACTTTAGGAAAGTAGCTACATTGGCGGGTTGCAGAAGAGTATTTGGAAGCTTAAAATGTTTTTAAGGATATGCGAAGAAAAAAATATCTAAAAAATATCTAAAACGAAAAAGAGACGATATTTACAGAGAGACGATACGACAGGACATCTACTGCTACGCCATCTTGGATTTTTTTTGTTATATTATACTATATATACGCTGTTATACTGTATATACTGTTATATTATACTATATATATATGCTGTTATACTGTATATACTGTTATATTATACTATATATATATGCTGTTATACTGTATATACTGTTATATTATACTATATATACGCTGTTATACTGTATATACTGTTATATTATACTATATATATATGCTGGTAGCTAAATTGATAGCTTGGTTTCCATTTTCCAACAGATATTTCTATCCACCTGATTGGTCACCAACGGTTACTGGTCTTGGAACTCATGTGTTCACCAGAAACAGCTTCTGGTAAACTGTTTACACTTAGTGGCATTATATATTATTGCCATAGGTTTGCCACAGATTGAAATAGAATCTTGAAAGAATTTTGGTGAACTGTTTGCCACTAGTGGCAATGCAAATTATTGTTGCTAAAGGTTTGCCGCATATTCCCTACTAGTGGCAAACATTTGCAAACTTCTGACAACATTCTGTGGCACACTCTTTAGTTTGCAGCAAATTCATCACAAACTACCATGATTACGATTAATTCTGAATGAATCCTGAATAAGGATGAGTGAGAAAGTTAGAGGCATAAAGATCCCCTTAAAAAATAAATGCTTGTTTAATGTACAAGTGGACAAAAAACTGCAAATTCATCCAACAAGTTAGTAGAGAGTGTATTTCATGATGGTGCTACAACTGTTCCACCTCTGTGCCGGGGGCTGGTCTACTGGTAGTGCTACCGCCCCCTGACCTCTGACCCCTGGAGGTCATGAGTTCAAACATTCCCATCTATCACTCAATCCCTTATTCACTGAATTGTGCATAAAAACGACACAATTCAATAAAACAATACCTGTTCCTGCTTCATCTACTTCTCTGTAGGGATACTAGGTAGAGTTGTCTTTCACCACCACCAAAGAGAGGCAGATGGAGAGAGAGAGAGAGAAGATATGATATGAGACTAACTTAGTATTTCATTTATTTTAAATATGACATTTCTTGTATATGGAGTTGTATAGAGAAGATGTGAGAGAGTTTGAAGTCTAAGCTGTTATTGATTACATCTGATTTTCCTTGGTTTGGTGTGGAGGATGTAGAGCGTATACAGTGCATTCGGAAAGTATTCAGACCCCTTGATTTACATTACAGCCTTATTATTAAATTCTCTCTACTATTGTTCTGACATTTCACATTCTTAAAATAAAGTGGTGGTCCTAACTGATCTAGGACAGGGAATTTTTACTCTGATTAAATGTCAGGAATTGTGAAAAACTGAGTTTAAATGTATTTGGCTAAGGTGTACGTAAACTTCCGACTTCAACTGCATACACTGTTTTGGTATATATACACTGTTATACTATACTAAACTATATACACTGTTATACTATACTAAACTATATATACTGTATATTATACTAAACTATATATACTGTATATTATACTAAACTATATACACTGTATATTATACTAAACTATATATACTGTATATTATACTAAACTATATATACTGTATATTATACTAAACTATATACACTGTATATTATACTAAACTATATATACACTGTTATACTATACTAAACTATACACACTGTATATTATACTAAACTATACACACTGTATATTATACCACCTCTTTCAGGAATACCTAGGATAGGATAAAGTAATCCTTCTCACCCCCCTTAAAAGATTTAGATGCACTATTGTAAAGTGGCTGTTCCACTGGATGTCTTAAGGTGAACGCACCGATTTGTAAGTCGCTCTGGATAAGAGCGTCTGCTAAATGACTTAAATGTAAATGTAAAATACTAAACTATACACACTGTATATTATACTAAACTATATACACTGTATATTATACTAAACTATATACACTGTATATTATACTAAACTATATACACTGTATATTATACTAAACTATATACACACTGTATATTATACTAAACTATATACACACTGTATATTATACTAAACTATATATACTGTATATTATACTAAACTATATATACACTGTATATTATACTAAACTATATACACTGTATATTATACTAAACTATATACACTGTATATTATACTAAACTATATATACACTGTATATTATACTAAACTATATACACTGTATATTATACTAAACTATATACACTGTATATTATACTAAACTATATACACTGTATATTATACTAAACTATATACACTGTATATTATACTAAACTATATATACTGTATATTATACTAAACTATATACACTGTATATTATACTAAACTATATACACTGTATATTATACTAAACTATATACATATTATACTAAACTATATACACTGTATATTATACTAAACTATATACACTGTATATTATACTAAACTATATACACTGTATATTATACTAAACTATATACACTGTATATTATACTAAACTATATACACTGTATATTATACTAAACTATATACACTGTATATTATACTAAACTATATACACTGTAATTACTATAAATATACACACTGTATATTATACTAAACTATATACACTGTATATTATACTAAACTATATATACACTGTATATTATACTAAACTATATACACTGTATATTATACTAAACTATACACACTGTATATTATACTAAACTATATACACTGTATATTATACTAAACTATACACACTGTATATTATACTAAACTATATATACTGTATATTATACTAAACTATATACACTGTATATTATACTAAACTATATACACTGTATATTATACTAAACTATATATACACTGTTTTCCTATATATACTGTTATACTGTATATATACTGTTTTAGTATATATACTGTTATATTATACTATATATATATATACGCTGTTATACTGTATATACACTGTTATAGTATATATACTGTTTTAGTATATTATACTATATATATATGCTGTTATACTGTATATACACTGTTTTAGTATATATACTGTTATATTATACTATATATATACGCTGTTATACTGTATATACACTGTTATAGTATATATACTGTTATATTATACTATATATACGCTGTTATACTCTATATACACTGTTTTAGTATATTATACTGTTATATTATACTATATATATACGCTGTTATACTGTATATACACTGTTATAGTATGTATACTGTTATATTATACTATATATATATATATATACGCTGTTATACTGTATATACACTGTTATAGTATATATACTGTTATATTATACTATATATACGCTGTTATACTGTATATACACTGTTTTAGTATATATACTGTTATATTATACTATATATATACTGTATATACTGATACTGTGTGATACTGTATATACTGTTATATTATACTATATATATGCTGTTATACTGTATATACTGTTATATTATACTATATATATGCTGTTATACTGTATATACTGTTATATTATACTATATATACGCTGTTATACTGTATATACTGTTATATTATACTATATATATATATGCTGTTATACTGTATATACTGTTATATTATACTATATATACGCTGTTATACTGTATATACTGTTATATTATACTATATATATATATGCTGTTATACTGTATATACACTGTTTTAGTATATATACTGTTATATTATACTATATATATGCTGTTATACTGTATATATACTGTTTTAGTATATATACTGTTATATTATACTATATATATGCTGTTATACTGTATATATACTGTTTTAGTATATTATACTATATATATACGCTGTTATACTGTCACGACTCCGACCGAAGGAGGCTTCCCTTCCCGTTCGGGTGGTGCTCGGCGGTCGTCGTCGCCGGCCTACTAGCTGCTGATTATTTCCTCCCCCTCCTTATGTGTTTATTGAGTGCACCTGTTTTGAGTTAGGTAATATAGTAGTGAGGCTTTATTAGTCAGCCGGCCCACCTGGTTCCTTGTGCGGGATTAATTATTGTGACCGTCTGTTTGGTGTACTTGTGTGCACGTCTATGGGTTTCGTGTTTTCCCATTTTTGTGGTTTTTCCTGGACAGTTTAAGTCCCCCTGTTTGGGGCGTTTGTTTGTTCATTACGCCCTGTGTTTTTGTGAGGGTTGGCTTATGTTCAGCGTTTCTCAGTGCATTAAAATAGCACTCCCCTGAACTCTCTGCTTCCTGCGCCTGACTTCTCACCCACTACACTCAGATCGTTACATATACTGTGTATATACTGTTTTAGTATATTATACTATATATATACTGTTTTAGTATATTATACTATATAATTACGCTGTTATACTGTATATATACTGTTTTAGTATATTATACTATATATACGCTGTTATACTGTATATACACTGTTTTAGTATATTATACTATATATATACTGTTTTAGTATATTATACTATATAATTACGCTGTTATACTGTATATATACTGTTTTAGTATATTATACTATATATACGCTGTTATACTGTATATACACTGTTTTAGTATATTATACTATATATATACTGTTTTAGTATATTATACTATAATTACGCTGTTATACGGTATATACACTGTTTTAGTATATTATACTATATATACTGTTTTAGTATATTATACTATATAATTACGCTGTTATACTGTATATACACTGTTTTAGTATATTATACTATATATACGCTGTTATACTGTATATATACTGTTTTAGTATATTATACTATATATACGCTGTTATACTGTATGTGTCTTGTCTGTTTCCCAAATGGCACCCTATTTTCTGATGAAAAGTAAGACTCTATAAAGACCATTCGGGACCCAATGTGTTGATGCAGACTGACAGTCGGGAAGCAAGTTCAGGGAGTGAATACATTTAATGAGTAAATGAACAAAACGAGAAACAAGCCTCGCCGACATGAAACAGCCTCGCCGACATGACACAGCCTCGCCGACATGAAACAGCCTCACCGACATGAAACAGGAACAATGACGACTGGGGAAGAAATCAGGAGTGAGTGACGTATAGAGGGCAGGTAATCAAGGAGGTGATGGAGTCCAGGTGAGTGTCATGATGAGCGTAACGATGCCGACTGGGGAAGAAATCAGGAGTGAGTGACGTATAGAGGGCAAGTAATCAAGGAGGTGATGGAGTCCAGGTGAGTGTCATGATGAGCGTAACGATGGCGACAGGTGTGCGCCATAACGAGCAGCCTGGCGACCTAAAGGCTGGAGAGGGAGCACACGTGACACAAACTTCATGTAGTCCCCCCCCTTTCTTCTTGGGAGGTAGAAGTCTTGATTGAGTTGACGTCTTTGGAGTCATCTTAATAATGTCAGGACGGAGTGAGGGGTGGGGGTTACGTTCATTAAAGGAGAACTTTACCCAAAATCGAGTAACTCCCAAGTGAATCAATACATTGAAACTAGTTCGGTGGACTTTGTCCTCTCTCTCTCTCTGTCTCTCTCTCTTTCTCTCTCTGTCTCTCTCTGTCTCTCTCTCCCTCTCTCTCTCTCTCTCTCTCTCCTTCTCTCTCTCTCTCTCTCTCTCTCTCTCTCTCTCTCTCTCTCTCTCTCTCTCTCTCTCTCTCTCTCTCTCTCTCTGTCTCTCTTTCTCTCTCTCTCTCTTTCTCTCTCTCTCTCTCTCTCTCTCTCTCTCTCTCTCTCTCTCTCTCTCTCTCTCTCTCTGTCTCTCTCTCTCTCTCTCTCTCTCTCTCTCTCTCTCTCTCTCTCTCTCTCTGTCTCTCTCTCTGTCTCTCTCTCTCTCGCTGTAGTACTGAAACAGCTGCATAAACAGGTCATCTGACTTGTGATGTTGCTGGATGCAGACTTCACTCTGCTCCGTTGCCAGTGAACTCATGATTCAGAAATCTGTGGTGTGGACAAATTCGTTGTTTTATTGAAAGCGTATGCAGAAACATGGTTAGTAGCAATTAGAAACATACAATATATGATGTAAATACTCCCGCAGCCAACCTTGTGTCGGTGTGTGTGTGTGTGTGTGTGTGTGTGTGTGTGTGTGTGTGTGTGTGTGTGTGTGTGTGTGTGTGTGTGTGTGTGTGTGTGTGTGTGTGTGTGTGTGCGTGTGTGTGTGTGTGTCGGTGTGTCGTGTGTGTGTGTGTGTGTGTGTGTGTGTTCAGAGACGATGCATATGAAGGTAATGCAAATCTGAAATGATGGGGGACAACAACAAAACCCCAGAGGGATACTATAAGATAGGCCTGCTGTATTTTCATGGACTGGATCTGGCCCCGTGACAAAATAGAAAAAGGCGTGTTTGAGAAGAGAAAGCGACGGAGGTATGTAGTTTAGCCTGATCCCTGAAGTTGGAGGTGTTCTTATCATGTTATTGCGTCATATATCTGTCATACAACAGAGGTACAGCAGAAGGATAGCTGCTCTACAGGTTAGTGTGCGTTCCCTCTGTATTTATCACAGGGGATTGAGAGACAATAGACAATGTCATGAGCTGTTGTTTCGTGTGTGTGTGTGTGTGTGTGTGTGTGTGTGTGTGTGTGTGTGTGTGTGTGTGTGTGTGTGTGTGTGTGTGTGCGCTCGGGCTATAAGCTGCGATTGAGTACATGGTGGGATTTCTGATAGGGAGGGAGGTTGTGAACACTTACATTAAGAGGGTTTTGTTAGTTCATCGGCTACAGGGATTAACACACACACACACACACACACACACACACACACACACACACACACACACACACACACACACACACACACACACATACACACACACACTGAGAGTTGTTGTTAGTTAGTGGGCTACCGGGATTAACACACAGACACACAGACACACAGACACACACACACACACACACACACACACACACACACACACACACACACACACACACACACACACACACACACACACACACACACACACACACACACACACACACACACACACACTCTGAGAGGTGTTGTTAGTTAGTGGGCTACCGGGATTAACACACACACACACACACACACACACACACACACACACACACACACACACACACACACACACACACACACACACACACACACACACACACACACACACTGAGAGGTGTTGTTAGTTAGTGCGCTACTGGGATTAACACAGACACACTGGAGAGATTTGAGACTGTGTTGACATACAGGAATAATTGCAGATTATTGGAGGAATCAAGGGCGTAATTGCTATGACACACAGTTGGTGATAATCCGTACACTCTGAGAAATAAGGTTTCAAAAGGGTTCTTCGACTGTCCCCAAAACAGAACCCTTTTGAAGAACTCTTGTTGGTTCCAGGTAAAACCCTTCTGGGTTCCATGTAGAATCCTCTCCAAGGAAGGTTGTATTGTACATGGAAATCAAAATGCTTCTACTTAGAACCAAAAGAGCACTACCTGGAACCAAAAAGGGTTCTTCAAAGGGCTCTCTTATGGGAACAGCCGAAGAACCGTTTTAGGTTCTAGATAGCACCTTTTTCATAAGAATGTAATGCTGATCTTAGACATGAGATGATGTGGGCCTCCCGAGTGGTGCAGTGGTCTAAGGTACTGCATGGCAATGCTAGCTGTGCCACTAGAGATTCTGGGTTCGAGCCCAGGCTTTTTCCTCAGCCGGCCGTGCCTGGGAGACCCATGGGACGGCACAGAATCGGCCCAGCGTTGTCCCGGGTTAGAGAGAGGGAGATGAGGGAGACGGGGTGATGTGAGCTGAGTTCACAAATCAGGATGTGGATATGTATGTAGTTCAAACCCAATTTGAATAAACTCTCATATCTACCGGGTGAAGTACCACAGTGTGTAAATACAACCCATATGGTTTACGACTCATGTTGATTTATTTTCCCTTTTGTTCTTTAACTATTTTCACATTGTTACAACACCGTATATAGACATAATATGACATTTGTAATGTCTTTATTCTTTTGGAACTTCTGTGAGTGCAATGTTTACTGTTCATTTGTATTGTTTATTTCACTTTTGTTTATTATCTACTTCACTTGCTTTGGCAATGTTAACATATGTTTCCCATGCCAATAAGGCAAAGCCTTCTCATGCTTTGTTGATTTCAAAAAAGCTTTTCACTCAATTTGGCACGAGGGTCTGCTATACAAATTGATGGAAAGTGGTGTTGGGGGAAAACATACAACATTATAAAATCCATGTACACAAACAACAAGTGTGCAGTTAAAATAGGCAAAATACACATTTCTTTCCACGGGGCCGTGGGGTGAGACAGGGATGCAGCTTAAGCCCCATCCTCTTCAACATATATCAACAAATTGCCGCAGGCACTACAAAAGTCTGCAGCACCCGGCCTCACCCTACTAGAATCTGAAGATAAATGTTTACTGTTTGCTGATGATCTGGTGCTTCGGTCCCCAATCAAGGAGGGCCTACAGCAGCACCTAGATCTTCTGCACAGATTCTGACAGACCTGGGCCCTGACAGTAAATCTCAGTAAGACAAAAATAACGATGTTCCAAAAAAGGTCCAGTTGTCAGGACGACAAATACAAATTCCATCTAGACACCGTTGCCTTAGGGCACACAAAAAACTATACATACCTCGGCCTAAACATCAGCGCCAAAGGTAACTTCCACATAACTTCCACAAAGCTGTGAACGATTTGCGAGACAAGGCAAGAAGGGCATTCTATGCCATCAAAAGGAACACAAAATGTGACATACTAATTAGGATCTGGCTAAAAATACTTGAGTCAGTCATAGAGCCCATTGCTCTTTATGGTTGTGAGGTCTGGGGTCCGCTCACCAACCAAGAATTCACAAAATGGGACAAACACCAAATTGAGACTCTGCATGCAAAATTCTGCAAAAATATCCTCTGTGTACAACGTAAAACACCAAATAATGCATACAGAGCAGAATTAGGCCGATACCCGCTAATTATCAAAATCCAGAAAAGAGCCATTAAATTCTACAACCAGCTAAAAGGAAGCGATTCCCAAACCTTCCATAACAAAGCCATCACCTACAGAGAGAAAAACCTGGAGTAGAGTCCCCTAAGCAAGCTGGTCCTGGGGCTCTGTTCACATACACAAACACACCTCACAGAGCCCCAGGACAGCAACACAATTAGACCCAACCAAATCATGAGAAAAGATTATCTAAAAGATAATGACTTGACACATTGGAAAGAATTTTAAAAAAAACTGAGCAAACTAGAATGCTATTTGGCCCTAAACAGAGAGTACACAGCGGCAGATTACCTGACCACTGTGACTGACCCAAACTTAAGGAAAGCTTTGACTATGTACAGACTCAGTGACTATAGCCTTGCTATTGAGAGAGGCTGCCGTAGGCAGACATGGCTCTCAAGAGAAGACAGGGTATGTGCACACTGCCCACAAAATGAGGTGGAAACTGAGCTGCACTTTCTAACCTCCTGCAAAATGTATGACCATGTTAGAGACACATATTTCCCTCAGATTACACAGATCCACAAAAATTTGAAAACAAATCCAATTTGGATAAACTCCCATATCTACTGGGTGAAATACTGCCATGTTCCATCACAGCAAGATTTGTGACCTGTTGCCACAAGAAAAGGTCAACCAGTGAAGAACACACACCATTGTAAATACAACCCATATTTATGTTTATTTTTTCCCCTTTTGTACTTTAACTATGTGCACATCATTATAACACTGTATATAGACATAATATGACATTTGTAATATCTTTATTCTTTTGGAACTTCTGTGAGTGTAATGTTTACTGTTAATTTGCATTTTGATTTCACTTTTGTTTATTATCTACTTCTCTTGCTTCGGCAATGTTAACATATGCTTCCCATGCCAATAAATCCTTTAAAAGAGAGGGAGAGAGGGAGGGAGAGGAAACTAGGGAGGGAGAGGAAACTAGGGAGGGAGAGGAAACTAGATAGAGAGGGAGAGGAAACTAGGGAGAGAGAGGAAACTAGGGAGAGAGAGGAAACTAGGGA
>NC_088407.1:13114247-13126747 GCF_034236695.1 Oncorhynchus nerka
CTAGGCTACCCTGCCGCCCCATATAGCCTGCAAGTCACTGACACACACCTTTGGAACCTCCACACTTTTAAAAATTCTAATACATCCATTCAATCTTGGTTTCATCAGACCAGAGAATCTTGTTTCTCATGGCCTGAGAGTCCTTTAGGTGCCTTTTGGCAAACTCCAAGTGGGCTGTCACATGCCTTTTATTGAGGAGTGGCTTCTGTCTTGGTGATTCCAAACTTCTTTCATTTAAGAAGGATGGAGGCCACTGTGTTCTTGGGGACCTTCAATGCTGCAGAAATCAACACAATCCTGTCTCGGAGCTCTACGGACAATTCCTTCGGACCTCATGGCTTGGTTCTGACATGCACTGTCAACTGCAGGACCTTAGACAGGTTTGTGCCTTTCCACATCATCAAATGAAACTGTATTTCTCACATGTGTAGTGTAGACTTTACAGTGAAATGCTTAATTACAAGCCCTTAACCAACAGTGAAGATCAAGAAGAGTTAAGAAAATATTTACTAAGTAGACTAAAATAAAAAGTAATAATAAAAAGTAACACAATAAGAATAACAATAATGAGGCTATATACAGGGGGCACCGGTACCAAGTCAGTGTCAATGTAAATGTCCAATCAATTGAATTTCCCACAGGTGGACTGGAATCAATGGAAACAGGATGTACCTGAGCTCAATTTTCGAGTCTAAATAAGGTATTTCTGTTTTTTATTTGCACAAATTTCTAAAAAACTGTTTTTGCTTTGTCATTATGGGGTATTGTGTGTAGATTGATGAGAAAAATTGTTTATTTAATTAATTTTAGAATAAGGCTGTAACGTAATAAAATGTGGAAAAAGGGAAGGGTTCTGAATACTTCCGGAATGCACTATAGCCTACACCTTCACAATAAATCCATGTAATATAGCCTACACCTTCACAATAAATCCATGTAATATAGCCTACACCTTCACAATAAATCCATGTAATATAGCCTACACCTTCACAATAAATCCATGTAATATAGCCTACACCTTCACAATAAATCCATGTAATATAGCCTACACCTTCACAATAAATCCATGTAATATAGCCTACACCTTCACAATAAATCCATGTAATATAGCCTACACCTTCACAATAAATCCATGTAACATAGCCTACACCTTCACAATAAATCCATGTACTATAGCCTACACCTTCACAATAAATCCATGTAATATAGCCTACACCTTCACAATAAATCCATGTAACATAGCCTACACCTTCACAATAAATCCATGTACTATAGCCTACACCTTCACAATAAATCCATGTACTATAGCCTACACCTTCACAATAAATCCATGTAATATAGCCTACACCTTCACAATAAATCCATGTACTATAGCCTACACCTTCACAATAAATCCATGTAATATAGCCTACACCTTCACAATAAATCCATGTAACATAGCCTACACCTTCACAATAAATCCATGTACTATAGCCTACACCTTCACAATAAATCCATGTAATATAGCCTACACCTTCACAATAAATCCATGTACTATAGCCTACACCTTCACAATAAATCCATGTAATATAGCCTACACCTTCACAATAAATCCATGTAACATAGCCTACACCTTCACAATAAATCCATGTACTATAGCCTACACCTTCACAATAAATCCATGTAATATAGCCTACACCTTCACAATAAATCCATGTAACATAGCCTACACCTTCACAATAAATCCATGTACTATAGCCTACACCTTCACAATAAATCCATGTAATATAGCCTACACCTTCACAATAAAACCATGTAATATAGCCAACACCTTCACAATAAATCCATGTAATATAGCCTACACCTTCACAATAAATCCATGTAATATAGCCTACACCTTCACAATAAATCAATGTACTATAGCCTACACCTTCACAATAAATCCATGTAATATAGCCTACACCTTCACAATAAATCCATGTAACATAGCCTACACCTTCACAATAAATCCATGTACTATAGCCTACACCTTCACAATAAATACATGTAATATAGCCTACACCTTCACAATAAATCCATGTAACATAGCCTACACCTTCACAATAAATCCATGTAACATAGCCTACACCTTCACAATAAATCCATGTACTATAGCCTACACCTTCACAATAAATCCATGTAATATAGCCTACACCTTCACAATAAATCCATGTAATATAGCCTACACCTTCACAATAAATCCATGTAATATAGCCTACACCTTCACAATAAATCCATGTAATATAGCCTACACCTTCGCAAAAAAACCATGTTATATAGCCTACACCTTCACAATAAATCCATGTAATATAGCCTACACCTTCACAATAAATCCATGTAATATAGCCTACACCTTCACAATAAATCCATGATTTATTTTAGACAGGTCTAAAGAAGCATGATGCAAAGAACATGTGGTCTATTTCAGAAGAACAGAATAGCATACTCTGTGTTGTCCTTATGTTAGGTCCTGATCTGGCTGTGCCATATGGCTGTGGAATACAACTAGTTCATTTAGCAGACAAGATTTGCTTAGAATTCCATGGCATTATGTTCTATTCTTTTATAGTATGAAGAGTCCAATTGAACATAGCTGAATAAAATAGATGCAATATTTTCTCCAAACGATTTGAGGGAGTGTACACATGCGTCTATTCTGTGTTGCACGGTCAACAAGAAACTTAAGAGTTATTTACGCAATTTAGGTTGTGAGACTCTAATGATGATTTGAAAAAAGTGCCTTGAAAGGCATGACTTCTGCTTTGTTTCTTGTTTTTCTGTACACACTTCATCAGCCTCTCATTCACAATTTGACAAGCACTTGATAGTGCCTCGAATTTCCCATTGGCATCCCTTTTGTGTGGCCGTGATGCCCCTTAAAAAAAATACTTTTTTGCAGCCAGTGGCCCTTGGTTTGGTTTGAATGTAATAATTATAATTCCCTTCTCTTGGCTGCGAGCTCAGAAGCACCTCACACTCACATGGCTCTCTCTGCCCATCACGTGATCGGGACTTTCTCACAGGCTACAAGTGAAGACAGACACATCCGGGACGCAACTGCGTGGGTCCTTTTCCAATTCTGAGGCACACATTGAAGATATTGGAAGAACTGTCCACATTCGTCTGCCAAGAAGATGAGTAGGCCTAACAAACAGCAAAAGCAGTAGCCTATCAATTTTTGCACTATGGGGATAGTAGATTGACATATTTTAAGCTGCTTATGTCAATCTCCTATCCCCCATAGTATAAAGGTTGACCTATTATATTGATAAATAAATAAATATTCCAAACATAGTCTGGAACAGCTGTGGGATGCGATCGATCCCAAATTAATACAACCACTAGTATCAAAAAAGCAAAAAAAGCTAAACATTTTTTTAAGCGGAATGACGCAACAGATTGCAACATTTAGCTTCAAATGTTGATTATCTATTGATAGGCTATTTCTTCACATTGTAAGCACAGTAATGCTGTAAGCGCAAATGTCCCAAAATGCAATCAATTAGTGAGAAAACACAATTTTCCAAACTGACCGCAAACGCAATTATGCATCTGTTTTTATATAAAAGTGCATTTTTTTATGGGGAAAATTATCCTCCCCAAACTTGAAATTCACTTGCTGCGTATGTACAGTATGCCAGTAAGGCTCTACACCCCTTATAAAGCAGATGAATGTGCTTGATTTTAAGAAGTTATTTGGCCAGTTTAGTGGGCTAGGCTACATGAGGTGTCCGACTATGATTTGAATGCTGTTTCTTGCCTTACTGCACACAAGCTGGGCATTTCAAAAGTGATAGGCTAATATTGTCACCCATCAGATTGTTCTTAATTTGATATTACCTTTATTTAACTAGGCAAGTCAGTTAAGAACAAATTCTTATTTTCAATGATAGCCTAACCACTGACTTGCCTAGTGGGTTAACAACCTGTTCAGGGGCAGAACGACAGATTTGTACCTTGTCAGCTCAGGGGTTTGATTTTCCAACCTTCTGGTTACAAGTCCAACACTCTAACCACTAGGCTACCCTGCCGCCTCTACACTCTAACCACTAGGCTACCCTGCCGCCTCTACGCTCTAACCACTAGGCTACCCTGCCGCCTCTACGCTCTAACCACTAGGCTACCCTGCCGCCTCTACGCTCTAACCACTAGGCTACCCTGCCGCCTCTACGCTCTAACCACTAACCTCTAACCACTAGGCTACCCTGCCGCCTCTACACCTCTAACCTCTAACCACTAGGCTACCCTGCCGCCTCCGCTCTAAACACTAGGCTACTACGCTCTAACCACTAGGCTACCCTGCCGCTACCCTAGGCCTGCCCTCTAACGCTCTAACCACAGGCTACCCTGCCGCCTCTACGCTAGGCTACCCTGCCGCCTCTACACCTAACCACTAGGCTTCCTGCCGCCTCTCTAACCACTAGGCTACCCTGCCGCTCTAAACACCAGGCTACCCTGCCGCCTCTAACTCTAACCACTAGGCTACCCTGCCGCCTCTACTCTCTAACCACTAGGCTACCCCCTGCCGGCAGGGTAGCTCTAACCACTAGTGGCCTCTACGAGGCTACCCTGCCGCCTCTAACCTCTAACCACTAGGACCCTGCCGGCTCTAACCACTAGGCTACCCTGCAGGGCCTCTAGCTCTAACCCTAGTGGTGAGAGTGTAGAGGCGGCAGGGTAGCCTAGTGGTGAGAGTGTAGAGGCGGCAGGGTAGCCTAGTGGTGAGAGTGTAGAGGCGGCAGGGTAGCCTAGTGGTGAGAGTGTAGAGGCGGCAGGGTAGCCTAGTGGTTAGAGTGTTGGACTAGTAACCAAAGGTTTGCACGTTCAAATCCCCGAGCTGACAAGGTACAAATCTGTCGTTCTGCCCCTGAACAGGCAGTTAACCCACTGTTCCTAGGCCGTCATTGAAAATAAGAATTTGTTCTTAACTGACTTGCCTAGTTAAATAAAGATAAAATAAAATTGTTGTAAAGTCAAAGCAATGTGCTTAATATTAGGAATGTTGAAAAATAAATATAGTAGGCCTAGCGTATAGAAAGTTGATAGGATTCCTCCTCTTTTTAATAGAGGCCATCACTCTGTTTTCTCACACAATTCATGGCCTATAGAAATGTTGCGCAACATGAACTCATGGGCTCTCATGAAGAGTACCAGGCAGTTAGCAAGTTTGATAGATGACCATCAGCAGCATCAGGGCTTGGAGAAGCCTAATTACCATGACTAAGCAGTCACGTAGAATTTGACTGCCGTCATGACTCGAGGAGCGGATGGTAGATGGTATATTTTAGTACTAGTGGACACCACAGAAGCAGAAATTAAGGGTGTAAATTAAGCTTACCTCTGCTAGTAGGGGTGTAAATTAAGCTTACCTCTGCTGCTAGGGGTGTAAATTAAGCTTACCTCTGCTGCTAGGGGTGTAAATTAAGTTTACCTCTGCTGCTATGGGTGTAAATTAAGCTTACCTCTGCTAGTAGGGGTGTAAATTAAGCTTACCTCTGCTGCTAGGGGTGTTTCTCAGAGGGGCAGGTTGGGTTCTATGTCTCATCGGAAGACAGATGACTCAGAGGTGATTAGAGTCATAGAGGGGAGTCTGACCCTTACAACACAGCAGGTAAAAATGACTCATTGAATTTTCCCATCCTGCTCTGTCACACACACACACACACACACACACACACACACACACACACACACACACACACACACACACACACACACACACACACACACACACACACACACACACACACACACACACAAAACCAGAACCCCCCACAACCCACACGTAGCACGAAATGAATCAACTTCCCCAGGCAGATTGCAATAGCACCGTACCCAGTATGGTGTCGATTGGCAATCCTGAGGTGTGTGTGCTTGCATATGTGCAAGCTATTCTGTAGAGAGAAGGCTGGGGCAGCTCTTTATCCAGCTGTTTATCCAGCCTCCAGTCCAGTCTCAGTGTCTTCACTCCTCCTATCCCCTCTTCCCTCCCCTCTTCCCTCCTCCTCCGCTCTCATCCCATCCCCTTTTCCCTCCTCCTCTTCCCTCCTACCATCCCCTTTTCCCTCCTCCTCTTCCCTCCTCCTATCCCCTCTTCCCTCCTCCTATCCCCTCTTCCCCCTCCTCCTCCTCCCTCATCCTATCCCCTCTTCCCTCATCCCATCCTCTCTTCCCTCCTCCTCTTCCTCCCTCCTCCTCCCTCATTCCATTCCCTGCTTCCCTCCTCCTCTTCCCTCCTCCTCCTCCCTCATTCCATTCCCCTCTTCCCTCCTCCTCCTCCCTCATTCCATTCCCCTCTTCCCTCCTCCTCTTCCCTCTTCCTCTTCCTCTTCCCTCCTCCTATTCCTTCCTCCTCCCTCCTCCTCTTCCTTCCTCCTCCTCCCTCATCCTATCACCTCTTCCCTATTCCTCTTCCCTCCTCCCTCCTCCTCCTCCTCCTCCCTCATCCTATCCCCTCTTCCCCCCATCCTCCTCTCTCATCCCATCCCCTCTTCCCTCCTCCTCCTCTTCCCTCATCCTATCCCCTCTTCTCTCCTCCTCCTCCTCTACCTCTTCCCTCCTCCTCCCTCATCCTATCACCTCTTCCCTATTCCTCTTCCCTCCTCCCTCCTCCTCCTCCTCCCTCATCCTATCTCCTCTTCCCTCCTCCTCTCCCCTCATCCCATCCCTATCCCCACCTCCTCTTCCCTCGTCCTATTCCCTCCTCCTCTTCCCTCGTCCTATCCCCTCCTCCTCTTCCCTCGTCCTATCCCCTCCTCCTCTTCCCTCATCCTATCCCCTCCTCCTCTTCCCTCATCCCATCCCCTCCTCCTCTTCCCTCGTCCCATCCCCTCCTCCTCTTCCCTCGTCCTATCCCCTCCTCCTCTTCCCTCGTCCTATCCCCTCGTCCCATCCCCTCCTCCTCTTCCCTCGTCCCATCCCCTCCTCCACTTCCCTCGTCCTATCCCCTCCTCCTCTTCCCTCGTCCTTTCCCCTCCTCCTCTTCCCTCATCCTATCCCCTCCTCCTCTTCCCTCATCCCATCCCCTCCTCCTCTTCCCTCATCCCATCCCCTCCTCCCTCCATCTGATTGAAAACAAATTAGAACAGTGTATCACAGATGGACAAATTAATGAATGAGTATAGAGCTGGATGATGGATGGATGAATGAGTATAGAGCTGGATGATGGATGGATGAATGAGTATAGAGCTGGATGATAGATGGATGAATGAGTATAGAGCTGGATGATAGATGAATGAATGAGTATAGAGCTGGATGATGGATGGATGAATGAGTATAGAGCTGGATGATGGATGGATGAATGAATGAGCTGGATGATAGATGAATGAATGGATGATGGGATAGATGGATGAATGAGTATAGAGCTGGATGATGGATGGATGAATGAGTATAGAGCTGGATGATAAATGGATGAATGAGTATAGAGCTGGATGATAAATGGATGAATGAGTATAGAGCTGGATGATGGATGGATGAATGAGTATAGAGCTGGATGATGGATGGATGAATGAGTATAGAGCTGGATGATAAATGGATGAATGAGTATAGAGCTGGATGATAAATGGATGAATGAGTATAGAGCTGGATGATGGATGGATGAATGCATATAGAGCTGGATGATGGATGGATGAATGAGTATAGAGCTGGATGATAGATGGATGAATGAGTATAGAGCTGGATGATGGATAGATGGATGATTGAGTATAGAGCTGGATGATGGATGGATGAATGAGTATAGAGCTGGATGATAGATGGATGAATGAGTATAGAGCTGGATGATGGATAGATGGATGATTGAGTATAGAGCTGGATGATGGATGGATGAATGAGTATAGAGCTGGATGATGGATGGATGAATGAGTATAGAGCTGGATGATGGATGGATGAATGAGTATAGAGCTGGATGATAAATGGATGAATGAGTATAGAGCTGGATGATAGATGGATAAATGAGTATAGAGCTGGATGATGGATGGATGAATGAGTATAGAGCTGGATGATGGATGGATGAATGAGTATAGAGCTGGATGATGGATGGATGAATGAGTATAGAGCTGGATGATGGATGGATGAATGAGTATAGAGCTGGATAATGGATGGATGAATGAGTATAGAGCTGGATGATGGATGGATGAATGAGTATAGAGCTGGATGATGGATGGATGAATGAGTATAGAGCTGGATGATAGATGGATAAATGAGTATAGAGCTGGATGATAAATGGATGAATGAGTATAGAGCTGGATGGATGAATGAGTATAGAGCTGGATGATGGATGGATGAATGAGTATAGAGCTGGATGATAGATGGATGAATGAGTATAGAGCTGGATCATGGATAGATGGATGAATGAGTATAGAGCTGGATGATGGATGGATGGATGAATGAGTATAGAGCTGGATGATAGATGGATGAATGAGTATAGAGCTGGATGATGGATGGATGAATGAGTATAGAGCTGGATGATAGATGGATGAATGCGTATAGAGCTGGATGATGGATAGATGGATGATTGAGTATAGAGCTGGATGATAGATGGATGAATGAGTATAGAGCTGGATGATAGATGGATGAATGAGTATAGAGCTGGATGGATGAATGAGTATAGAGCTGGATGATGGATGGATGAATGAGTATAGAGCTGGATGATAGATGGATGAATGAGTATAGAGCTGGATGATAGATGGATGAATGAGTATAGAGCTGGATGGATGAATGAGTATAGAGCTGGATGATGGATGGATGAATGAGTATAGAGCTGGATGATGGACAGATGAATGAATAAATAATCAAATCATTCCCTCTTCTCCTCAAATGAAATCAAACTTTAAAGGTCACATGCGCTGAATACAACCTTACAGTGAAATGCTTACTTACAAGCCCTTAACCAACAGAGCAGTTCAAGAAATAGAGTTAAGAAAATATTTACAAAAAAATTAACACTAGAAAATTACATAACAATAACAAGGCTATATACATGAGTCAATGTGGAGGCTATATACAATAAGTCAATGTGGAGGCTATACATAGAGTCAATGTGGAGGCTATATATGACCGAGTCAATGTGGAGGCTATATACAGGGGGTACCGGTACCGAGTCAATGTGGAGGCTATATACAGGGGGTACCGGTACCGAGTCAATGTGGAGGCTATATACAGGGGTACCGGTACAGAGTCAGTGTGGAGGCTATATACAGGGGTACCGGTACAGAGTCAATGTGGAGGCTATATACAGGGGGTACCGGTACCGAGTCAATGTGGAGGCTATAGACAGGGGGTACCACCGAGTCAATGTGGAGGCTATATACAGGGGTACCGGTACAGAGTCAATGTGGAGACTATATACAGGGGTACCGGTACAGAGTCAATGTGGAGGCTATAGACAGGGGGTACCAGTAGAGTCAATGTGGAGGCTATATACAGGGGGTACCGGTACCGAGTCAATGGAGGCTATATACAGGGGGTACGTAGTCAATGTGGAGGCTATATACAGGGGGTACCGGCACGAGTCAATGTGGAGGCTATATACCGAGTCAATGTGGAGGCTATATACAGGGGTACCTACCGAGTCAATGTGGAGGCTATATACAGGGGTACCGGTACCGAGTCAATGTGGAGGCTATATACAGGGGTACCGGTACCGAGTCAATGTGGAGACTATATACAGGGGTACCGGTACCGAGTCAATGTGGAGGCTATATACAGGGGTACCACCGAGTCAATGTGGAGGCTATATACAGGGGGTACCGGTACCGAGTCAATGTGGAGGCTATATACAGGGGGTACGGTACAGAGTCAGTGTGGAGGCTATATACAGGGGGTACCGGTACAGAGTCAATGTGGAGGCTATATACAGGGGGTACCGGTACCGAGTCAATGTGGAGGCTATAGACAGGGGTACCGGTACCGAGTCAATGTGGAGGCTATATACAGGGGGTACCGGTACAGAGTCAATGTGGAGACTATATACAGGGGGTACCGGTACAGAGTCAATGGAGGCTATAGACAGGGGTACCGGTACCGAGTCAATGTGGAGGCTATATACAGGGGCCGAGTCAATGTGGAGGCTATATACAGGGGGTACCGGTACCGAGTCAATGTGGAGGCTATATACAGGGACCGGTACAGAGTCAATGTGGAGACTATATACAGGGGTACCGGTACAGAGTCAATGTGGAGGCTATATACAGGGGGTACCGGTACAGAGTTAATGTGGAGGCTATAGACAGGGGGGGCCGAGTCAATGTGGAGGCTATATACAGGGGGTACCGGTGCGAGTCAATGTGGAGACTATATACAGGGGGTACCGGTACAGAGTCAATGTGGAGGTTATATACAGGGGGTACCATTCGAGTCAATGTGGAGGCTATATACAGGGGGTACCAGTACAGAGTCAATGTGGAGACTATATACAGGGGGTACCGGTACAGAGTCAATGTGGAGGCTATATACAGGGGGTACCGGTACAGAGTTAATGTGGAGGCTATATACAGGGGTACCGGTACAGAGTCAATGTGGAGGCTATATACAGGGGGGCTGAGTCAATGTGGAGGCTATATACAGGGGGTAGGACCGAGTCAATGTGGAGACTATATACAGGGGTACCGGTACCGAGTCAATGTGGAGGCTATATACAGGGGGCGGTACCGAGTCAATGTGGAGGCTATATACAGGGGTACCGGTACCGAGTCAATGTGGAGGCTATATACAGGGGTAGTACCGAGTCAATGTGGAGGCTATATACAGGGGTACCGGTGAGTCAATGTGGAGACTATATACAGGGGTACCGGTACCGAGTCAATGTGGAGGCTATATACAGGGGTACCGGTACCGAGTCAATGTGGAGGCTATATACAGGGGGTACCGGTACCGAGTCAATGTGGAGGCTATATACAGGGGGTACCGGTACAGAGTCAATGTGCGGGGGCACAGGTTAGTCGAGGAAATGTGTAAAATGACTATGCCTAGATAATTAACATGGGGGGGATCATAATAAATAATTAAGGGGGGCCATTTGAGTAATTGTTCAGCTGTTAATTAAGGAGCCTTTACAGTACCGCTTTCTGTGTGGTAGCAGAGATAGCAGAGATAGCAGAGAAAACAGTCTATGACTAAGGTGACTGGAGTCTTAGGCCATTTTTTGGGCCTTCCTCTGACACCGCCTAGAATATGAGTCCTGGATGGCAGGAAGCTTGGCCCCAGTGATGTACTGACGCCGGAGACAGACAAGTTTACTACTATGTCTCTGTCTGGGGCTGATCATGGAGAGAGGAGAGCTAGGCAGTCGGTCTCTGTCTGGGGCTGATCATGGAGAGAGGAGAGCTAGGCAGTCGGTCTCTGTCTGGGGCTGATCATGGAGAGAGGAGAGCTAGGCAGTCAGTCTCTGTCTGGGGCTGATAATGGAGAGAGGAGCGCTAGGCAGTCGGTCTCTGTCTGGGGCTGATCATGGAGAGAGGAGAGCTAGGCAGTCAGTCTCTATTATAGGTCTCTGTCTGGGGCTGATCATGGAGAGAGGAGAGCTAGGCAGTCGGTCTCTGTCTGGGGCTGATCATGGAGAGAGGAGAGCTAGGCAGTCAGTCTCTATTATAGGTCTCTGTCTGGGGCTGATCATGGAGAGAGGAGAGCTAGGCAGTCAGTCTCTATTATAGGTCTCTGTCTGGGGCTGATCATGGAGAGAGGAGAGCTAGGCAGTCGGTCTCTGTCTGGGGCTGATCCAATAGAGAGGAGAGCTCGGCAGTCGGTCTCTGTCTGGGGCTGATCATAGAGATAGGAGCGCTAGGCAGTCAGTCTCTATTATAGGTCTCTGTCTGGGGCTGATCCAATAGAGAGGAGAGCTCGGCAGTCGGTCTCTATTATAGGTCTCTGTCTGGGACTGATCCAATAGAGAGGAGAGCTCGGCAGTCAGTCTCTGTTATAGGTCTCTGTCTCTGCAGTCAGTCTCTGTCCCCTCCACACAGTTTCTCTAACCTCTTCACGGTCCCCACAGACATGAATCTTTACATAACCATTTTCGGCTGATGTAAAAGGGTTTTATAAATACATTTGATTGATTGACGGGAGAATGTGATGGAGAGAGAGGCAGGGATGGAGAGAGGGATGGAGTGAGAGAGGGGCAGGGATGGAGATTGTGATGGAGTGAGAGAGAGGCAGGGATGGAGATTGTGATGGAGAGAGAGGCAGGGATGGAGATTGTGATGGAGTGAGGCAGGGATGAGAGAGGGAGGGATGGAGATTGTGATGGAGAGAGAGGCAGGGATGGAGAGTGTGATGGAGAGAGAGAGAGGGAGGGATTGAGATTGTGATGGAGAGAGGCAGGGATGGAGATTGTGATGGAGAGAGAGGCAGGGATGGAGATTGTGATGGAGTGAGGCAGGGATGGAGATTGTGATGGAGAGAGAGGCAGGGATGGAGATTGTGATGGAGAGAGAGGCAGGGATGAGAGAGGGAGGGATGGAGATTGTGATGGAGAGAGAGGCAGGGAT
>NC_088407.1:13129247-13131747 GCF_034236695.1 Oncorhynchus nerka
GCTAATCTGACACTTCTGTTGACACTAATCATCAATCGTCCCGTCACGAACCCTTGTTTTGCCCTGCATGTGCTCGGGAATATTACCAGGTTAAATTGAGACACGTAAATAAATTAAAGACGTCTAGGTTCAGTCAAAAGGAATCATATGTATTTGTTAACCCAGTTCACTATAGACGTTTACGCCAAGACAGTAACACGTTATTTAAAAAATATACATATTCTCAAATTCAGTCTTGATTGACACTTTGTATCAGATGGCTATTCGAATGTAATATCTGTATGTTATAAAAGCCAAATTGCCTCACGTTGTTAACATGATCTATTTATCAGGATTTCTAACATTATAATTACTAACATTAGGCCTAATATAAAATATAAATATTATTATCATGATATTGTATATAGTCCTACACTGGTATTATTATACAAGTACTATGATAAACTTAATCTGATCACATGACATCATCACTTTACCTGTTGTCGTTTCCAGTGTCACTCGGTGGGGCGGGGCTCGAGACTGGCTCTGCGCTCTTCAGGCGGTTCACAACGAATTTACATTACATCTACACTTTACTCCTATTCCGCGGTCGTTTCACTTTTACCAGGGGTAGAATTTGTTTTATCGGAGGTCGAGAGGAATTTAATTTATTTGTTCCATATTTAGTTCACGGGGATTATTTGTTAAGATTTATATTCGGACGGTTTGAATTATTTTTCACCACCAACAGCGGGACAGCACGAGCGAGCGACGGGGACCGGAGCTGAGAGAGAGAGACGTCTTGTGCTGAATATAACCTCAAGAGCTCGAGATACAGAATGAACATTATTACCAAAGGATGGCACTATAAATGTCTCCTAACTTTGCATTACTTTGCACGCAGTTCGTGAGAAATAACATAAACAATATTTATATTTAATCCATATTTATGTTGACCTCTGCTATTTAAATGTGTCTGTCTTCAAATGGCTAAATGGACTGTACGCTGAAAACTGATGCAGTTATTTGATTCGATGTTTTATTTGATTTTGATTCGATGTATTAGAATCCCCATTAGCCGACGCCAATGGCAACAGCTCTAAACTGCGTTATCGTTGGCCTGTGAGTCAATTCAAACGAACAATTACAATATATTATATATATATATATATATATATATATATATATATATAATATTTTAGTTCATTTTAGAGACGTTGTATTCAATTTCCTTGTGTTGTTGTCGGATTGTGCGTTCTCCTTGAGCGCCCCGAACGGAAGAATCTAAAAACACATCCACCGGGGATTATAGCCTCTTCGCATGATGACGCCTCTCAGCTGAGACCGGGACCTTTACGTTAAAACCTAGGACCCAGGACCAGAGCCTACCGGTACGACTGTGAGCCCGGAGCCGAAACATGAGGGCGTCTGGCAGGGTGATCTTCTGGCTCCTCTCGGCGGTGTGTTCGCTCTCCATGTCTCGGACGGCCACTCTGGGCAGTGTTAGAGGTAAGCGTCAGTTATAGTCCTCTACATGTACATGATCCAGACAGTAAAGACATTGTGTTGTCAAGTGAACGTCAACAACCTCGAAACAGCTACTTGGTTTAGGACAGGTATTTCTTACTGCATTATAGCACAAATAACAATGCAGTACAGGCGCCTGTGATCTGTCCCAAATTGTACCATATTCCCTATATAGTGTACTACTTTGGAGGTAGAGCATAGCACCTTATGGTTAGCTGATTCAGCAGGTGCCAGAGCTGTATGGACAGGTCAACAAGTGTATTTGAACCCAGCTGAAGGTGTGTGTCCATAGAGGGAACAGAGTGATAGAGGGAACAGAGTGAACAGAGTGATAGAGGGAACAGAGTGATAGAGGGAACAGAGTGATAGAGGGAACAGAGTGATAGAGGGAACAGAGTGATAGAGGGAACAGAGTGATAGAGGGAACAGATAGAGGGAACAGAGTGATAGAGGGAATAAGAGTGATAGAGTGAACAGAGTGATAGAGGGAACAGAGTGATATAGGGAATAGAGTGATATAGGGAATAGAGAACATAGTGATAGAGGGAATAGAGGGATATAGGGAATAGAGGGATATAGGGAATATAGGGATATAGGGAATAGAGAGAACAGAGTGATAGAGGGAATAGAGGGATATAGGGAACAGAGGGATATAGGGAATAGAGAGAACAGAGTGATAGAGGGAATAGAGTGATATAGGGAATAGAGGGATAGAGGGAACAGAGTGATAGAGGGAACAGAGTGATAGAGGGAACAGAGTGAACAGAGTGATAGAGGGAATAGAGTGATAGAGGGAATAGAGAGAACAGAGTGATAGAGGGAACAGTGTGATAGAGGGAACAGAGTGAACAGAGTGATAGAGGGAATAGAGTGATGGAGGGAATAGAGAGAACAGAGTGATAGAGGGAACAGAGTGATAGAGGGAACAGAGTGATAGAGGGAACAGAGTGATATAGGGAATAGAGTGATATAGGGAATAGAGAACATAGTGATA
>NC_088407.1:13141747-13149247 GCF_034236695.1 Oncorhynchus nerka
TGCGGTTCTTGTGATTCTCATGATTCTATATGTATTGCGATTCTTGTGATTCTCACCATTCTATATGTATTGCGATTCTTGTGATTCTCATGATTCTATATGTATTGCGGTTCTTGTGATTCTCATGATTCTATATGTATTGCGATTCTTGTGATTCTCACCATTCTATATGTATTGCGATTCTTGTGATTCTCATGATTCTATATGTATTGCGATTCAAGTGATTCTCACCATTCTATATGTATTGCGATTCTTGTGATTCTCATGATTCTACATGTATTGCGATTCAATATTATAATTTTATTGCTATTTGCTGTTCCAAACATATTGCTCAGTATATGTCTGCTGCGGAGAGACGAGAGAGAGAGCAGAGAGAGCAGAGAGCAGAGAGAGCAGCAGAGAGAGCAGAGAGACGAGAGACAGAGAGCAGAGAGCAGAGAGAGCAGAGAGAGCAGAGAGAGAGCAGAGAGAGCAGAGAGAGCAGAGCAGAGAGAGCAGAGAGACGAGAGACGAGAGACGAGAGAGAGAGCAGAGAGAGCAGAGAGAGCAGAGAGCAGAGAGACGAGAGAGAGAGCAGGATATAATTCTGATTCAGCTGCCCTGCTCACCGGGTAGGCGACATGTTCCCATTTGGAACCATTTCATGTGTCTGAAGGTATAAACTCTGATTTCCCAGCGGGCCCGGAGAGCAAATCGGATGGCTCAGATTACCGGGTCTGCAGTAATGTAGCATGGCATAAAAGAAAGCTACTGTGAGATTTCAAAACATTTAAAACCACGACTAGAGAGACTGTCAATGAATACAACAAAGAGGTGCTGTTTCAAAACATTTAAAACCACGACTAGAGAGACTGTCAATGAATACAACAAAGAGCTGCTGTTTCAAAACGTTTAAAACCACGACTAGAGAGACTGTCAACGAATACAGCATAGAGCTGTTTTTATGAGTGACTTCACGTTTAAAGTTCTTACTCAGCCCTGTCAACACTTTGTATTCAACAATTTGTATTCGAGCCTTTAAAAATCACATTCTTCCTACTTCCACTCACGCTACAACCACCACTGTAGCTGTAATGAATGAGTACAACCACCACTGCAGCTGTAATGAATGAGTACAACCACCACTGCAGCTGTAATGAATGAGTACAACCACCACTGCAGCTGTAATGAATGAGTACAACCACCACTAGCTGTAATGAATGAGTACAACCACCACTGCAGCTGTAATGAATGAGTACAACCACCACTGTACAACCACCAGCTGTAATGAATGAGTACAACCACCACTAGCAATGAGTACAACCACCACTAGCTGTAATAAATGAGTACAACCACCACTGCAGCTGTAATGAATGAGTACAACCACCACTGCAGCTGTAATGAATGAGTACAACCACCACTGCAGCTGTAATGAATGAGTACAACCACCCACTGTAATGAATGAGTACAACCACCACTGCAGCTGTAATGAATGAGTACTGTAATGAATGAGTACAACCACCACTGCAGCTGTACCACTGTAATGAGTACAACCACCACTAGCTGTAATGAATGAGTACAACCACCACTGCAGCTGTAATGAATGAGTACAACCACCACTAGCTGTAAATGAATGAATGAGTACAACCACCAGCTGTAATGAATGAGTACAACCACCACTAGCTGTAATAAATGAGTACAACCACCACTGCAGCTGTAATGAATGAGTACAACCACCACTGCAGCTGTAATGAATGAGTACAACCACCACTAGCTGTAATAAATGAGTACAACCACCACTGCAGCTGTAATGAATGAGTACAACCACCACAGCTGTAATGAATGAGCTGTAATAAATGAGTACAACCACCACCACTGTAATGAATGAGTACAACCACCACTGTAGCTGTAATGAATGAGTACAACCACCACTGCAGCTGTAATGAATGAGTACAACCACCACTGCAGCTGTAATGAATGAGTACAGTACAACCACCACTGCAGCTAGCTGTAATGAATGAGTACAACCACCACTGCAGCTGTAATGAATGAGTACAACCACCACTGTAGCTGTAATGAATGAGTACAACCACCACTGCAGCTGTAATGAATGAGTACAACCACCACTGCAGCTGTAATGAATGAGTACAACCACCACTGTAGCTGTAATGAATGAGTACAACCACCACTGCAGCTGTAATGAATGAGTACAACCACCACTAGCTGTAATAAATGAGTACAACCACCACTGCAGCTGTAATGAATGAGTACAACCACCACTGCAGCTGTAATGAATGAGTACAACCACCACTAGCTGTAATGAATGAGTACAACCACCACTGCAGCTGTAATGAATGAGTACAACCACCACTGCAGCTGTAATGAATGAGTACAACCACCACTGTAATGAATGAGTACAACCACCACTGCAGCTGTAATGAATGAGTACAACCACCACTGCAGCTGTAATGAATGAGTACAACCACCACTAGCTGTAATGAATGAGTACAACCACCACTGCAGCTGTAATGAATGAGTACAACCACTGTAATGAATGAGTACAACCACCACTGCAGCTGTAATGAATGTACAACCAGTATGAATGAGTACAACCACCACTGCAGCTGTAATGAATGAGTACAACCACCACTGCAGCTGTAATGAATGAGTACAACCACCACTAGCTGTAATAAATGAGTACAACCACCACTGCAGCTGTAATGAATGAGTACAACCACCACTGCAGCTGTAATGAATGAGTACAACCACCACTAGCTGTAATAAATGAGTACAACCACCACTGCAGCTGTAATGAATGAGTACAACCACCACTGCAGCTGTAATGAATGAGTACAACCACCACTGTAATGAATGAGTACAACCACCACTGCAGCTGTAATGAATGAGTACAACCACCACTGCAGCTGTAATGAATGAGTACAACCACCACTAGCTGTAATGAATGAGTACAACCACCACTGCAGCTGTAATGAATGAGTACAACCACTGTAATGAATGAGTACAACCACCACTGTAGCTGTAATGAATGAGTACAACCACCACTGCAGCTGTAATGAATGAGTACAACCACCACTGTAATGAATGAGTACAACCACCACTGCAGCTGTAATGAATGAGTACAACCACCACTGCAGCTGTAATGAATGAGTACAACCACCACTAGCTGTAATGAATGAGTACAACCACCACTGCAGCTGTAATGAATGAGTACAACCACCACTGCAGCTGTAATGAATGAGTACAACCACCACTGTAGCTGTAATGAATGAGTACAACCACCACTGCAGCTGTAATGAATGAGTACAACCACTGTAATGAATGAGTACAACCACCACTGCAGCTGTAATGAATGAATACAACCACCACTGTAGCTGTAATGAATGAGTACAACCACCACTGTAGCTGTAATGAATGAGTACAACCACCACTGTAATGAATGAGTACAACCACCACTGCAGCTGTAATGAATGAGTACAACCACCACTGCAGCTGTAATGAATGAGTACAACCACCACTGCAGCTGTAATGAATGAGTACAACCACCACTGTAATAGCTGTAATGAATGAGTACAACCACCACTGCAGCTGTAATGAATGAGTACAACCACCACTGTAGCTGTAATGAATGAGTACAACCACCACTGAGTACAACCACCACTGCAGCTGTAATGAATGAGTACAACCACCACTGCAGCTGTAATGAATGAGTACAACCACCACTGTAATGAATGAGTACAACCACCACTGCAGCTGTAATGAATGAGTACAACCACCACTAGCTGTAATGAATGAGTACAACCACCACCAGCTGTAATGAATGAGTACAACCACCACTGCAGCTGTAATGAATGAGTACAACCACCACTAGCTGTAATGAATGAGTACAACCACCACTAGCTGTAATGAATGAGTACAACCACCACTGCAGCTGTAATGAATGAGTACAACCACCACCAGCTGTAATGAATGAGTACAACCACCACTGCAGCTGTAATGAATGAGTACAACCACCACTGCAGCTGTAATGAATGAGTACAACCACAGCTGTAATGAATGAGTACAACCACCACTGCAGCTGTAATGAATGAATACAACCACCACCAGCTGTAATGAATGAGTACAACCACCACTGCAGCTGTAATGAATGAGTACAACCACCACAGCTGTAATGAATGAGTACAACCACCACTAGCTGTAATGAATGAGTACAACCACCACTGCAGCTGTAATGAATGAGTACAACCACCACTAGCTGTAATGAATGAGTACAACCACCACTAGCTGTAATGAATGAGTACAACCACCACAGCTGTGTAATGAATGAGTACAACCACCACTGCAGCTGTAATGAATGAGTACAACCACCACTAGCTGTAATGAATGAGTACAACCACCACTGCAGCTGTAATGAATGAGTACAACCACCACTGCAGCTGTAATGAATGAGTACAACCACCACTGCAGCTGTAATGAATGAGTACAACCACCACTGCAGCTGTAATGAATGAGTACCACCACCACTGTAATGAATGAGTACAACCACCACTGTAGCTGTAATGAATGAGTACAACCACCACTAGCTGTAATGAATGAGTGTAAGCTGAATGAGTACAACCACCAGCTGTAATAAATGAGTACAACCACCACTGCAGCTGTAATGAATGAGTACAACCACCACTGTAGCTGTAATGAATGAGTACAACCACTGTAATGAATGAGTACAACCACCACTGCAGCTGTAATGAATGAGTACAACCACTGTAATGAATGAGTACAACCACCACTGCAGCTGTAATGAATGAGTACAACCACCACTGCAGCTGTAATGAATGTAATGAATGAGTACAACCACCACTGTAGCTGTAATGAATGAATACAACCACAGCTGTAATGAATGAGTACAACCTCCACTGTAGCTGTAATGAATGAGTACAACCACCACTAGCTGTAATGAATGAGTACAACCACCACTAGCTGTAATGAATGAGTACAACCACTGTAATGAATGAGCTGTAATGAATGAGTACAACCATCACTAGCTGTAATGAATGAGTACAACCACCACTAGCTGTAATGAATGAGTACAACCACCACTAGCTGTAATGAATGAGTACAACCACCACTGTAATGAATGAGTACAACCACCACTGTAGCTGTAATGAATGAGTACAACCATCACTGCAGCTGTAATGAATGAGTACAACCACCACTGCAGCTGTAATGAATGAGTACAACCACCACTGTAGCTGTAATGAATGAGTACAACCACCACTGCAGCTGTAATGAATGAGTACAACCACTGTAATGAATGAGTACAACCATCACTGCAGCTGTAATGAATGAGTACAACCACCACTGTAGCTGTAATGAATGAGTACAACCACCACTAGCTGTAATGAATGAGTACAACCACTGTAATGAATGAGTACAACCACCACTGCAGCTGTAATGAATGAGTACAACCACCACTGTAGCTGTAATGAATGAGTACAACCACCACTGTAGCTGTAATGAATGAGTACAACCACCACTGCAGCTGTAATGAATGAGTACAACCACCACTGTAGCTGTAATGAATGAGTACAACCACTGTAATGAATGAATACAACCACTGTAATGAATGAATACAACCACCACTGTAGCTGTAATGAATGAGTACAACCACCACTGCAGCTGTAATGAATGAGTACAACCACCACTGCAGCTGTAATGAATGAGTACAACCACTGTAATGAATGAGTACAACCACTGTAATGAATGAATACAACCACTGTAATGAATGAATACAACCACCACTGTAGCTGTAATGAATGAGTACAACCTCCACTGTAGCTGTAATGAATGAGTACAACCACCACTAGCTGTAATGAATGAGTACAACCACCACTAGCTGTAATGAATGAGTACAACCACTGTAATGAATGAGTACAACCACCACTAGCTGTAATGAATGAGTACAACCATCACTAGCTGTAATGAATGAGTACAACCACCACTAGCTGTAATGAATGAGTACAACCACCACTAGCTGTAATGAATGAGTACAACCACCACTGTAATGAATGAGTACAACCACCACTGTAGCTGTAATGAATGAGTACAACCATCACTGCAGCTGTAATGAATGAGTACAACCACCACTGCAGCTGTAATGAATGAGTACAACCACCACTGTAGCTGTAATGAATGAGTACAACCACCACTGCAGCTGTAATGAATGAGTACAACCACTGTAATGAATGAGTACAACCCATCACAGCTGTAATGAATGAGTACAACCACCACTGTAGCTGTAATGAATGAGTACAACCACCACTAGCTGTAATGAATGAGTACAACCACTGTAATGAATGAGTACAACCGCCACTGCAGCTGTAATGAATGAGTACAACCACCACTGTAGCTGTAATGAATGAGTACAACCACCACTGTAGCTGTAATGAATGAGTACAACCACTGTAATGAATGAGTACAACCACCACTGTAGCTGTAATGAATGAGTACAACCACCACTGCAGCTGTAATGAATGAATACAACCACCACTGCAGCTGTAATGAATGAGTACAACCACTGTAATGAATGAGTACAACCACTGTAATGAATGAGTACAACCATCACTGCAGCTGTAATGAATGAGTACAACCACCACTGTAGCTGTAATGAATGAATACAACCACCACTGGCTGTAATGAATGAGTACAAACACTGTAATGAATGAGTACAACCACTGTAATGAATGAGTACAACCACCACTGGAGCTGTAATGAATGAATACAACCACCACTGGCTGTAATGAATGAGTACAAACACTGTAATGAATGAGTACAAACACTGTAATGAATGAGTACAACCACTGTAATGAATGAGTACAACCACCACTAGCTGTAATGAATGAGTACAACCACTGTAATGAATGAGTACAACCACCACCGTAATGAATGAGTACAACCACCACCGTAATGAATGAGTACAACCACCACTAGCTGTAATGAATGAGTACAACCACCACTGTAGCTGTAATGAATGAATACAACCACCACTGCAGCTGTAATGAATGAGTACAACCACCACTGCAGCTGACACACACACACACACACACACACACACACACACACACACACACACACACACACACACACACAATGAATGAAGTACAACCACCACTGCAGCTGTAATGAATGAGTACAACCACTGTAATGAATGAGTACAACCACCACTGCAGCTGTAATGAATGAGTACAACCACTGTAATGAATGAGTACAACCACCACTGCAGCTGTAATGAATGAGTACAACCACTGTAATGAATGAGTACAACCACCACTGCAGCTGTAATGAATGAGTACAACCACCACTGCAGCTGTAATGAATGAGTACAACCACCACTGCAGCTGTAATGAATGAGTACAACCACTGTAATGAATGAGTACAACCACCACTGCAGCTGTAATGAATGAGTACAACCACTGTAATGAATGAGTACAACCACCACTGCAGCTG
>NC_088407.1:13154247-13186747 GCF_034236695.1 Oncorhynchus nerka
AGCCATTTTCCCTCCCCGGTGTCATGTGACTCGTTAGTGTTACAAGGTCTCAGGTGTGAATGGGGAGCAGGTGTGTTAAATTTGGTGTCATCGCTCTCACACTCCCTCATACTGACTGGTCACTGGAAGTTCAACATGGCACCTCATGGCAAAGAACTCTCTGAGGATCTGAAAAAAAGAATTGTTGCTCTTCATAAAGATGGCCTGGGCTATAAGAAGATTGCCAAGACCCTGAAACTGAGCTGCAGCACGGTGGCCAAGACAATACAGCGGTTTAACTGGACAGGTTCCACTCAGAACAGGCCTCCACATGGTCGACCAAAGAAGTTGAGTGCACGTGCTCAGCGTCATATCCAGAGGTTGTCTTTGGGAAATAGATGTATGAGTGCTGCCAGCATTGCTGCAGAGGTTGAAGGGGAGGGGGGGGGGGGTCAGCCTGTCAGTGCTCAGACCATACGCCGTACACTGCATTAAATTGGTCTGCATGGCTGTCGTCCCAGAAGGAAGCCTCTTCTAAAGATGATGCACAAGAAAGCCCACAAACAGTTTGCGGAAGACAAGCAGACTAAGGACATGGATTACTGGAACCATGTCCTGTGGTCTGATGAGACCAATATAAACATATTTGGTTCAGATGGTGTCAAGCGTGTGTGGTGGCAACCAGGTGAGGAGTACAAAGACAAGTGTGTCTTGCCTACAGTCAAGCATGGTGGTGGGAGTGTCATGGTCTGGGGCTGCATGAGTGCTGCCGGCACTGGGGAGCTACAGTTCATTGAGGGAACCGTGAATGCCAACATGTACTGTGACATACTGAAGCAGAGCATGATCCCCTCCCTTCGGAGACTGGGCCGCAGGGCAGTATTCCAACATGATAACGACCCCAAACACACCTCCAAGACGACCACTATCTTGCTAAAGAAGCTGAGGGTAAAGGTGATGGACTGGCCAAGCATGTCTCCAGACCTAAACCCTATTGAGCATCTGTGGGGCATCCTCAAACGGAAGGTAGAGGAGTGCAAGGTCTCTAACATCCACCAGCTCCGTGATGTCGTCATGGAGGAGTGGAAGAGGACTCCAGTGGCAACCTGTGAAGCTCTGGTGAACGCCATGCCCAAGAGGGTTAAGGCAGTGCTGGAAAATGATGGTGGCCACACAAAATATTGACACTTTGGGCCCAATTTGGACATTTTCACTTAGGGGTGTACTCACTTTTGTTGCCAGTGGTTTAGACATTAATGGCTGTGTGTTGAGTTATTTTGAGGGGAGAGCAAATGTACACTGTTATACAAGCTGTACACTCACTACTTTACATTGTAGCAGAGTGTCATTTCTTCAGTGTTGTCACATGAAAAGATATACTCAAATAGTTACAAAAATGTGAGGGGTGTACTCACTTTTGTGATATACTGTATATATATAGTGCATTACTGTCACCAGAGCCTTAAGGGCCCTGTTCATAAGCAGTGCACTATGGGAGGGAATAGGATGTAATTTAGGATGCAGCCTATGCATTAACTTACCAATGTTAATACTGGGGACTGTCCTCATAGAGTTACATGATATTACTATATTATACTAACAGCTGGAGTTCATGTGGTATTGCTAGGTTGTTCCTATAGGGTTAAACCATGGCCCATTGCCCAGCCACTGTTGATTGACTGTCTGACCCTGTCCCATTACTCCAGGTCAGTGGGTGTGTGTCAGGTCAGTGTGTGTGTGTCAGGTCAGTGTGTGTCTGTCAGGTCAGGGTGTGTCAGGTCAGGGTGTGTGTCAGGTCAGGGTGTGTGTCAGGTTAGTGTATTCAGTAATGGATATGGAGTTGGCCCATTCTGTTTTTCTGTCTGATTTTTTTTCTTCTCTCTCTCTCTCTCTCTCTCTCTCTCTCTCTCTCTCTCTGTGTCTCTCTCTCTCTCTCTCTGTGTCTCTCTCTCTCTCTCTCTCTCTCTCTCTCTCTCTCTCTCTCTGTGTCTCTCTCTCTGACTCTCTCTCTGACTCTCTCTCTCTCTTTCTGTCTATTTCTGTCTCTCTCTGTCTCTCTCTCTGTCTCTCTGACTCTCTCTGACTCTCTCTGACTCTCTCTCTCTCTCTCTCTGTCTCTCTGACTCTGTCTCTGTCTCTGTCTCAATTCAATTCAATTCAAGGGGCTCTATTGGCATGGGAAACATGTTAACATTGCCAAAGCAAGTGAGGTAGATAATATACAAAAGTGAAATAAACAATAAAATGAACAGTAAACATTTAACATACACACTGTCTCTCTCTCTGTCTGTCTCTCACTCTGTCTGTCTCTCACTCTACAACAAACCCCTTGTCAGCAAAAAAGAGGAGGAGGAGGGGAAGGAAGGGGTCGGGAGGGTCACATACACTGTCAAGTACACAACTACATAGGTAGTGTTCACTCTTTACTGTCGAGGTTTGGGGGAAACTCACCCTAGTTCTAGGTTCCTAGATCCTGAGAATTAGACGCTAGATTTTAAATCCTAGATCTGTGCTGAAGAGTTAACTTCTATCACAATCACCAGCTTGCAGTGATTCCACAGTGTGTTGAATGTGATGACTGTTGAGATTTATTCCAAAATATTCAGAATTCCATTTCCACCATCCACCTCAAACAAACACATTCAGACTCTTTATGTTCCACCTCAAACAAACATATTCAGACTCTTTATGTTCCACTGACCAACACATTCAGACCCTTTATGTTCCACTGACCAACACATTCAGACCCTTTATGTTCCACTGACCAACACAACACATTCAGACTCTTTATGTTCCACCTCAAACAAACACATTCAGACTCTTTATGTTCCACCTCAAACAAACACATTCAGACTCTTTATGTTCCACTGACCAACACATTCAGACTCTTTATGTTCCACTGACCAACACATTCAGACTCTTCATGTTCCACTGACCAACCAACACATTCAGACCCTTTATGTTCCACTGACCAACACATTCAGACTCTTTATGTTCCACCTCAAACAAACACATTCAGACTCTTTATGTTCCACCTCAAACAAACACATTCAGACTCTTTATGTTCCACTGACCAACACATTCAGACTCTTTATGTTCCACTGACCAACACATTCAGACTCTTCATGTTCCACTGACCAACACAACACATTCAGACCCTTTATGTTCCACTGACCAACACATTCAGACCCTTTATGTTCCACTGACCAACACATTCAGACCCTTTATGTTCCACTGACCAACACATTCAGACCCTTTATGTTCCACTGACCAACACATTCAGACTCTTCATGTTCCACTGACCAACACAACACATTCAGACCCTTTATGTTCCACTGACCAACACATTCAGACCCTTTATGTTCCACTGACCACACATTCAGACCCTTTATATTCCACTGACCAACCAACACATTCAGACCCTTTATGTTCCACTGACCAACACATTCAGACTCTTTATGTTCCACTGACCAACACATTCAGACTCTTCATGTTCCACTGACCAACACAACACATTCAGACCCTTTATGTTCCACTGACCAACACATTCAGACCCTTTATGTTCCACTGACCAACACATTCAGACCCTTTATGTTCCACTGACCAACACATTCAGACCCTTTATGTTCCACTGACCAACACATTCAGACTCTTCATGTTCCACTGACCAACACAACACATTCAGACCCTTTATGTTCCACTGACCAACACATTCAGACCCTTTATGTTCCACTGACCACACATTCAGACCCTTTATGTTCCACTGACCAACCAACACATTCAGACCCTTTATGTTCCACTGACCAACACATTCAGACTCTTTATGTTCCACTGACCAACACATTCAGACCCTTTATGTTCCACTGACCAACACATTCAGACCCTTTATGTTCCACTGACCAACACAACACATTCAGACCCTTTATGTTCCACTGACCAACACAACACATTCAGACCCTTTATGTTCCACTGACCAACCAACACATTCAGACTCTTTATGTTCCACTGACCAACACATTCAGACCCTTTATGTTCCACTGACCAACACATTCAGACCCTTTATGTTCCACTGACCAACCAACACATTCAGACTCTTTATGTTCCACTGACCAACACATTCAGACCCTTTATGTTCCACTGACCAACACATTCAGACCCTTTATGTTCCACTGACCAACACATTCAGACTCTTTATGTTCCACTGACCAACCAACACATTCAGACTCTTTATGTTCCACTGACCAACCAACACATTCAGACCCTTTATGTTCCACTGACCAACCAACACATTCAGACTCTTTATGTTCCACTGACCAACACATTCAGACTCTTTATGTTCCACTGACCAACACATTCAGACCCTTTATGTTCCACTGACCAACCAACACATTCAGACCCTTTATGTTCCACTGACCAACACAACACATTCAGACCCTTTATGTTCCACTGACCAACACAACACATTCAGACCCTTTATGTTCCACTGACCAACCAACACATTCAGACCCTTTATGTTCCACTGACCAACACAACACATTCAGACCCTTTATGTTCCACTGACCAACACAACACATTCAGACCCTTTATGTTCCACTGACCAACCAACACATTCAGACCCTTTATGTTCCACTGACCAACACATTCAGACTCTTTATGTTCCACTGACCAACACATTCAGACTCTTTATGTTCCACTGACCAACACATTCAGACCCTTTATGTTCCACTGACCAACACATTCAGACCCTTTATGTTCCACTGACCAACCAACACATTCAGACTCTTTATGTTCCACTGACCAACACATTCAGACTCTTTATGTTCCACTGACCAACACATTCAGACCCTTTATGTTCCACTGACCAACCAACACATTCAGACCCTTTATGTTCCACTGACCAACACATTCAGACCCTTTATGTTCCACTGACCAACACATTCAGACTCTTTATGTTCCACTGACCAACACATTCAGACTCTTTATGTTCCACTGACCAACACATTCAGACCCTTTATGTTCCACTGACCAACACATTCAGACTCTTTATGTTCCACTGACCAACACATTCAGACTCTTCATGTTCCACTGACCAACCAACACATTCAGACTCTTCATGTTCCACTGACCAACCAACACATTCAGACTCTTCATGTTCCACTGACCAACCAACACATTCAGACCCTTTATGTTCCACTGACCAACCAACACATTCAGACCCTTTATGTTCCACTGACCAACCAACACATTCAGACCCTTCATGTTCCACTGACCAACCAACACATTCAGACTCTTCATGTTCCACTGACCAACCAACACATTCAGACTCTTCATGTTCCACTGACCAACCAACACATTCAGACTCTTCATGTTCCACTGACCAACCAACACATTCAGACTCTTCATGTTCCACTGACCAACCAACACATTCAGACTCTTCATGTTCCACTGACCAACCAACACATTCAGACTCTTTATGTTCCACTGACCAACCAACACATTCAGACTCTTTATGTTCCACTGACCAACCAACACATTCAGACCCTTTATGTTCCACTGACCAACCAACACATTCAGACTCTTCATGTTCCACCAACCAACACATTCAGACTCTTCATGTTCCACTGACCAACACATTCAGACTCTTCATGTTCCACTGACCAACACATTCAGACCCTTTATGTTCCACTGACCAACACATTCAGACTCTTCATGTTCCACTGACCAACACATTCAGACTCTTTATGTTCCACTCACCAACCAACATATTCAGACCCTTTATGTTCCACTGACCAACACATTCAGACTCTTCATGTTCCACTGACCAACACATTCAGACCCTTTATGTTCCACTGACCAACCAATACATTCAGACTCTTCATGTTCCACTGACCAACACATTCAGACTCTTTATGTTCCACTGACCAACACAACACATTCAGACCCTTTATGTTCCACTGACCAACACATTCAGACCCTTTATGTTCCACTGACCAACACATTCAGACTCTTTATGTTCCACTGACCAACCAACACATTCAGACCCTTTATGTTCCACTGACCAACACATTCAGACCCTTTATGTTCCACTGACCAACACATTCAGACTCTTTATGTTCCACTGACCAACCAACACATTCAGACCCTTTATGTTCCACTGACCAACACATTCAGACCCTTTATGTTCCACTGACCAACACATTCAGACCCTTTATGTTCCACTGACCAACCAACACATTCAGACTCTTCATGTTCCACTGACCAACCAACACATTCAGACTCTTCATGTTCCACTGACCAACCAACACATTCAGACTCTTCATGTTCCACTGACCAACCAACACATTCAGACCCTTTATGTTCCACTGACCAACCAACACATTCAGACCCTTTATGTTCCACTGACCAACCAACACATTCAGACCCTTCATGTTCCACTGACCAACCAACACATTCAGACTCTTCATGTTCCACTGACCAACCAACACATTCAGACTCTTCATGTTCCACTGACCAACCAACACATTCAGACTCTTCATGTTCCACTGACCAACCAACACATTCAGACTCTTCATGTTCCACTGACCAACCAACACATTCAGACTCTTTATGTTCCACTGACCAACCAACACATTCAGACTCTTTATGTTCCACTGACCAACCAACACATTCAGACCCTTTATGTTCCACTGACCAACCAACACATTCAGACTCTTCATGTTCCACCAACCAACACATTCAGACTCTTCATGTTCCACTGACCAACACATTCAGACTCTTCATGTTCCACTGACCAACACATTCAGACCCTTTATGTTCCACTGACCAACACATTCAGACTCTTCATGTTCCACTGACCAACACATTCAGACCCTTTATGTTCCACTGACCAACACAACACATTCAGACCCTTTATGTTCCACTGACCAACACATTCAGACTCTTTATGTTCCACTGACCAACCAACACATTCAGACCCTTTATGTTCCACTGACCAACCAACACATTCAGACTCTTCATGTTCCACTGACCAACCAACACATTCAGACTCTTTATGTTCCACTGACCAACCAACACATTCAGACTCTTTATGTTCCACTGACCAACCAACACATTCAGACCCTTTATGTTCCACTGACCAACACATTCAGACCCTTTATGTTCCACTGACCAACCAACACATTCAGACCCTTTATGTTCCACTGACCAACACATTCAGACTCTTCATGTTCCACTGACCAACACATTCAGACCCTTTATGTTCCACTGACCAACACATTCAGACTCTTTATGTTCCACTGACCAACACATTCAGACTCTTTATGTTCCACTGACCAACCAACACATTCAGACCCTTTATGTTCCACTGACCAACCAACACATTCAGACCCTTTATGTTCCACTGACCAACACATTCAGACCCTTTATGTTCCACTGACCAACACATTCAGACTCTTTATGTTCCACTGACCAACACAACACATTCAGACCCTTTATGTTCCACTGACCAACCAACACATTCAGACCCTTTATGTTCCACTGACCAACACATTCAGACTCTTCATGTTCCACTGACCAACACATTCAGACCCTTTATGTTCCACTGACCAACACATTCAGACCCTTTATGTTCCACTGACCAACACATTCAGACCCTTTATGTTCCACTGACCAACCAACACATTCAGACTCTTTATGTTCCACTGACCAACACATTCAGACCCTTTATGTTCCACTGACCAACACAACACATTCAGACCCTTTATGTTCCACTGACCAACACATTCAGACTCTTTATGTTCCACTGACCAACACATTCAGACCCTTTATGTTCCACTGACCAACACATTCAGACTCTTTATGTTCCACTGACCAACACAACACATTCAGACCCTTTATGTTCCACTGACCAACCAACACATTCAGACCCTTTATGTTCCACTGACCAACCAACACATTCAGACCCTTTATGTTCCACTGACCAACCAACACATTCAGACTCTTTATGTTCCACTGACCAACCAACACATTCAGACCCTTTATGTTCCACTGACCAACACAACACATTCAGACCCTTTATGTTCCACTGACCAACCAACACATTCAGACCCTTTATGTTCCACTGACCAACACATTCAGACTCTTTATGTTCCACTGACCAACACATTCAGACCCTTTATGTTCCACTGACCAACCAACACAACAGTAACATGTATTGTCTATTAAAAGGCTGGTTACTTGTTGATATGTAAATACACACAGCTTCCCCAGGTATTTACAGGACACTAGATATTCCAGTTGAACTACTTTAAAAAGGTAATTGTCATGTATTGCAGTGGAAGCTATAAACTCTTTAGCCTCGGGGACAAAGGTGTGTTAATAGGATACTGCATTAATGTTTATATCGGGTGCAGAGCCAAGCGCTTTGTTTTGGTGAAGATGTCATGTGTGTTAGAAAAACCGAGACACAGTAGCACAGGGTGTGTCCAATAAAAACAACTCTCCAGCTCATTCCTTCCCTCTCTCCTTCTCTCCTTTTCTCCTTCCTTCCTTCCTTCCTTCCTTCCTTCCTTCCTTCCTTCCTTCCTTCCTTCCTTCCTTCCTTCCTTCCTTCCTTCCTTCCTTCCTTCCTTCCTTCCTTCCTTCCTTCCTTCCTTCCTTCCTTCCTTCCTTCCTTCCTTCCTTCCTTCCCTCTCTCTCTGTCTCTCCTTCCTTCCCTCTTTGTCTCTGTCTCTCCCCCCTCCCACCATCCCTCCATTTTAAGCCCTACAGTACATGCCTCTTGCTCACACTACTGTATTAAGACCATGGTGACATCTGGTAGGATAAGAACTGATCAGCTCTGAGTAAGGTGTTTAATGTGGAGCAACACACACACGCACACGCACGCACACACACACACACACACACACACACACACACACACACACACACACACACACACACACACACACACACACACACACACACACACACACACACACACACACACACACACACACATCCCTCGTAGCCCAGTCTCATTCCAGGGTCTGAATCTCTCACTGCTGGTGACAGCCCTATTTAGTAGCCCCTTCTGGTCTGTGTGTGTGTCACCCAGCCAGGTGTTTTACACGAACTCAGTTCTTCGCTTTCTGATGTCCTACATAAGGTTTTTTCTATTTAATAATAAAGTCTATGCACATTTTTCATCTCTCTGTGATGTCATAAAGGTCCCATACATAAAAGCTGATGATACTCCCAGTCGGTATTAGAATTAGAATTCAATTTAGAATTAGAACTTGATTTAGAATTAGAATTAGAACTTGATTTAGAATTAGAATTAGCTCCCTGTCTGCCTGTGGGGAAAACAACCTGTGGTCACCTATTGGCTCACAGCTAAAATTGACCTTTTTCAAACGCAATTTTCATGTCCGCTTGGTTTAGTTAATTCCAAAACAAAATGTAAGAAAAGCAGAACATGTCTAAAGATGACTTTTCAACACTGTTGAACGTTCCTGAATGTTCTCACTCCTCACTAAGACATGATATTGTAGCGCTTCCACCATGCCCCTTTTTCATGACGGTCCTAGCAGCCACGTGAGGGAGTGCTAGTTAGCTACCGACCAGAACATGAAGCTAGCCAAGACCAACAACACAAACACACAGACTATACAGCTACAGGTAGTGAGTGGAGTTACTAACAGACTATACAGGTAGTGAGTGGAGTTACTAACAGACTATACAGGTAGTGAGTGGAGTTACTAAAAGACTATACAGGTAGTGAGTGGAGTTACTAACAGACTATACAGCTACAGGTAGTGAGTGGAGTTACTAACAGACTATACAGCTACAGGTAGTGAGTGGAGTTAAACAGACTATACAGGTAGTGAGTGGAGTTACTAACAGACTATACAGGTAGTGAGTGGAGTTAAACAGACTATACAGCTACAGGTAGTGAGTGGAGTTACTAACAGACTATACAGCTACAGGTAGTGAGTGGAGTTACAAACAGACTATACAGCTACTGGTAGTGAGTGGAGTTAAACAGACTATACAGGTAGTGAGTGGAGTTAAACAGACTATACAGGTAGTGAGTGGAGTTACTAACAGACTATACAGCTACAGGTAGTGAGTGGAGTTACTAACAGACTATACAGGTAGTGAGTGGAGTTACTAACAGACTATACAGCTACAGGTAGTGAGTGGAGTTACTAACAGACTATACAGGTAGTGAGTGGAGTTACTAACAGACTATACAGGTAGTGAGTGGAGTTACTAACAGACTATACAGCTACTGGTAGTGAGTGGAGTTAAACAGACTATACAGCTACAGGTAGTGAGTGGAGTTACTAACAGACTATACAGGTAGTGAGTGGAGTTACTAACATACTATACAGCTACAGGTAGTGAGTGGAGTTACACAGACTATAGAGGTAGTGAGTGGAGTTAAACAGACTATACAGCTACTGGTAGTGAGTGGAGTTACTAACAGACTATACATCTACAGGTAGTGAGTGGAGTTACTAACAGACTATACAGCTACAGGTAGTGAGTGGAGTTACTAACAGACTATACAGGTAGTGAGTGGAGTTACTAACAGACTATACAGCTACAGGTAGTGAGTGGAGTTACTAACAGACGATATAGCTACTGGTAGTGAGTGGAGTTACTAACAGACTATACAGCTACAGGTAGTGAGTGGAGTTACTAACAGACTATACAGCTACAGGTAGTGAGTGGAGTTAAACAGACTATACAGCTACAGGTAGTGAGTGGAGTTACTAACAGACTATACAGGTAGTGAGTGGAGTTACTAACAGACTATACAGCTACAGGTAGTGAGTGGAGTTAAACAGACTATACAGGTAGTGAGTGGAGTTACTAACAGACTATACAGCTACTGGTAGTGAGTGGAGTTACTAACAGACTATACAGGTAGTGAGTGGAGTTAAACAGACTATACAGCTACTGGTAGTGAGTGGAGTTACTAACAGACTATACATCTACAGGTAGTGAGTGGAGTTACTAACAGACTATACAGCTACAGGTAGTGAGTGGAGTTACTAACAGACTATACAGGTAGTGAGTGGAGTTAAACAGACTATACAGGTAGTGAGTGGAGTTACTAACAGACTATACAGCTACAGGTAGTGAGTGGAGTTACTAACAGACTATACAGCTACAGGTAGTGAGTGGAGTTACTAACAGACTATACAGCTACATGTAGTGAGTGGAGTTAAACAGACTATACAGGTAGTGAGTGGAGTTACTAACAGACTATACAGCTACAGGTAGTGAGTGGAGTTACTAACAGACTATACAGCTACAGGTAGTGAGTGGAGTTACTAACAGACTATACAGGTAGTGAGTGGAGTTAAACAGACTATACAGGTAGTGAGTGGAGTTACTAACAGACTATACAGCTACAGGTAGTGAGTGGAGTTACTAACAGACTATACAGCTACAGGTAGTGAGTGGAGTTACTAACAGACTATACAGGTAGTGAGTGGAGTTAAACAGACTATACAGGTAGTGAGTGTAGTTAAACAGACTATACAGGTAGTGAGTGGAGTTACTAACAGACTATACAGCTACAGGTATTGAGTGGAGTTACTAACAGACTATACAGGTAGTGAGTGGAGTTACTAACAGACTATACAGGTAGTGAGTGGAGTTACTAACAGACTATACAGCTACAGGTAGTGAGTGGAGTTACTAACAGACTATACAGGTAGTGAGTGGAGTTACTAACAGACTATACAGCTACAGGTAGTGAGTGGAGTTACTAACAGACTATACAGCTACATGTAGTGAGTGGAGTTACTAACAGACTATACAGCTACAGGTAGGGAGTGGAGTTACTAACAGACTATACAGGTAGTGAGTGGAGTTACTAACAGACTATACAGGTAGTGAGTGGAGTTACTAACAGACTATACAGCTACTGGTAGTGAGTGGAGTTAAACAGACTATACAGCTACAGGTAGTGAGTGGAGTTACTAACAGACTATACAGGTAGTGAGTGGAGTTACTAACAGGCTATACAGCTACAGGTAGTGAGTGGAGTTACACAGACTATAGAGGTAGTGAGTGGAGTTAAACAGACTATACAGCTACTGGTAGTGAGTGGAGTTACTAACAGACTATACATCTACAGGTAGTGAGTGGAGTTACTAACAGACTATACAGCTACAGGTAGTGAGTGGAGTTACTAACAGACTATACAGGTAGTGAGTGGAGTTACTAACAGACTATACAGCTACAGGTAGTGAGTGGAGTTACTAACAGACGATATAGCTACTGGTAGTGAGTGGAGTTACTAACAGACTATACAGCTACAGGTAGTGAGTGGGGTTACTAACAGACTATACAGCTACAGGTAGTGAGTGGAGTTAAACAGACTATACAGCTACAGGTAGTGAGTGGAGTTACTAACAGACTATACAGGTAGTGAGTGGAGTTACTAACAGACTATACAGCTACAGGTAGTGAGTGGAGTTAAACAGACTATACAGGTAGTGAGTGGAGTTACTAACAGACTATACAGCTACAGGTAGTGAGTGGAGTTAAACAGACTATACAGGTAGTGAGTGGAGTTACTAAGAGACTATACAGCTACTGGTAGTGAGTGGAGTTACTAACAGACTATACAGGTAGTGAGTGGAGTTACTAACAGACTATACAGGTAGTGAGTGGAGTTAAACAGACTATACAGGTAGTGAGTGGAGTTACTAACAGACTATACAGCTACAGGTAGTGAGTGGAGTTACTAACAGACTATACAGCTACAGGTAGTGAGTGGAGTTACTAACAGACTATACAGCTACAGGTAGTGAGTGGAGTTACTAACAGACTATACAGCTACAGGTAGTGAGTGGAGTTAAACAGACTATACAGCTACAGGTAGTGAGTAGAGTTAAACAGACTATACAGGTAGTGAGTAGAGTTAAACAGACTATACAGGTAGTGAGTGGAGTTAATAACAGACTATACAGGTAGTGAGTGGAGTTACTAACAGATTATACAGGTAGTGAGTGGAGTTAAACAGACTATACAGGTAGTGAGTGGAGTTACTAACAGACTATACAGCTACAGGTAGTGAGTGGAGTTAAACAGAATATACAGGTAGTGAGTAGAGTTACTAACAGACTATACAGGTAGTGAGTGGAGTTACTAACAGACTATACAGGTAGTGAGTGGAGTTAAACAGACTATACAGGTAGTGAGTAGAGTTACTAACAGACTATACAGGTAGTGAGTGGAGTTACTAACAGACTATACAGCTACAGGTAGTGAGTGGAGTTACTAACAGACTATACAGCTACAGGTAGTGAGTGGAGTTAAACAGACTATACAGGTAGTGAGTGGAGTTACTAACAGACTATACAGGTAGTGAGTGGAGTTACTAACAGACTATACAGCTACAGGTAGTGAGTGGAGTTAAACAGACTATACAGGTAGTGAGTGGAGTTACTAACAGACTATACAGCTACAGGTAGTGAGTGGAGTTACTAACAGACTATACAGGTAGTGAGTGGAGTTACTAACAGACTATACAGGTATTGAGTGGAGTTAAACAGACTATACAGGTAGTGAGTGGAGTTACTAACAGACTATACAGGTAGTGAGTGGAGTTAAACAGACTATTCAGCTACAGGTAGTGAGTGGAGTCACTAACAGACTATACAGGTAGTGAGTGGAGTTAAACAGACTATACAGGTAGTGAGTGGAGTTACTAACAGACTATACAGGTAGTGAGTGGAGTTACTAACAGACTATACAGGTAGTGAGTGGAGTTACACAGACTATACAGGTAGTGAGTGGAGTTACTAACAGACTATACAGGTAGTGAGTGGAGTTACTAACAGACTATACAGCTACAGGTAGTGAGTGGAGTTACTAGACAGACTATACAGGTAGTGAGTGGAGTTACACAGACTATACAGGTAGTGAGTGGAGTTACACAGACTATACAGGTAGTGAGTGGAGTTACTAACAGACTATACAGGTAGTGAGTGGAGTTACACAGACTATACAGGTAGTGAGTGGAGTTACTAACAGACTATACAGCTACAGGTAGTGAGTGGAGTTACTAACAGACTATACAGCTACAGGTAGTGAGTGGAGTTACTAACAGACTATACAGCTACAGGTAGTGAGTGGAGTTACTAACAGACTATACAGCTACAGTAGTGAGTGGAGTTACTAACAGACTATACAGCTACAGGTAGTGAGTGGAGTTAAACAGACTATACAGGTAGTGAGTGGAGTTAAACAGACTATACAGGTAGTGAGTGGAGTTAAACAGACTATACAGCTACAGGTAGTGAGTGGAGTTAATAACAGACTATACAGGTAGTGAGTGGAGTTACACAGACTATACAGGTAGTGAGTGGAGTTATTAACAGACTATACAGGTAGTGAGTGGAGTTACTAACAGACTATACAGCTACAGGTAGTGAGTGGAGTTACTAACAGACTATACAGCTACAGGTAGTGAGTGGAGTTACTAACAGACTATACAGCTACAGGTAGTGAGTGGAGTTACTAACAGACTATACAGCTACAGGTAGTGAGTGGAGTTACTAACAGACTATACAGCTACAGGTAGTGAGTGGAGTTAAACAGACTATACAGGTAGTGAGTGGAGTTAAACAGACTATACAGGTAGTGAGTGGAGTTAAACAGACTATACAGCTACAGGTAGTGAGTGGAGTTAATAACAGACTATACAGGTAGTGAGTGGAGTTACTAACAGACTATACAGGTAGTGAGTGGAGTTAAACAGACTATACAGGTAGTGAGTGTAGTTAAACAGACTATACAGGTAGTGAGTGGAGTTACTAACAGACTATACAGCTACAGGTATTGAGTGGAGTTACTAACAGACTATACAGGTAGTGAGTGGAGTTACTAACAGACTATACAGGTAGTGAGTGGAGTTACTAACAGACTATACAGCTACAGGTAGTGAGTGGAGTTACTAACAGACTATACAGCTACAGGTAGTGAGTGGAGTTACAAACAGACTATACAGCTACTGGTAGTGAGTGGAGTTAAACAGACTATACAGGTAGTGAGTGGAGTTAAACAGACTATACAGGTAGTGAGTGGAGTTACTAACAGACTATACAGCTACAGGTAGTGAGTGGAGTTACTAACAGACTATACAGGTAGTGAGTGGAGTTACTAACAGACTATACAGCTACAGGTAGTGAGTGGAGTTACTAACAGACGATATAGCTACTGGTAGTGAGTGGAGTTACTAACAGACTATACAGCTACAGGTAGTGAGTGGGGTTACTAACAGACTATACAGCTACAGGTAGTGAGTGGAGTTAAACAGACTATACAGCTACAGGTAGTGAGTGGAGTTACTAACAGACTATACAGGTAGTGAGTGGAGTTACTAACAGACTATACAGCTACAGGTAGTGAGTGGAGTTAAACAGACTATACAGGTAGTGAGTGGAGTTACTAACAGACTATACAGCTACAGGTAGTGAGTGGAGTTAAACAGACTATACAGGTAGTGAGTGGAGTTACTAAGAGACTATACAGCTACTGGTAGTGAGTGGAGTTACTAACAGACTATACAGGTAGTGAGTGGAGTTACTAACAGACTATACAGGTAGTGAGTGGAGTTAAACAGACTATACAGGTAGTGAGTGGAGTTACTAACAGACTATACAGCTACAGGTAGTGAGTGGAGTTACTAACAGACTATACAGCTACAGGTAGTGAGTGGAGTTACTAACAGACTATACAGCTACAGGTAGTGAGTGGAGTTACTAACAGACTATACAGCTACAGGTAGTGAGTGGAGTTAAACAGACTATACAGCTACAGGTAGTGAGTAGAGTTAAACAGACTATACAGGTAGTGAGTAGAGTTAAACAGACTATACAGGTAGTGAGTGGAGTTAATAACAGACTATACAGGTAGTGAGTGGAGTTACTAACAGATTATACAGGTAGTGAGTGGAGTTAAACAGACTATACAGGTAGTGAGTGGAGTTACTAACAGACTATACAGCTACAGGTAGTGAGTGGAGTTAAACAGAATATACAGGTAGTGAGTAGAGTTACTAACAGACTATACAGGTAGTGAGTGGAGTTACTAACAGACTATACAGGTAGTGAGTGGAGTTAAACAGACTATACAGGTAGTGAGTAGAGTTACTAACAGACTATACAGGTAGTGAGTGGAGTTACTAACAGACTATACAGCTACAGGTAGTGAGTGGAGTTACTAACAGACTATACAGCTACAGGTAGTGAGTGGAGTTAAACAGACTATACAGGTAGTGAGTGGAGTTACTAACAGACTATACAGGTAGTGAGTGGAGTTACTAACAGACTATACAGCTACAGGTAGTGAGTGGAGTTAAACAGACTATACAGGTAGTGAGTGGAGTTACTAACAGACTATACAGCTACAGGTAGTGAGTGGAGTTACTAACAGACTATACAGGTAGTGAGTGGAGTTACTAACAGACTATACAGGTATTGAGTGGAGTTAAACAGACTATACAGGTAGTGAGTGGAGTTACTAACAGACTATACAGGTAGTGAGTGGAGTTAAACAGACTATTCAGCTACAGGTAGTGAGTGGAGTCACTAACAGACTATACAGGTAGTGAGTGGAGTTAAACAGACTATACAGGTAGTGAGTGGAGTTACTAACAGACTATACAGGTAGTGAGTGGAGTTACTAACAGACTATACAGGTAGTGAGTGGAGTTACACAGACTATACAGGTAGTGAGTGGAGTTACTAACAGACTATACAGGTAGTGAGTGGAGTTACTAACAGACTATACAGCTACAGGTAGTGAGTGGAGTTACTAACAGACTATGCAGGTAGTGAGTGGAGTTACACAGACTATACAGGTAGTGAGTGGAGTTACACAGACTATACAGGTAGTGAGTGGAGTTACTAACAGACTATACAGGTAGTGAGTGGAGTTACACAGACTATACAGGTAGTGAGTGGAGTTACTAACAGACTATACAGCTACAGGTAGTGAGTGGAGTTACTAACAGACTATACAGCTACAGGTAGTGAGTGGAGTTACTAACAGACTATACAGCTACAGGTAGTGAGTGGAGTTACTAACAGACTATACAGCTACAGGTAGTGAGTGGAGTTACTAACAGACTATACAGCTACAGGTAGTGAGTGGAGTTAAACAGACTATACAGGTAGTGAGTGGAGTTAAACAGACTATACAGGTAGTGAGTGGAGTTAAACAGACTATACAGCTACAGGTAGTGAGTGGAGTTAATAACAGACTATACAGGTAGTGAGTGGAGTTACACAGACTATACAGGTAGTGAGTGGAGTTATTAACAGACTATACAGGTAGTGAGTGGAGTTACTAACAGACTATACAGCTACAGGTAGTGAGTGGAGTTACTAACAGACTATACAGCTACAGGTAGTGAGTGGAGTTACTAACAGACTATACAGCTACAGGTAGTGAGTGGAGTTACTAACAGACTATACAGCTACAGGTAGTGAGTGGAGTTACTAACAGACTATACAGCTACAGGTAGTGAGTGGAGTTAAACAGACTATACAGGTAGTGAGTGGAGTTAAACAGACTATACAGGTAGTGAGTGGAGTTAAACAGACTATACAGCTACAGGTAGTGAGTGGAGTTAATAACAGACTATACAGGTAGTGAGTGGAGTTACTAACAGACTATACAGGTAGTGAGTGGAGTTAAACAGACTATACAGGTAGTGAGTGTAGTTAAACAGACTATACAGGTAGTGAGTGGAGTTACTAACAGACTATACAGCTACAGGTATTGAGTGGAGTTACTAACAGACTATACAGGTAGTGAGTGGAGTTACTAACAGACTATACAGGTAGTGAGTGGAGTTACTAACAGACTATACAGCTACAGGTAGTGAGTGGAGTTACTAACAGACTATACAGGTAGTGAGTGGAGTTACTAACAGACTATACAGCTACAGGTAGTGAGTGGAGTTACTAACAGACTATACAGCTACATGTAGTGAGTGGAGTTACTAACAGACTATACAGCTACAGGTAGTGAGTGGAGTTACTAACAGACTATACAGGTAGTGAGTGGAGTTACTAACAGACTATACAGGTAGTGAGTGGAGTTACTAACAGACTATACAGCTACTGGTAGTGAGTGGAGTTAAACAGACTATACACTACAGGTAGTGAGTGGAGTTACTAACAGACTATACAGGTAGTGAGTGGAGTTACTAACAGACTATACAGCTACAGGTAGTGAGTGGAGTTACACAGACTATAACTACAGGTAGTGAGTGGAGTTAAACAGACTATACAGCTACTGGTAGTGAGTGGAGTTACTAACAGACTATACATCTACAGGTAGTGAGTGGAGTTACTAACAGACTATACAGCTACAGGTAGTGAGTGGAGTTACTAACAGACTATACAGGTAGTGAGTGGAGTTACTAACAGACTATACAGCTACAGGTAGTGAGTGGAGTTACTAACAGACGATATAGCTACTGGTAGTGAGTGGAGTTACTAACAGACTATACACTACAGGTAGTGAGTGGGGTTACTAACAGACTATACAGCTACAGGTAGTGAGTGGAGTTAAACAGACTATACAGCTACAGGTAGTGAGTGGAGTTACTAACAGACTATACAGGTAGTGAGTGGAGTTACTAACAGACTATACAGCTACAGGTAGTGAGTGGAGTTAAACAGACTATACAGGTAGTGAGTGGAGTTACTAACAGACTATACAGCTACAGGTAGTGAGTGGAGTTAAACAGACTATACAGGTAGTGAGTGGAGTTACTAAGAGACTATACAGCTACTGGTAGTGAGTGGAGTTACTAACAGACTATACAGGTAGTGAGTGGAGTTACTAACAGACTATACAGGTAGTGAGTGGAGTTAAACAGACTATACAGGTAGTGAGTGGAGTTACTAACAGACTATACAGCTACAGGTAGTGAGTGGAGTTACTAACAGACTATACAGCTACAGGTAGTGAGTGGAGTTACTAACAGACTATACAGCTACAGGTAGTGAGTGGAGTTACTAACAGACTATACAGCTACAGGTAGTGAGTGGAGTTAAACAGACTATACAGCTACAGGTAGTGAGTGGAGTTAAACAGACTATACAGGTAGTGAGTGGAGTTAAACAGACTATACAGGTAGTGAGTGGAGTTAATAACAGACTATACAGGTAGTGAGTGGAGTTACTAACAGATTATACAGGTAGTGAGTGGAGTTAAACAGACTATACAGGTAGTGAGTGGAGTTACTAACAGACTATACAGCTACAGGTAGTGAGTGGAGTTAAACAGAATATACAGGTAGTGAGTGGAGTTACTAACAGACTATACAGGTAGTGAGTGGAGTTACTAACAGACTATACAGGTAGTGAGTGGAGTTAAACAGACTATACAGGTAGTGAGTAGAGTTACTAACAGACTATACAGGTAGTAGTGAGTGGAGTTACTAACAGACTATACAGCTACAGGTAGTGAGTGGAGTTACTAACAGACTATACAGCTACAGGTAGTGAGTGGAGTTAAACAGACTATACAGGTAGTGAGTGGAGTTACTAACAGACTATACAAGTAGTGAGTGGAGTTACTAACAGACTATACAGCTACAGGTAGTGAGTGGAGTTAAACAGACTATACAGGTAGTGAGTGGAGTTACTAACAGACTATACAGCTACAGGTAGTGAGTGGAGTTACTAACAGACTATACAGGTAGTGAGTGGAGTTACTAACAGACTATACAGGTATTGAGTGGAGTTAAACAGACTATACAGGTAGTGAGTGGAGTTACTAACAGACTATACAGGTAGTGAGTGGAGTTAAACAGACTATTCAGCTACAGGTAGTGAGTGGAGTCACTAACAGACTATACAGGTAGTGAGTGGAGTTAAACAGACTATACAGGTAGTGAGTGGAGTTACTAACAGACTATACAGGTAGTGAGTGGAGTTACTAACAGACTATACAGGTAGTGAGTGGAGTTACACAGACTATACAGGTAGTGAGTGGAGTTACTAACAGACTATACAGGTAGTGAGTGGAGTTACTAACAGACTATACAGCTACAGGTAGTGAGTGGAGTTACTAACAGACTATACAGGTAGTGAGTGGAGTTACACAGACTATACAGGTAGTGAGTGGAGTTACACAGACTATACAGGTAGTGAGTGGAGTTACTAACAGACTATACAGGTAGTGAGTGGAGTTACACAGACTATACAGGTAGTGAGTGGAGTTATTAACAGACTATACAGGTAGTGAGTGGAGTTACTAACAGACTATACAGCTACAGGTAGTGAGTGGAGTTACTAACAGACTATACAGCTACAGGTAGTGAGTGGAGTTACTAACAGACTATACAGCTACAGGTAGTGAGTGGAGTTACTAACAGACTATACAGCTACAGGTAGTGAGTGGAGTTACTAACAGACTATACAGCTACAGGTAGTGAGTGGAGTTAAACAGACTATACAGGTAGTGAGTGGAGTTAAACAGACTATACAGGTAGTGAGTGGAGTTAAACAGACTATACAGCTACAGGTAGTGAGTGGAGTTAATAACAGACTATACAGGTAGTGAGTGGAGTTACTAAAGACTAACAGACTATACAGGTAGTGAGTGGAGTTACACAGACTATACAGGTAGTAAGTGGAGTTATTAACAGACTATACAGGTAGTGAGTGGAGTTACTAACAGACTATACAGCTACAGGTAGTGAGTGGAGTTACTAACAGACTATACAGCTACAGGTAGTGAGTGGAGTTACTAACAGACTATACAGCTACAGGTAGTGAGTGGAGTTACTAACAGACTATACAGCTACAGGTAGTGAGTGGAGTTACTAACAGACTATACAGCTACAGGTAGTGAGTGGAGTTAAACAGACTATACAGGTAGTGAGTGGAGTTAAACAGACTATACAGGTAGTGAGTGGAGTTAAACAGACTATACAGCTACAGGTAGTGAGTGGAGTTAATAACAGACTATACAGGTAGTGAGTGGAGTTACTAACAGACTATACAGGTAGTGAGTGGAGTTACACAGACTATACAGGTAGTGAGTGGAGTTACTAACAGACTATACAGGTAGTGAGTGGAGTTACTAACAGACTATACAGCTACAGGTAGTGAGTGGAGTTAAACAGACTATACAGGTAGTGAGTGGAGTTACTAACAGACTATACAGCTACAGGTAGTGAGTGGAGTTAAACAGACTATACAGGTAGTGGGTGGAGTTAAACAGACTATACAGCTACAGGTAGTGAGTGGAGTTAATAACAGACTATACAGGTAGTGAGTGGAGTTACTAACAGACTATACAGGTATTGAGTGGAGTCAAACAGACTATACAGGTAGTGAGTGGAGTTACTAACAGACTATACAGGTAGTGAGTGGAGTTAAACAGACTATTCAGCTACAGGTAGTGAGTGGAGTCACTAACAGACTATACAGGTAGTGAGTGGAGTTAAACAGACTATACAGGTAGTGAGTAGAGTTACTAACAGACTATACAGGTAGTGTGTGGAGTTACTAACAGACTATACAGCTACAGGTAGTGAGTGGAGTTACTAACAGACTATACAGCTACAGGTAGTGAGTGGAGTTAAACAGACTATACAGGTAGTGAGTGGAGTTACTAACAGACTATACAAGTAGTGAGTGGAGTTACTAACAGACTATACAGCTACAGGTAGTGAGTGGAGTTAAACAGACTATACAGGTAGTGAGTGGAGTTACTAACAGACTATACAGCTACAGGTAGTGAGTGGAGTTACTAACAGACTATACAGGTAGTGAGTGGAGTTACTAACAGACTATACAGGTATTGAGTGGAGTTAAACAGACTATACAGGTAGTGAGTGGAGTTACTAACAGACTATACAGGTAGTGAGTGGAGTTAAACAGACTATTCAGCTACAGGTAGTGAGTGGAGTCACTAACAGACTATACAGGTAGTGAGTGGAGTTAAACAGACTATACAGGTAGTGAGTGGAGTTACTAACAGACTATACAGGTAGTGAGTGGAGTTACTAACAGACTATACAGGTAGTGAGTGGAGTTACACAGACTATACAGGTAGTGAGTGGAGTTACTAACAGACTATACAGGTAGTGAGTGGATTTAAACAGACTATACAGCTACAGGTAGTGAGTGGAGTTACTAACAGACTATACAGCTAGGTAGTGAGTGGAGTTACACAGACTATACAGGTAGTGAGTGGAGTTACACAGACTATACAGGTAGTGAGTGGAGTTACTAACAGACTATACAGGTAGTGAGTGGAGTTACACAGACTATACAGGTAGTGAGTGGAGTTATTAACAGACTATACAGGTAGTGAGTGGAGTTACTAACAGACTATACAGCTACAGGTAGTGAGTGGAGTTACTAACAGACTATACAGCTACAGGTAGTGAGTGGAGTTACTAACAGACTATACAGCTACAGGTAGTGAGTGGAGTTACTAACAGACTATACAGCTACAGGTAGTGAGTGGAGTTACTAACAGACTATACAGCTACAGGTAGTGAGTGGAGTTAAACAGACTATACAGGTAGTGAGTGGAGTTAAACAGACTATACAGGTAGTGAGTGGAGTTAAACAGACTATACAGCTACAGGTAGTGAGTGGAGTTAATAACAGACTATACAGGTAGTGAGTGGAGTTACTAACAGACTATACAGGTAGTGAGTGGAGTTACACAGACTATACAGGTAGTAAGTGGAGTTATTAACAGACTATACAGGTAGTGAGTGGAGTTACTAACAGACTATACAGCTACAGGTAGTGAGTGGAGTTACTAACAGACTATACAGCTACAGGTAGTGAGTGGAGTTACTAACAGACTATACAGCTACAGGTAGTGAGTGGAGTTACTAACAGACTATACAGCTACAGGTAGTGAGTGGAGTTACTAACAGACTATACAGCTACAGGTAGTGAGTGGAGTTAAACAGACTATACAGGTAGTGAGTGGAGTTAAACAGACTATACAGGTAGTGAGTGGAGTTAAACAGACTATACAGCTACAGGTAGTGAGTGGAGTTAATAACAGACTATACAGGTAGTGAGTGGAGTTACTAACAGACTATACAGGTAGTGAGTGGAGTTACACAGACTATACAGGTAGTGAGTGGAGTTACTAACAGACTATACAGGTAGTGAGTGGAGTTACTAACAGACTATACAGCTACAGGTAGTGAGTGGAGTTAAACAGACTATACAGGTAGTGAGTGGAGTTACTAACAGACTATACAGCTACAGGTAGTGAGTGGAGTTAAACAGACTATACAGGTAGTGGGTGGAGTTAAACAGACTATACAGCTACAGGTAGTGAGTGGAGTTAATAACAGACTATACAGGTAGTGAGTGGAGTTACTAACAGACTATACAGGTATTGAGTGGAGTCAAACAGACTATACAGGTAGTGAGTGGAGTTACTAACAGACTATACAGGTAGTGAGTGGAGTTAAACAGACTATTCAGCTACAGGTAGTGAGTGGAGTCACTAACAGACTATACAGGTAGTGAGTGGAGTTAAACAGACTATACAGGTAGTGAGTGGAGTTACTAACAGACTATACAGGTAGTGAGTGGAGTTACTAACAGACTATACAGGTAGTGAGTGGAGTTACACAGACTATACAGGTAGTGAGTGGAGTTACTAACAGACTATACAGGTAGTGAGTGTAGTTACTAACAGACTATACAGCTACAGGTAGTGAGTGGAGTTACTAACAGACTATGCAGGTAGTGAGTGGAGTTACACAGACTATACAGGTAGTGAGTGGAGTTACACAGACTATACAGGTAGTGAGTGGAGTTAAACAGACTATACAAGTAGTGAGTGGAGTTACTAACAGACTATACAGGTAGTGAGTGGAGTTACACAGACTATACAGGTAGTGAGTGGAGTTATTAACAGACTATACAGGTAGTGAGTGGAGTTACTAACAGACTATACAGCTACAGGTAGTGAGTGGAGTTACTAACAGACTATACAGCTACAGGTAGTGAGTGGAGTTACTAACAGACTATACAGCTACAGGTAGTGAGTGGAGTTACTAACAGACTATACAGCTACAGGTAGTGAGTGGAGTTACTAACAGACTATACAGCTACAGGTAGTGAGTGGAGTTAAACAGACTATACAGGTAGTGAGTGGAGTTAAACAGACTATACAGGTAGTGAGTGGAGTTAAACAGACTATACAGCTACAGGTAGTGAGTGGAGTTAATAACAGACTATACAGGTAGTGAGTGGAGTTACTAACAGACTATACAGGTAGTGAGTGGAGTTACACAGACTATACAGGTAGTGAGTGGAGTTACTAACAGACTATACAGGTAGTGAGTGGAGTTACTAACAGACTATACAGCTACAGGTAGTGAGTGGAGTTAAACAGACTATACAGGTAGTGAGTGGAGTTACTAACAGACTATACAGCTACAGGTAGTGAGTGGAGTTAAACAGACTATACAGGTAGTGGGTGGAGTTAAACAGACTATACAGCTACAGGTAGTGAGTGGAGTTAATAACAGACTATACAGGTAGTGAGTGGAGTTACTAACAGACTATACAGCTACAGGTAGTGAGTGGAGTTACTAACAGACTATACAGGTAGTGAGTGGAGTTAAACAGACTATACAGGTAGTGAGTGGAGTTAAACAGACTATACAGGTAGTGAGTGGAGTTAATAACAGACTATACAGGTAGTGAGTGGAGTTAATAACAGACTATACAGGTAGTGAGTGGAGTTAAACAGACTATACAGGTAGTGAGTGGAGTTAAACAGACTATACAGGTAGTGAGTGGAGTTAAACAGACTATACAGGTAGTGAGTGGAGTTAATAACAGACTATACAGGTAGTGAGTGGAGTTAAACAGACTATACAGGTAGTGAGTGGAGTTAAACAGACTATACAGCTACAGGTAGTGAGTGGAGTTACTAACAGACTATACAGGTAGTGAGTGGAGTTACTAACAGACTATACAGCTACAGGTAGTGAGTGGAGTTAAACAGACTATACAGGTAGTGAGTGGAGTTACTAACAGACTATACAGCTACAGGTAGTGAGTGGAGTTACTAACAGACTATACAGGTAGTGAGTGGAGTTACTAACAGACTATACAGGTAGTGAGTGGAGTTAAACAGACTATACAGGTAGTGAGTGGAGTTACTAACAGACTATACAGGTAGTGAGTGGAGTTAAACAGACTATACAGCTACAGGTAGTGAGTGGAGTCACTAACAGACTATACAGGTAGTGAGTGGAGTTAAACAGACTATACAGGTAGTGAGTGGAGTTACTAACAGACTATACAGGTAGTGAGTGGAGTTACTAACAGACTATACAGGTAGTGAGTGGAGTTACACAGACTATACAGGTAGTGAGTGGAGTTACACAGACTATACAGGTAGTGAGTGGAGTTAAACAGACTATACAGGTAGTGAGTGGAGTTACTAACAGACTATACAGTTAGTGAGTGGAGTTACACAGACTATACAGGTAGTGAGTGGAGTTATTAACAGACTATACAGGTAGTGAGTGGAGTTACTAACAGACTATACAGCTACAGGTAGTGAGTGGATTTACTAACAGACGATTCAGCTACAGGTAGTGAGTGGAGTTACTAACAGACTATACAGCTACAGGTAGTGAGTGGAGTTACTAACAGACTATACAGCTACAGGTAGTGAGTGGAGTTACTAACAGACTATACAGCTACAGGTAGTGAGTGGAGTTAAACAGACTATACAGGTAGTGAGTGGAGTTAAACAGACTATACAGGTAGTGAGTGGAGTTAAACAGACTATACAGCTACAGGTAGTGAGTGGAGTTAATAACAGACTATACAGGTAGTGAGTGGAGTTACTAACAGACTATACAGGTAGTGAGTGGAGTTACACAGACTATACAGGTAGTGAGTGGAGTTACTAACATACTATACAGGTAGTGAGTGGAGTTACTAACAGACTATACAGCTACAGGTAGTGAGTGGAGTTAAACAGACTATACAGGTAGTGAGTGGAGTTACTAACAGACTATACAGCTACAGGTAGTGAGTGGAGTTAAACAGACTATACAGGTAGTGGGTGGAGTTAAACAGACTATACAGCTACAGGTAGTGAGTGGAGTTAATAACAGACTATACAGCTACAGGTAGTGAGTGGAGATACTAACAGACTATACAGGTAGTGAGTGGAGTTAAACAGACTATACAGGTAGTGAGTGGAGTTAAACAGACTATACAGGTAGTGAGTGGAGTTACTAACAGACTATACAGCTACAGGTAGTGAGTGGAGATACTAACAGACTATACAGGTAGTGAGTGGAGTTAAACAGACTATACAGGTAGTGAGTGGAGTTAAACAGACTATACAGGTAGTGAGTGGAGTTAATAACAGACTATACAGGTAGTGAGTGGAGTTAATAACAGACTATACAGGTAGTGAGTGGAGTTACTAACAGACTATACAGCTACAGGTAGTGAGTGGAGATACTAACAGACTATACAGGTAGTGAGTGGAGTTAAACAGACTATACAGGTAGTGAGTGGAGTTAAACAGACTATACAGGTAGTGAGTGGAGTTAATAACAGACTATACAGGTAGTGAGTGGAGTTAATAACAGACTATACAGGTAGTGAGTGGAGTTAAACAGACTATACAGGTAGTGAGTGGAGTTAAACAGACTATACAGGTAGTGAGTGGAGTTAAACAGACTATACAGGTAGTGAGTGGAGTTAAACAGACTATACAGCTACAGGTAGTGAGTGGAGTTACTAACAGACTATACAGGTAGTGAGTGGAGTTAAACAGACTATACAGGTAGTGAGTGGAGTTAAACAGACTATACAGGTAGTGAGTGGAGTTAATAACAGACTATACAGGTAGTGAGTGGAGTTAAACAGACTATACAGGTACAGGTAGTGAGTGGAGTTACTAACAGACTATACAGCTACAGGTAGTGAGTGGAGTTACTAACAGACTATGCAGGTAGTGAGTGGAGTTAAACAGACTATACAGCTACAGGTAGTGAGTGGAGTTACTAACAGACTATACAGCTACAGGTAGTGAGTGGAGTTAAACAGACTATACAGGTAGTGAGTGGAGTTACTAACAGACTATACAGCTACAGGTAGTGAGTGGAGTTAAACAGACTATACAGGTAGTGAGTGGAGTTACTAACAGACTATACAGCTACAGGTAGTGAGTGGAGTTACTAACAGACTATACAGGTAGTGAGTGGAGTTAAACAGACTATACAGGTAGTGAGTGGAGTTAAACAGACTATACAGGTAGTGAGTGGAGTTACTAACAGACTATACAGGTAGTGAGTGGAGTTAAACAGACTATACAGCTACAGGTAGTGAGTGGAGTTACTAACAGACTATACAGGTAGTGAGTGGAGTTACTAACAGACTATACAGCTACAGGTAGTGAGTGGAGTTAAACAGACTATACAGGTAGTGAGTGGAGTTACTAACAGACTATACAGCTACAGGTAGTGAGTGGAGTTAAACAGACTATACAGGTAGTGGGTGGAGTTAAACAGACTATACAGCTACAGGTAGTGAGTGGAGTTACTAACAGACTATACAGCTACAGGTAGTGAGTGGAGATACTAACAGACTATACAGGTAGTGAGTGGAGTTAAACAGACTATACAGGTAGTGAGTGGAGTTAAACAGACTATACAGGCAGTGAGTGGAGTTAATAACAGACTATACAGGTAGTGAGTGGAGTTAATAACAGACTATACAGGTAGTGAGTGGAGTTAAACAGACTATACAGGTAGTGAGTGGAGTTAAACAGACTATACAGGTAGTGAGTGGAGTTAAACAGACTATACAGGTAGTGAGTGGAGTTAATAACAGACTATACAGGTAGTGAGTGGAGTTAAACAGACTATACAGGTAGTGAGTGGAGTTAAACAGACTATACAGCTACAGGTAGTGAGTGGAGTTACTAACAGACTATACAGGTAGTGAGTGGAGTTAAACAGACTATACAGGTAGTGAGTGGAGTTAAACAGACTATACAGCTACAGGTAGTGAGTGGAGTTACTAACAGACTATACAGGTAGTGAGTGGAGTTAAACAGACTATACAGGTAGTGAGTGGAGTTAAACAGACTATACAGGTAGTGAGTGGAGTTAATAACAGACTATACAGGTAGTGAGTGGAGTTAAACAGACTATACAGGTAGTGAGTGGAGTTAAACAGACTATACAGCTAGAGGTAGTGAGTGGAGTTAATAACAGACTATACAGCTACAGGTAGTGAGTGGAGTTACTAACAGACTATACAGGTAGTGAGTGGAGTTACTAACAGACTATACAGGTAGTGAGTGGAGTTACTAACAGACTATACAGGTAGTGAGTGGAGTTAAACAGACTATACAGCTACAGGTAGTGAGTGGAGTTACTAACAGACTATACAGCTACAGGTAGTGAGTGGAGTTACTAACAGACTATGCAGGTAGTGAGTGGAGTTAAACAGACTATACAGCTACAGGTAGTGAGTGGAGTTACTAACAGACTATACAGCTACAGGTAGTGAGTGGAGTTAAACAGACTATACAGGTAGTGAGTGGAGTTACTAACAGACTATACAGCTACAGGTAGTGAGTGGAGTTACTAACAGACTATACAGGTAGTGAGTGGAGTTACTAACAGACTATACAGGTAGTGAGTGGAGTTAAACAGACTATACAGGTAGTGAGTGGAGTTACTAACAGACTATACAGGTAGTGAGTGGAGTTAAACAGACTATACAGCTACAGGTAGTGAGTGGAGTTACTAACAGACTATACAGGTAGTGAGTGGAGTTACTAACAGACTATACAGCTACAGGTAGTGAGTGGAGTTAAACAGACTATACAGGTAGTGAGTGGAGTTACTAACAGACTATACAGCTACAGGTAGTGAGTGGAGTTACTAACAGACTATACAGGTAGTGAGTGGAGTTACTAACAGACTATACAGGTAGTGAGTGGAGTTAAACAGACTATACAGGTAGTGAGTGGAGTTACTAACAGACTATACAGGTAGTGAGTGGAGTTAAACAGACTATACAGGTAGTGAGTGGAGTTAAACAGACTATACAGGTAGTGAGTGGAGTTACTAACAGACTATACAGGTAGTGAGTGGAGTTAAACAGACTATACAGGTAGTGAGTGGAGTTACTAACAGACTATACAGGTAGTGAGTGGAGTTAAACAGACTATACAGGTAGTGAGTGGAGTTACTAACAGACTATACAGGTAGTGAGTGGAGTTACTAACAGACTATACAGGTAGTGAGTGGAGTTACACAGACTATACAGGTAGTGAGTGGAGTTACTAACAGACTATACAGCTACAGGTAGTGAGTGGAGTTACTAACAGACTATACAGGTAGTGAGTGGAGTTACTAACAGACTATACAGGTAGTGAGTGGAGTTACTAACAGACTATACAGGTAGTGAGTGGAGTTACACAGACTATACAGGTAGTGAGTGGATTTAAACAGACTATACAGCTACAGGTAGTGAGTGGAGTTACTAACAGACTATACAGGTAGTGAGTGGAGTTACTAACAGACTATACAGGTAGTGAGTGGAGTTACTAACAGACTATACAGGTAGTGAGTGGAGTTACTAACAGACTATACAGGTAGTGAGTGGAGTTACACAGACTATACAGGTAGTGAGTGGAGTTACACAGACTATACAGGTAGTGAGTGGAGTTAAACAGACTATACAGGTAGTGAGTGGAGTTACTAACAGACTATACAGGTAGTGAGTGGAGTTACACAGACTATACAGGTAGTGAGTGGAGTTATTAACAGACTATACAGGTAGTGAGTGGAGTTACTAACAGACTATACAGCTACAGGTAGTGAGTGGAGTTACTAACAGACTATACAGCTACAGGTAGTGAGTGGAGTTACTAACAGACTATACAGCTACAGGTAGTGAGTGGAGTTACTAACAGACTATACAGCTACAGGTAGTGAGTGGAGTTACTAACAGACTATACAGCTACAGGTAGTGAGTGGAGTTAAACAGACTATACAGGTAGTGAGTGGAGTTAAACAGACTATACAGGTAGTGAGTGGAGTTAAACAGACTATACAGCTACAGGTAGTGAGTGGAGTTAATAACAGACTATACAGGTAGTGAGTGGAGTTACTAACAGACTATACAGGTAGTGAGTGGAGTTACACAGACTATACAGGTAGTGAGTGGAGTTACTAACAGACTATACAGGTAGTGAGTGGAGTTACTAACAGACTATACAGCTACAGGTAGTGAGTGGAGTTAAACAGACTATACAGGTAGTGAGTGGAGTTACTAACAGACTATACAGCTACAGGTAGTGAGTGGAGATACTAACAGACTATACAGGTAGTGAGTGGAGTTAAACAGACTATACAGGTAGTGAGTGGAGTTAAACAGACTATACAGGTAGTGAGTGGAGTTAATAACAGACTATACAGGTAGTGAGTGGAGTTAATAACAGACTATACAGGTAGTGAGTGGAGTTAAACAGACTATACAGGTAGTGAGTGGAGTTAAACAGACTATACAGGTAGTGAGTGGAGTTAAACAGACTATACAGGTAGTGAGTGGAGTTAATAACAGACTATACAGGTAGTGAGTGGAGTTAAACAGACTATACAGGTAGTGAGTGGAGTTAAACAGACTATACAGCTACAGGTAGTGAGTGGAGTTACTAACAGACTATACAGGTAGTGAGTGGAGTTAAACAGACTATACAGGTAGTGAGTGGAGTTAAACAGACTATACAGGTAGTGAGTGGAGTTAATAACAGACTATACAGGTAGTGAGTGGAGTTAAACATACTATACAGGTAGTGAGTGGAGTTAAACAGACTATACAGCTACAGGTAGTGAGTGGAGTTAAACAGACTATACAGCTACAGGTAGTGAGTGGAGTTACTAACAGACTATACAGGTAGTGAGTGGAGTTACTAACAGACTATACAGCTACAGGTAGTGAGTGGAGTTACTAACAGACTATACAGGTAGTGAGTGGAGTTACACAGACTATACAGGTAGTGAGTGGAGTTACACAGACTATACAGGTAGTGAGTGGAGTTACACAGACTATACAGGTAGTGAGTGGAGTTACTAACAGACTATACAGCTACAGGTAGTGAGTGGAGTTACTAACAGACTATACAGGTAGTGAGTGGAGTTACTAACAGACTATACAGGTAGTGAGTGGAGTTAAACAGACTATACAGGTAGTGAGTGGAGTTACTAACAGACTATACAGGTAGTGAGTGGAGTTAAACAGACTATACAGCTACAGGTAGTGAGTGGAGTTACTAACAGACTATACAGGTAGTGAGTGGAGTTACTAACAGACTATACAGGTAGTGAGTGGAGTTACTAACAGACTATACAGGTAGTGAGTGGAGTTAAACAGACTATACTAATCAAGTGAAATGTCTTACCTGTGATGAAATGCTTCCACACACATAGCTACATGTAGTCTACAGTGACACCTGGTCTCCACAGGGCTCTTCTTCTTCTCTTTCCCTATGTGGGCGCATTGTGAACATTAGGTCAGGATTTTTCACCTGGTTAAATGTACATTAAAGAACAGCAGCTTTTCAACATGTTTTGTCATTTTTGTATAACAAAAAATTGACCACACAGTTGACTCTTTTACAATGGGGGTCAATTGGAAAGAATGTTTGTTTTCCCCAATTTGTGGGCGTGGTCGAGGGGAATTCCTTCTTATTACGTGAATAACGACTTGCAGTATTGGATAGAGGAAGGTGTTTCCATTGTGAATCCATAATGCAGTTTCTCAGAACACAGAACGTCTGGCTGATTGGATAGAGGAAGGTGTTCCCATTGTGATGTCATAATGCAGTTTCTCAGAACACAGAAAGACTGGCTGATTGGATAGAGGAAGGTGTTTCCATTGTGATGTCATAATGCAGTTTCTCAGAACACAGAAAGACTGGCTGATTGGATAGAGGAAGGTGTTCCCATTGTGATGTCATAATGCAGTTTCTCAGAACACAGAAAGACTGGCTGATTGGATAGAGGAAGGTGTTCCCATTGTGAATCCATAATGCAGTTTCTCAGAACACAGAAAGACTGGCTGATTGGATAGAGGAAGGTGTTCCCATTGTGATGTCATAATGCAGTTTCTCAGAACACAGAAAGACTGGCTGATTGGATAGAGGAAGGTGTTTCCATTGTGAATCCATAATGCAGTTTCTCAGAACACAGAAAGACTGGCTGATTGGATAGAGGAAGGTGTTCTCATTGTGATGTCATAATGCAGTTTCTCAGAACACAGAAAGACTGGCTGATTGGATAGAGGAAGGTGTTCCCATTGTGATGTCATAATGCAGTTTCTCAGAACACAGAAAGACTGGCTGATTGGATAGAGGAAGGTGTTTCCATTGTGAATCCATAATGCAGTTTCTCAGAACACAGAAAGACTGGCTGATTGGATAGAGGAAGGTGTTTCCATTGTGA
>NC_088407.1:13194247-13221747 GCF_034236695.1 Oncorhynchus nerka
ATGCTGGGGGTGACTGTGGTGATAGTAACCTGATGCTGGGGGTGACTGTGGTGATAGTAACCTGATGCTGGGGGTGACTGTGGTGATAGTAACCTGATGCTGGGGGTGACTGTGGTGATAGTAACCTGATGCTGGGGGTGACTGTGGTAATAGTAACCTGATGCTGGGGGTGACTGTGGTGATAGTAACCTGACACTGGGGGTGACTGTGGTGATAGTAACCTGACACTGGGGGTGACTGTGGTAATAGTAACCTGATGCTGGGGGTGACTGTGGTGATAGTAACCTGATGCTGGGGGTGACTGTGGTGATAGTAACCTGACACTGGGGGTGACTGTGGTGGTAGTAACCTGACACTGGGGGTGACTGTGGTAATAGTAACCTGACACTGGGGGTGACTGTGGTGGATGTAACCTGTCACTGGGGGTGACTGTGGTGGATGTAACCTGTCACTGGGGGTGACTGTGGTGATAGTAACCTGACACTGGGGGTGACTGTGGTAATAGTAACCTGACACTGGGGGTGACTGTGGTGATAGTAACCTGACACTGGGGGTGACTGTGGTGGATGTAACCTGTCACTGGGGGTGACTGTGGTGGATGTAACCTGACACTGGGGGTGACTGTGTTGGTAGTAACCTGACACTGGGGGTGACTGTGGTGGTAGTAACCTGACACTGGGGGTGACTGTGGTGGATGTAACCTGTCACTGGGGGTGACTGTGTTGGTAGTAACCTGACACTGGGGGTGACTGTGGTGGTAGTAACCTGATGCTGGGGGTGACTGTGGTGGTAGTAACCTGACACTGGGGGTGACTGTGGTGGTAGTAACCTGATGCTGGGGGTGACTGTGGTGGTAGTAACCTGATGCTGGGGGTGACTGTGGTAATAGTAACCTGATGCTGGGGGTGACTGTGGTGATAGTAACCTGTCACCTGGGGTGACTGTGGTGGATGTAACCTGTCACTGGGGGTGACTGTGGTGGTAGTAACCTGACACTGGGGGTGACTGTGGTAATAGTAACCTGATGCTGGGGGTGACTGTGGTGATAGTAACCTGTCACCTGGGGTGACTGTGGTGGTAGTAACCTGACACTGGGGGTGACTGTGTTGGTAGTAACCTGTCACTGGGGGTGACTGTGGTGGTAGTAATCTGTCACTGGGGGTGACTGTGGTGATAGTAATCTGACACTGGGGGTGACTGTGGTGGTAGTAACCTGTCACTGGGGGTGACTGTGGTGGTAGTAATCTGTCACTGGGGGTGACTGTGGTGATAGTAACCTGTCACTGGGGGTGACTGTGGTGGTAGTAACCTGTCACCTGGGGTGACTGTGGTGGTAGTAACCTGTCACCAGGAGTGACTGTGGTGGTAGTAACCTGACACTGGGGGTGACTGTGGTGGTAGTAACCTGACACTGGGGGTGACTGTGGTGGTCGTAACCTGACACTGGGTTGTGACTGTGGTGGTAGTAACCTGACACTGGGGGTGACTGTGGTGGTAGTAACCTGCCACTTGGGGTGACTGTGGTGGTAGTAACCTGCCACTGGGGGTGACTGTGGTGGTAGTAACCTGACACTGGGGGTGACTGTGGTGGTAGTAACTTGACACTGGGGGTGACTGTGTTTGTAGTAACCTGACACTGGGGATGACTGTGGTGGTTGTAATCTGTCACTGGGGGTGACTGGTGATTGTAACCTGTCACTGGGGGTGACTGGTGATTGTAACCTGTCACTGGGGGTGACTGTGGTGGTAGTAACCTGACCCTGGGGGTGACTGTGGTGGTAGTAACCTGACACTGGGGGTGACAGCGATAGGTTTAGGTTACTGTCATTTATATTCCATTCACCCAGTTCAATGTAACAGCGATAGGTTTAGGTTACTGTCATTCATATTCCATTCACCCAGTTCAATGTAACAGCGATAGGTTTAGGATACTGTCATTCATATTCCATTCACCCAGTTCAATGTAACAGCGATAGGTTTAGGCTACTACATGACACTAGAATTTTCCCTGTACCCATCATGAGGTTCCTATGTTGTGTTCTAAAGCAGCTTCCCACCAGAATGGGCTTTAGGTGAGGCAGATGAACCTGTAGCCGTATTACTTCAACAGTATTTAACATGAGATCCTCTCTAATCTTTACAGGAATGTGGTTCTGAATATAAACAGCAACACCTCCACCGTTGGCATTTCTGTATTATCTGTGGATTTTATAACCTTGTATTGATACCACTGTATCATCAAAGGTATTATCTAAGTTAGTTTCAGAGATAGTCAGAATATGAATGTCATCTGTTACTAGCAAATTATTTATTTCACAAACCTTGTTTCTTAAACTACATATGTTTAACGTGGGCTATTTTGAGCACTTTTCTTCTGGGATGCTAACTTGTTTTCGTTGCTTTACTGAGAAGATTGTGTCTGCCAACGCCTAATGCACATTTGCTGAATTCATTATGACAACTCTGCGTCACAAGGGTAGGGATCAGCTGAGTTGGGCTTAGGTCATTAATAACTCATTGTCTCTCAATGCAGCCTTATAATGCTGTGAAAGGATCCAGGAACCCTAATGATTTGGGTGGATCCCATCCTCCTTCTAAAACATGTTTTGTTTCCAAAAGGTATCAAAATTGTCAACGAAAGTTACACCCAACGAGCTGCAATAATCACGTAGCCAGTTGTGAAGAGAAAGATCCCTGCTAAAGCGTTCAATACCACGATTCAGAGAAGGGCACAGGGCCAGATATAATGGGTCTATTGTTAGTGTCTAGCAGAGAGTCAATCATCTATTTAAAATCCAGTTTCCTCTGTTCAGAGCTGTCAGTAAAACCCACGTGGGCCTACGATAGAATCAATCTCCATGTCCTGACGTAGTAGATTCGGGAGAAGTTTGTAATGTCATTTACTTGATCTCCGGGACAGGACGTTGTTTTCATGAAGCTGCCCAAAAATACAGCTGGCGAGAAGGACGAGGAAATCCGACTGCTTCCCAGGATTCAGAGAACCTCTTTCTGGACGGGCGAGGATCACTTGAGCCCGTTGCTCCCGGTGCCCGGTGCCTTCCGACAGATGGAGAATCCCCGCTCCATCCAGAACAGCGACGGAAGGTTTGCTGATGGCGACTTCTAAATCGTGGAGGAGTAGACACTGCGGCCGCCGCTGACACAGGTGCCCCCAGCGACGAAGGTGCAGGAAGATCAGGCTCCAGGACGGCCAGACTATTCGTTGTTTGTATCCGCTCTGGGCCTCTCGTTGGGAGTGTAGACTGATTGCCTTGCTCCTCTTGCTGTGCTCCTTCGACTCCGATATCTGATCGGGGAGCTCCGGACAACACCGGCCAGTCGGATAACGACAAACGACAAGGCCGGAAATGCATTCAACAAGCACGAACGTCGTCCAGCCACCGGCATGGAAAATGTCAACATTGCACTCTGCGTTTTCCCCGAGTTTCTCTACTTTTTAAAATTTTTATTTTATTTATCCGTTATTTTACCAGGTAAGTTGACTGAGAACACATTCTCATTTGCAGCAACGACCTGGGGAATAGTTACAGGGGAGAGGAGGGGGATGAATGAGCCAATTGTAAACTGGGGATTATTAGGTGACCGTGATGGTTTGAGGGTCAGATTGGGAATTTAGGCTACATAGGCTGGGGACCTGCGTGATCAAGGACGTCACCTCAATCCCATAATAATCCTCAGCAAACAAACAATGACCTCATTGGAACTCTGAGTGATCCGGGTTTGTCCCCAAACAATGACCTCATTGGAACTCTGAGTGATCCGGTTTGTCCCCAAACAATGACCTCATTGGAACTCTGAGTGATCCGGTTTGTCCCCAAACAATGACCTCATTGGAACTCTGAGTGATCCGGTTTGTCCCCAAACAATGACCTCATTGGAACTCTGAGTGATCCGGTTTGTCCCCAAACAATGACCTCATTGGAACTCTGAGTGATCCGGTTTGTCCCCAAACAATGACCTCATTGGAACTCTGAGTGATCCGGTTTGTCCCCAAACAAAGACCTCATTGGAACTCTGAGTGATCCGGTTTGTCCCCAAACAAAGCGTAGTAGATACAGCTCCTACAGCGCTGGAACCAATCATTTACTTCTCCAGACACAGAGGGCTCCATTGCAAGACTCATCTGGTACCAACTTTGTTAGCCTGATGGCTAGCAGCTTGTCTCTCTCTCTCGGAGTCAACTATTCACCACATTTTATACACTGCAGTGCTAGCTAGCTGTAGCTTATGCTTTCAGTACTAGATTAACTTCTCTGATCTTTCGATTGGTGGACAACATGTCAGTTCATGATGCAAGAGCGCTGATAGGTTGGAGGACGTCCTCCGGAAGTTGTCATAATTACTGTGTAAGTCTATGGAAGGAGGTGAGATCCACGAACCTCTTTGGTTTTGTATTGAATCAACTGACGTTTTTTTTTGTGGAAAAACATGCAATACTTATCACATACTCATACACATACTAATGTTTAGTCTCTCTCTCAATCTCTCTCTCTCTCTCTCTCTCTCTCTCTCTCTCTCTCTCTCTCTCTCTCTCTCTCTCTCTGTCTCTCTCTCTCTCTCTCTCTCTCTCTCTCTGTCTCTCTCTCTCTCTCTCTCTCTCTCTCTCTCTCTCTCTCTGTCTCTCTCTCTCTCTCTCTCTCTCTCTCTGTCTCTCTCTCTCTCTCTCTCCCTCTCTCTGTCTCTCTCTCTCTCTCTCTCTCTCTCTCTCTCTCTGTCTCTCTCTCTCTCTCTCTCTCTCTCTGTCTCCCCCCATCTCCCCCTCTCTCTGTCTCTCTCTCTCTCTCTCTCTCTGTCTCTCTCTCTCTCTCTCTCTCTCTCTGTCTCTCTCTCTCTCTCTCTCTGTCTCTCTCTCTCTCCCCCTCCCTCTCTCGCTCCCCCCTCTCTCTCTCTCTCTCTCCCTCCCCTCTCTCGCTCTCTCCCCCCATCTCCCCCTCTCTCTCTCCCCTCCCCTCTCTCGCTCTCTCCCCCCCCATCTCCCCTCTCTCTCTCTCTCTCTCTCTCTCTCTCTCTCTCTCTCTCGACAGGTACTATGTAATCAGATGAGATGATAAATAACTTGGGGACGCTCGAAGGTTGTCTAACTGGTGCGAGTCGGAGTGTTTGACCATGACCATTACACACACACACACACACACACACACACACACACACACACACACACACACACACACACAGTATGAATAGAACAGGTCTCTCAGGTTTTTTCTACTGTATTGGCAGGAAATGGAATGGGGCGGTGTGTAGGCCCAAAGGCATGGGTTCTCTTTTCAATTACCATGTCTGCCTGCAGGGTGTGTGTGTGTGTGTGTGTGTGTGTGTGTGTGTGTGTGTGTGTGTGTGTGTGTGTGTGTGTGTGTGTGTGTACAGGTAAATTGAGATGGCCACCATAACAGATATGAATTCACTAGAAATGGACAGGAACAAGCAGTTAGACAGGTTTTGTTGTACCTGAGTGTCGCACAACCCAGGTCACATTAAATATCCGCAGCTCTTTATGGTCTGGGTCACATTCAATATCCGCAGCTCTTTATGGTCTGGGTCACATTAAATATCAGGAAGCAGAATATCCTGCCACAGCAGTTCTCTATGGTCTTTGGTAACGCCTCCCTCACAACAAGCACAGGAAGATGGAGTACATAAAAACACACACACACACACACACACACACACACACACACACACACACACACACACACACACACACACACACACTGATTTAGCATAAAACAGAAGTTGAAGCTTTCCGGCCTGGTCTACCCTGCCACACCTATTCACATTTCCACAACAACACTAACACACGCTATTAACACGCACACACACAAAGACACACACATACACGCTACTAACACACACGAACACACACACACTACTCCCCCCTGGCGTGATGTGTGTGTGTGTCTGTGTGTCTTTGTGTGTGTCTGTGTGTCTTTGTGTGTGTCTGTGTTTGTGTGTGTCTGTGTGTGTCTGTGTGTGTGTTATGTGTGTGTGTGTGTGTGTGTGTGTGTGTGTGTGTGTGTGTGAGTGTGTGAGTGTGTCTGTGTATGTGTGTGTGTGAGTGTGTCTGTGTGTGTGTGTGAGTGTGTGAGTGTGTCTGTCTCTGTGTGTGTGTGTGAGTGTGTCTGTGTGTGTGTGTGTGTGTGTGTGTGAGTGCAGCTCTATTGTGGGCAGGAAGGATAAAGCCCCCCTCCTACTTCCTCCTACTTCGCCAAGGGTCTCCATTTCTCTCTCTCACACACATACACACCAGGTTTTGAGAGGGAGTGCGCAGAATAGTTTGTGTGTTGTGTGTGTGTAGAAAGGTTTGGGGGGGTCCTCACGTTGGAATAAGAAGCTCATCTGCAGACAGCAGTCACCGTTCTGGTGTTTTTGGGGACGAGGAATGTCCCATGAAGGATTTATCACCATGTTATATTTATGTAAATACATTCAGTGTCATATTATATTCAGTGGATATCACTCTGTGTGTGTGTGTACATTTATTCCTGTGCCTGTGTGTGAGTTGCAGTGTGGGAGAGTGCGTTGCATTGTGGGAGAATGCGTTGCATTGTGGGACAGTGCGTTGCATTGTGGGAGAGTGCATTGCATTGTGGGAGAGTGCGTTGCATTGTGGGAGAGTGTGTTGCATTGTGGGAGAGTGCATTGCATTGTGGGAGAGTTTGTTGCATTGTGGGAGAGTGTGTTGCATTGTGGGAGAGTGAGTTGGTTTGTAGGTCTTTGGAGAACTGTAGTGCTCAGGTAGGACCCACAATACACTGTTCTAAGTGTCTAGCATACATTTCATCTGCCCTTTAAAGTATACATGTTATATACCAGTGTACCATATCTCCAATCTTATGCTGAATGTTGAATATCTCTCTCTGTCTCTCTCTCACTCTCTTTCGCTTTCTCTCTCTCTTCTCTCTCTCTCTCTCTCTCTCTCTCTCTCTCTCTCTCTCTCTCTCTCTCTCTCTCTCATCCGCCCACGTGGCAGAGTGGAGTTTATTGATTGTGTGTTTGGCTGATTCATGTGATCTACAAGAGAGTGGTGGGAGAGAGAGAGACTGAGATGGAAAGAGAGAGTGGTGGGAGAGAGAGACCGGGAGGGAAAGAGAGTGGTAGGAGAGAAAGAGACCGAGAGGGAAAGAGAGAGAGAGACCAAGAGGGAAAGAGAGTGGTAGGAGAGAGAGAGACCGACAGGGAAAGAGAGTGGTAGGAGAGAGAGAGAGACCGAGAGGGAAAGAGAGTGGTGGGAGCGAGCGAGACCGAGAGGGAAAGAGAGTGGTAGGAGAGAGAGAGACCGAGAGGGAAATAGAGTGGTGGGAGAGAGAGAGACCGAGAGGGAAAGAGAGTGGTAGGAGAGAGAGAGACCGAGAGGGAAAGAGAGTGGTAGGAGAGAGAGACCGAGAGGGAAAGAGAGTGGTAGGAGAGAGAGAGACCGAGAGGGAAAGAGAGTGGTAGGAGAGAGAGAGACCGAGAGGGAAAGAGAGTGGTGGGAGAGAAAGAGACCGAGAGGGAAAGATAGGGGTGGGAGAGAGAGAGACCGAGAGGGAAAGAGAGAGAGAGACTGAGAGGGAAAGAGAGTGGTGGGAGAGAGAGAGACCGAGAGGGAAAGAGAGAGAGAGACCGAGAGGGAAAGAGAGAGAGAGACTGAGAGGGAAAGAGAGAGTGGTGGGAGAGAGAGAGACCGAGAGGGAAAGAGAGTGGTGGGAGAGAGAGAGACCGAGAGGGAAAGAGAGAGAGAGACCGAGAGGGAAAGGGAGTGGTGGGAGAGAGAGAGACCGAAAGGGAAAGAGAGAGTGGTGGGAGAGAGAGAGACCGAGAGGGAAAGAGAGAGAGAGACCGAGAGGGAAAGAGAGTGGTGGGAGAGAGAGAGACCGAGAGGGAAAGATAGTGGTGGGAGAGAGAGAGACTGAGAGGGAAAAAGAGAGATAGACCGAGAGGGAAAGAGAGAGTGGAGGGCGAGAGAGAGACCGAGACGGAAACAGTGAGAGAGACCGAGAGGGAAACAGTGGGAGAGACCGAGAGGGAAAGAGAGTGGTGGGAGAGAGAGAGACCGAAAGGGAAAGATAGTGGTGGGAGAGAGAGAGACCGAGAGGGAAAGAGAGAGAGAGACTGAGAGGGAAAGAGAGTGGTGGGAGAGAGAGAGACCGAGAGGGAAAGAGAGAGAGAGAGACCGAGAGGGAAAGAGAGAGAGAGACTGAGAGGGAAAGAGAGAGTGGTGGGAGAGAGAGAGACCGAGAGGGAAAGAGAGTGGTGGGAGAGAGAGAGACCGAGAGGGAAAGAGAGAGAGAGACCGAGAGGGAAAGAGAGAGAGAGACTGAGAGGGAAAGAGAGAGTGGTGGGAGAGAGAGAGACCGAGAGGGAAAGAGAGTGGTGGGAGAGAGAGAGACCGAGAGGGAAAGAGAGAGAGAGACCGAGAGGGAAATAGAGTGGTGGGAGAGAGAGAGACCGAGAGGGAAAGATAGTGGTGGGAGAGAGAGAGAGACCGAAAGGGAAAGAGAGTGGTAGGAGAGAGAGAGACCGAAAGGGAAAGAGAGTGGTGGGAGAGAGAGAGACCGAGAGGGAAAGAGAGTGGTGGGAGAGAGAGAGACCGAAATGGAAAGATAGTGGTGAGAGAGAGAGAGACCGAGAGGGAAAGAGAGAGAGAGACTGAGAGGGAAGTAGAGTGGTGGGAGAGAGAGAGACCGAGAGGGAAAGAGAGAGAGAGACTGAGAGGGAAAGAGAGTGGTGGGAGAGAGAGAGACCGAGAGGGAAAGAGAGAGAGAGAGACCGAGAGGGAAAGAGAGAGAGAGACTGAGAGGGAAAGAGAGAGTGGTGGGAGAGAGAGAGACCGAGAGGGAAAGAGAGTGGTGGGAGAGAGAGAGACCGAGAGGGAAAGAGAGAGAGAGACCGAGAGGGAAAGAGAGAGAGAGACTGAGAGGGAAAGAGAGAGTGGTGGGAGAGAGAGAGACCGAGAGGGAAAGAGAGTGGTGGGAGAGAGAGAGACCGAGAGGGAAAGAGAGAGAGAGACCGAGAGGGAAAGAGAGTGGTGGGAGAGAGAGAGACCGAAAGGGAAAGAGAGAGTGGTGGGAGAGAGAGAGACCGAGAGGGAAAGAGAGTGGTGGGAGAGAGAGAGACCGAAATGGAAAGATAGTGGTGAGAGAGAGAGAGACCGAGAGGGAAGAGAGAGAGAGACTGAGAGGGAAGTAGAGTGGTGGGAGAGAGAGAGACCGAGAGGGAAAGAGAGAGAGAGACTGAGAGGGAAAGAGAGTGGTGGGAGAGAGAGAGACCGAGAGGGAAAGAGAGAGAGGAGAGACCGAGAGGGAAAGAGAGAGAGAGACTGAGAGGGAAAGAGAGAGTGGTGGGAGAGAGAGAGACCGAGAGGGAAAGAGAGTGGTGGGAGAGAGAGAGACCGAGAGGGAAAGAGAGAGAGAGAGACCGAGAGGAAAAAGAGAGAGAGACTGAGAGGGAAAGAGAGAGTGGTGGGAGAGAGAGAGAGACCGAGAGGGAAAGAGAGTGGTGGGAGAGAGAGAGACCGAGAGGGAAAGAGAGAGAGAGACCGAGAGGGAAAGAGAGTGGTGGGAGAGAGAGAGACCGAAAGGGAAAGAGAGAGTGGTGGGAGAGAGAGAGACCGAGAGGGAAAGAGAGAGAGAGACCGAGAGGGAAATAGAGTGGTGGGAGAGAGAGAGACCGAGAGGGAAAGATAGTGGTGGGAGAGAGAGAGAGACCGAAAGGGAAAGAGAGTGGTAGGAGAGAGAGAGACCGAAAGGGAAAGAGAGTGGTGGGAGAGAGAGAGACCGAGAGGGAAAGAGAGTGGTGGGAGAGAGAGAGACCGAAATGGAAAGATAGTGGTGAGAGAGAGAGAGACCGAGAGGGAAAGAGAGAGAGAGACTGAGAGGGAAGTAGAGTGGTGGGAGAGAGAGAGACCGAGAGGGAAAGAGAGAGAGAGACCGAGAGGGAAAGAGAGAGAGAGACTGAGAGGGAAAGAGAGAGTGGTGGGTGGTGGAGTGGTGGGAGAGAGAGAGACCGAGAGGGAAAGAGAGAGAGAGACCGAGAGGGAAAGAGAGTGGTGGGAGAGAGAGAGACCGGAAGGGAAAGAGAGAGTGGTGGGAGAGAGAGAGACTGAGAGGGAAAGAGAGAGAGAGACCGAGAGGGAAAGAGAGTGGTGGGAGAGAGAGAGACCGAGAGGGAAAGATAGTGGTGGGAGAGAGAGAGACTGAGAGGGAAAAAGAGAGATAGACCGAGAGGGAAAGAGAGAGAGTGGAGGGCGAGAGAGAGACCGAGAGGGAAACAGTGAGAGAGACCGAGAGGGAAACAGTGGGAGAGACCGAGAGGGAAAGAGAGTGGTGGGAGAGAGAGAGACCGAAAGGGAAAGATAGTGGTGGGAGAGAGAGAGACCGAGAGGGAAAGAGAGAGAGAGACTGAGAGGGAAAGAGAGTGGTGGGAGAGAGAGAGACCGAGAGGGAAAGAGAGAGACCGAGAGGGAAAGAGAGAGAGAGAGACTGAGAGGGAAAGAGAGAGTGGTGGGAGAGAGAGAGACCGAGAGGGAAAGAGAGTGGTGGGAGAGAGAGAGACCGAGAGGGAAAGAGAGAGAGAGACCGAGAGGGAAAGAGAGTGGTGGGAGAGAGAGAGACCGAAAGGGAAAGAGAGAGTGGTGGGAGAGAGAGAGACCGAGAGGGAAAGAGAGAGAGAGACCGAGAGGGAAATAGAGTGGTGGGAGAGAGAGAGACCGAGAGGGAAAGATAGTGGTGGGAGAGAGAGAGAGACCGAAAGGGAAAGAGAGTGGTAGGAGGGAAAGAGAGAGAGACCGAAAGGGAAAGAGAGTGGTGGGAGAGAGAGAGACCGAGAGGGAAAGAGAGTGGTGGGAGAGAGAGAGACCGAAATGGAAAGATAGTGGTGAGAGAGAGAGAGACCGAGAGGGAAAGAGAGAGAGAGACTGAGAGGGAAAGAGAGTGGTGGGAGAGAGAGAGACCGAGAGGGAAAGAGAGAGAGAGACCGAGAGGGAAAGAGAGAGAGAGACTGAGAGGGAAAGAGAGATTGGTGGGAGAGAGAGAGACCGAGAGGGAAAGAGAGTGGTGGGAGAGAGAGAGACCGAGAGGGAAAGAGAGAGAGAGACCGAGAGGGAAAGAGAGTGGTGGGAGAGAGAGAGACCGAAAGGGAAAGAGAGAGTGGTGGGAGAGAGAGAGACCGAGAGGGAAAGAGAGAGAGAGACCGAGAGGGAAAGAGAGTGGTGGGAGAGAGAGAGACCAAGAGGGAAAGATAGTGGTGGGAGAGAGAGAGACTGAGAGGGAAAAAGAGAGATAGACTGAGAGGGAAAGAGAGAGTGGTGGGAGAGAGAGAGACCGAGAGGGAAAGAGAGAGAGAGACCGAGAGGGAAAGAGAGAGAGAGACTGAGAGGGAAAGAGAGTGGTGGGAGAGAGAGAGACCGAGAGGGAAAAGAGAGAGAGAGACCGAGAGGGAAAGAGAGAGAGAGACTGAGAGGGAAAGAGAGAGTGGTGGGAGAGAGAGAGACCGAGAGGGAAAGAGAGTGGTGGGAGAGAGAGAGACCGAGAGGGAAAGAGAGAGAGAGACCGAGAGGGAAAGAGAGTGGTGGGAGAGAGAGAGACCGAAAGGGAAAGAGAGAGTGGTGGGAGAGAGAGAGACCGAGAGGGAAAGAGAGAGAGAGACCGAGAGGGAAAGAGAGTGGTGGGAGAGAGAGAGACCAAGAGGGAAAGATAGTGGTGGGAGAGAGAGAGACTGAGAGGGAAAAAGAGAGATAGACCGAGAGGGAAAGAGAGAGTGGAGGGCGAGAGAGAGACCGAGAGGGAAACAGTGAGAGAGACCGAGAGGGAAACAGTGGGAGAGACCGAGAGGGAAAGAGAGTGGTGGGAGAGAGAGAGACCGAGAGGGAAACAGTGGGAGAGACCGAGAGGGAAAGAGAGTGGTGGGAGAGAGAGTCCTTGACTTGCCTTACCCTTTTCCTTACCCCTGTCCCAGCGGGATCATTTTCGGACACATTACCCTGTCAGTCTGACTGTCCCTTTAAGGGGGTCAGAATCAGACTGTCCCTTTAAGAGGGTCAGAATCAGACTGTCCCTTTAAGAGGGTTAGAGACAGACTGTCCCTTTAAGAGGGTCAGAGTCAGACTGTCCCTTTAAGGGGGTCAGAGTCAGACTGTCCCTTTAAGGGGGTCAGAGTCAGACTGTCCCTTTAAGGGGGTCAGAGTCAGACTGTCCCTTTAAGAGGGTCAGAGTCAGACTGTCCCTTTAAGAGGGTCAGATTCAGACTGTCCCTTTAAGAGGGTCAGAGTCAGACTGTCCCTTTAAGAGGATCAGAGTCAGACTGTCCCTTTAAGGGGGTCAGACTCAGACTGTCCCTTTAAGGGGGTCAGAGTCAGACTGTCCCTTTAAGGGGGTCAGAGTCAGACTGTCCCTTTAAGAGGGTCAGAGTCAGACTGTCCCTTTAAGAGGATCAGAGTCAGACTGTCCCTTTAAGAGGGTCAGAATCAGACTGTCCCTTTAAGAGGGTTAGAGACAGACTGTCCCTTTAAGAGGGTCAGAGTCAGACTGTCCCTTTAAGGGGGTCAGAGTCAGACTGTCCCTTTAAGGGGGTCAGATTCAGACTGTCCCTTTAAGGGGGTCAGACTCAGACTGTCCCTTTAAGGGGGTCAGAGTCAGACTGTCCCTTTAAGAGGGTCAGAGTCAGACTGTCCCTTTAAGAGGATCAGAGTCAGACTGTCCCTTTAAGAGGGTCAGAGTCAGACTGTCCCTTTAAGAGGGTCAGAGTCAGACTGTCCCTTTAAGAGGATCAGAGTCAGACTGTCCCTTTAAGGGGGTCAGACTCAGACTGTCCCTTTAAGGGGGTCAGAGTCAGACTGTCCCTTTAAGGGGGTCAGAGTCAGACTGTCCCTTTAAGAGGGTCAGAGTCAGACTGTCCCTTTAAGAGGATCAGAGTCAGACTGTCCCTTTAAGAGGGTCAGAATCAGACTGTCCCTTTAAGAGGGTCAGAGTCAGACTGTCCCTTTAAGAGGGTCAGAGTCAGACTGTCCCTTTAAGAGGGTTAGAGACAGACTGTCCCTTTAAGAGGGTCAGAGTCAGACTGTCCCTTTAAGGGGGTCAGAGTCAGACTGTCCCTTTAAGGGGGTCAGATTCAGACTGTCCCTTTAAGGGGATCAGAGTCAGACTGTCCCTTTAAGAGGGTCAGAGTCAGACTGTCCCTTTAAGGGGGTCAGACTCAGACTGTCCCTTTAAGGGGGTCAGACTCAGACTGTCCCTTTAAGGGGGTCAGAGTCAGACTGTCCCTTTAAGAGGGTCAGAGTCAGACTGTCCCTTTAAGAGGGTCAGAGTCAGACTGTCCCTTTAAGAGGATCAGAGTCAGACTGTCCCTTTAAGAGGATCAGAGTCAGACTGTCCCTTTAAGAGGATCAGAGTCAGACTGTTCCTTTAAGGGGGTCAGAGTCAGACTGTCCCTTTAAGGGGGTCAGAGTCAGACTGTCCCTTTAAGGGGGTCAGAGTCAGACTGTGAGACTAGATAAATAAAAAGTTCCTCTAAAAGTTTAATGTCCCTAAAGGAACTAAAAGGATCATATTGGTGTGTGTGTGTTCATCAGTGGTTCAGCCACGTGGAACTAACAAACATGTTTTATTCACCCATCTCTCTCCCAGCTCCTCTTCCTCTGTCTCAGCTCCTCTGTCTCAGCTCCTCTTCCTCTGCTTCAGCTCCTCTTCCTCTGTCCCAGCTCTTCTGTCTCGGCTCCTCTTCCTCTGTCCCAGCTCCTCTGTCTCAGCTCCTCTTCCTCTGTCTCAGCTCCTTTTCCTCTGTCCCAGCTCCTCTTCCTCCGTCCCAGCTCTTCTGTCTCAGCTCCTCTTCCTCTGTCTCAGCTCCTCTTCCTCTGTCCCAGCTCCTCTTCCTCTGTCTCAGCTCCTCTTCCTCTGTCTCAGCTCCTCTTCCTCTGTCTCAGCTCCTCTTCCTCTGTCCCAGCTCCTCTTCCTCTGTCTCAGCTCCTCTTCCTCTGTCTCAGCTCCTCTTTCTCTGTCTCAGCTCCTCTTCCTCTGTCTCAGCTCCTCTTCCTCTGTCTCAGCTCCTCTGTCTCAGCTCTTCTTCCTCTGTCTCACCTCCTCTGTCTCAGCTCCTCTTCCTCTGTCTCAGCTCCTCTTCCTCTATCTCAGCTTCTCTGTCTCACTTCCTCTTCCTCTGTCTCAGCTCCTCTTCCTCTGTCCCAGCTCTTCTGTCTCAGCTCCTCTTCCTCTGTCCTAGCTCCTCTGTCTCAGCTCCTCTTCCTCTGTCCCAGCTCCTCTTCCTCCGTCCCAGCTCTTCTGTCTCAGCTCCTCTTCCTCTGTCTCAGCTCCTCTTCCTCTGTCTCAGCCCCTCTTCCTCTGTCTCAGCTCCTCTGTCTCAGCTCCTCTTCCTCTGTCTCACCTCCTCTGTCTCAGCTCCTCTGTCTCAGCTCCTCTTCCTCTGTCCCAGCTCCTCTTCCTCTGTCTCAGCGCCTCTGTCTCAGCTCCTCTTCCTCTGTCTCAGCACCTCTTCCTCTGTCCCAGCTCCTCTTCCTCTGTCTCAGGTCCTCTTCCTCTGTCTCAGTTCCTCTGTCTCAGCTCCTCTGTCCCAGCTCCTCTTCCTCTGTCTCAGCTCCTCTTCCTCTGTCTCAGCTCCTCTTCCTCTGTCTCAGCTCCACTTCCTCTGTCTCAGCTCCACTTCCTCTGTCTCAGCTCCTCTTCCTCTGTCTCAGCTCCTCTTCCTCTGTCTCAGCTCCTCTGTCTCAGCTCCTCCTCCTCTGTCTCAGCTCCTCTGTCTCAGCTCCTCTGCCTCAGCTCCTCTGTCTCAGCTCCTCTGTCAGCTCCTCTTCCTCTGTCCCAGCTCCTCTTCCTCTGTCTCAGCTCCTCTGCCTCAGCTCCTCTGTCTCAGCTCCTCTGCCTCAGCTCCTCTGCCTCAGCTCCTCTCCCTCAGCTCCTCTGTCTCAGCTCCTCTGTCTCAGCTCCTCTCCCTCAGCTCCTCTGTCTCAGCTCCTCTTCCTCTGTCTCAGCTCCTCTGTCTCAGCTCCTCTGTCTCAGCTCCTCTTCCTCTGTCTCAGCTCATCTTCCTCTGTCTCAGCTCCTCTGTCTCAGCTCCTCTGTCTCAGCTCCTCTGTCTCAGCTCCTCGGTCTCAGCTCCTCTGCCTCAGCTCCTCTGCCTCAGCTCCTCTCCCTCAGCTCCTCTCCCTCAGCTCCTCTGTCTCAGCTCCTCTTCCTCTGCCTCAGCTCCTCTCACTCAGCTCCTCTGTCTCAGCTCCTCTGTCTCAGCTCCTCGGTCTCAGCTCCTCTGTCTCAGCTCCTCTGTCTCAGCTCCTCTTCCTCTGTCTCAGCTCCTCTGTCTCAGCTCCTCTGCCTCAGCTCCTCTGTCTCAGCTCCTCTTCCTCTGTCTCAGCTCCTCTGCCTCAGCTCCTCTGTCTCAGCTCCTCTGTCTCAGCTCCTCTGTCTCAGCTCCGTCTCAGCTCCTCTGTCTCAGCTCCTCTGCCTCAGCTCCTCTTCCTCTGTCTCAGCTCCTCTCCCTCAGCTCCTCTGTCTCAGCTCCTCTCCCTCAGCTCCTCTGTCTCAGCTCCTCTGTCTCAGCTCCTCTGTCTCAGCTCCTCTGTCTCAGCTCCTCTGCCTCAGCTCCTCTTCCTCTGTCTCAGCTCCTCTGTCTCAGCTCCTCTCCCTCAGCTCCTCTCCCTCAGCTCCTCTGTCTCAGCTCCTCTTCCTCTGTCTCAGCTCCTCTGTCTCAGCTCCTCTGTCTCAGCTCCTCTGTCTCAGCTCCTCTTCCTCTGTCTCAGCTCCTCTTCCTCTGTCTCAGCTCCTCTCCCTCAGCTCCTTTTCCTCTGTCTCAGCTCCTCTGTCTCAGCTCCTCTGCCTCAGCTCCTCTGTCTCAGCTCCTCTGTCTCAGCTCCTCTGTCTCAGCTCCTCTCCCTCTGTCTCAGCTCCGTCTCAGCTCCTCTGTCTCAGCTCCTCTGTCTCAGCTCCTCTTCCTCTGTCTCAGCTCCTCTCCCTCAGCTCCTCTGTCTCAGCTCCTCTCCCTCAGCTCCTCTACCTCAGCTCCTCTGTCTCAGCTCCTCTGTCTCAGCTCCTCTGTCTCAGCTCCTCTGTCTCAGCGCCTCTGTCTCAGCTCCTCTGCCTCAGCTCCTCTGCCTCAGCTCCTCTGTCTCAGCTCCTCTGCCTCAGCTCCTCTGCCTCAGCTCCTCTGCCTCAGCTCCTCTGTCTCCTCTGCCTCAGCTCCTCTGTCTCAGCTCCTCTCCCTCAGCTCCTCTGCCTCAGCTCCTCTGTCTCAGCTCCTCTTCCTCTACCTCAGCTCCTCTGTCTCAGCTCCTCTGTCTCAGCTCCTCTGTCTCAGCTCCTCTGTCTCAGCTCCTCTGTCTCAGCTCCTCTTCCTCTGTCTCAGCTCCTCTGTCTCAGCTCCTCTGTCTCAGCTCCTCTTCCTCTGTCTCAGCTCCTCTCCCTCAGCTCCTCTGTCTCAGCTCCTCTCCCTCAGCTCCTCTGTCTCAGCTCCTCTGTCTCAGCTCCTCTGTCTCAGCTCCTCTGTCTCAGCTCCTCTGTCTCAGCGCCTCTGTCTCAGCTCCTCTGCCTCAGCTCCTCTGCCTCAGCTCCTCTGTCTCAGCTCCTCTGCCTCAGCTCCTCTGCCTCAGCTCCTCTGCCTCAGCTCCTCCTCCTCTGCCTCAGCTCCTCTGTCTCAGCTCCTCTCCCTCAGCTCCTCTGCCTCAGCTCCTCTGTCTCAGCTCCTCTTCCTCTACCTCAGCTCCTCTGTCTCAGCTCCTCTGTCTCAGCTCCTCTGTCTCAGCTCCTCTGTCTCAGCTCCTCTTCCTCTGTCTCAGCTCCTCTGTCTCAGCTCCTCTTCCTCTGTCTCAGCTCCTCTGTCTCAGCTCATCTGTCTCAGCTCCTCTTCCTCTCCCTCAGCTCCTCTGTCTCAGCTCCTCTTCCTCTCCCTCAGCTCCTCTGTCTCAGCTCCTCTGTCTCAGCTCCTCTTCCTCTGTCTCAGCTCCTCTGTCTCAGCTCCTCTGTCTCAGCTCCTCTTCCTCTGTCTCAGCTCCTCTGTTTCAGCTCCTCTGTCTCAGCTCCTCTGTCTCAGCTCCTCTTCCTCTGTCTCAGCTCCTCTGTCTCAGCTCCTCTGTCTCAGCTCCTCTTCCTCTGTCTCAGCTCCTCTGTTTCAGCTCCTCTGTCTCAGCTCCTCTTCCTCTGTCTGTCCCCGTCACTGCCTCAGGCCTGTGTGTGTTGTGATAATAAAATAATGACGTGTTACACACACACACACACACACACACACACACACACACACACACACACACACACACACAAATGAGTTTGATATTTGCATCTCGCTTGCAGATGTCTCTCTCCCTCTCTCTGTCTCAATTCAATTCATGGGAAACATGTGTTAACATTGCCAAAGCAAGTGAGGTAGATAATATACAAAAGTGAAATAAACAATACAAATGAACAGTAAACATTACACATACATAAGTTTCAAAACAATAAAGACATAACAAATGTCATATTATGTATATATACAGTGTTTTAACGATGCACAAATGGTTAAGGGTACACTTTTGAAAATAAATAAGCATAAATATGGGTTGTATTTTTAATGGTGTTTGTTCTTCACTGGTTGCCCTTTTTTTGTGGCAACAAGTCACAAATCTTGCTGCTGTGATGGCACACTGTGGAATTTCACCCAGTAGATATGGGAGTTTATCAAAATTGGGCTTGTTTTCGAATTGTTTGTGGATCTGTGTAATCTGAGGGAAATATGTGTCTCTAATATGGTCATACATTGGGCAGGAGGTTAGGAAGTGCAGCTCAGTTTCCACCTCATTTTGTGAGCAGTGTGCACATAGCCTGTCTTCTCTTGAGAGCCATGCCTTTCTCAATAGCAAGGCCATGCTTACTGAGTCTGTACATAGTCAAAGCTTTCCTTAAGTTTGGGTCAGTCACAGTGGTCAGGTATTCTGCCACTGTGTACTCTCTGTTTAGGGCCAAATAGCATTCTAGTTTGCTCTGTTTTCTTGTTCATTCTTTCCAATGTGTCAAGTAATTATCTTTTTGTTTTCTCATGATTTGATTGGGTCTAATTGTGCTGCTGTCCTGGGGCTCTGTGGGGTGTGTTTTGTGTTTGTGAACAGAGCCCCAGGACCAGCTTGCATAGGGGACTCTTCTCCAGGTTCATCAATCCCTCTCTCTATCTCCCCCCTTCTGTCTCTCTCCCCCTCCTCTCTCTCTCTCTCTCTCTCTCTCTCTCTCTCCCTCTCTCTCTCTCTCCCCCCTCCCTCTCTCTCTCTCTATCTCCCCCTCTGTCTCTCTCCCTCTCTCTCTCCCCCTCTCTCTCTCTCTCTCTCTCCCCCCCTCTCTCTCTCTCTCTCTCTCTCCCCCTCCCCCTCTCTCTCTCTCTCCCCCTCCCTCTCTCTCTCTATCTCCCCCCTCTGTCTCTCTATCTCCCCCTCTGTCTCTCTCTGTCTATTTCTGTTGTATATCGTGCGTACTGTTCTGCCTTCACCATTCAGAATGAACAGAGTATACTAAATGTATTGATAGAGTGTAGGTGTAACTATTGGTATTAGTCCAGTTGGCTTAGCAGAGTGTTGTTGTGTAGTTCATGGGATTTCTGTGTGTTTGTGTCTTTGTTTGTGTGACCTTGAAAGGTACCTTGACTGTCTTGTTTATCACACTTCTCTCTGTATGCTGTCTCCTCTCTCTCTCTCTATCTCTCTCTCTCTGTCTCTCTCTCTCTCTCTCTCCCCCTCCCCCTCTCTCTCTATCTCTCTCTCTCTCTCTCTCATCTCTCTTTCCTCTCTGTCTCCTCTCTCTGTCTCTCTCTGTCTCTCTCTCTCTCCCTCTCTCCTCTCTGTTTCTCTCTCTTTCCTCTTTCTGTCTCTCTTTCCTCTCTATCTCTGTTTCTCTCTCTCTTTCCTCTCTGTTTCTCTCTCTCTTTCCTCTCAATCTCTGTTTCTCTCTCTCTCTCTTTCCTCTCTCTCTACCTCTGTTTTCATCACCCTGCTTTTTGCAGCTGTCCTTCCTGTACTTACAGGGGTGGCAGGTAGCCTAGTGGTTAGAGCGTTGTGCCAGTAACCGAAAGGTTGCAAGATCAAATCCCCCGAGCTGACGAGGTAAAAATCTGTCCTTCTGCCACTGAACAAGACAAGACAAGTTAACCCACTGTTCCCCGGTAGACCGTCATTGAAAATAAGAATATGTTCTTAACTGACTTGCCTAGTTAAATGAAGGTTACACAAATATAAAACATACCGGCTGTCTACACACACACACACACACACACACACACCTGTCTACACACACACCTCTTGTGGAGGCTAAACTACAGAGGAGAAAAAACACACACTGCCCTTTCCACAAGAGAAATCTTCTTTTCGTTCCACCTCTTCCTTCTTGCTGGCTAGTCCATTCAGGTGTTTATCTCTTTCAGCCAGATACGGCTTCTGCTCCCTCTCTCCTCTCCCTTTCTCTCTAGCCCTCCCCTCCTCCCTATAGGCTCCACTAGTACATGTCTAGTATATACTACTCCCTATAGTCTATACTACTCTCTATAGTCTATACTACTCCCTATAGTCTATACTACTCCCTATAGTCTATACTACTCCATATAGGCTATACTACTCTCTATAGTCTATACTACTCCCTATAGTCTATACTGCTCCCTATAGTCTATACTACTCCCTATAGTCTATACTACTCCCTATAGTCTATACTACTCCCTATAGTCTATACTACTCCCTATAGTCTATACTACTCCCTATAGTCTATACTACTCCCTATAGTCTATACTACTCTCTATAGTCTATACTACTCTCTATAGTCTATACTACTCCCTATAGTCTATACTACTCCCTATAGTCTACACTACTCCCTATAGTCTATACTACTCCCTATAGTCTATACTACTCTCTATAGTCTATACTACTATAGTCTACTATAGTCTATACTACTCCCTATAGTCTATACTACTCCCTATAGTCTACACTACTCCCTATAGTCTATACTACTCCCTATAGTCTACACTACTCCCTATAGTCTATACTACCCCTATATAGTCTATACTACTCCCTATAGTCTATACTACTCCCTATAGTCTATACTACTCCCTATAGTCTATACTACTCTCTATAGTCTATACTACTCCCTATAGTCTATACTACTCCCTATAGTCTATACTACTCCCTATAGTCTATACTACTCTATAGTCTATACTACTCCCTATAGTCTATACTACTCCCTATACTACTCCCTATAGTCTATACTACTCCCTATAGTCTATACTACTCCCTATAGTCTATACTACTCCCTATAGTCTATACTACTCCCTATAGTCTATACTACTCCCTATAGTCTATACTACTCCCTATAGTCTATACTACTCTCTATAGTCTATACTACTCCCTATAGTCTATACTACTCCATATAGTCTATACTACTCCCTATAGTCTATACTACTCTCTATAGTCTATACTACTCCCTATAGTATATACTACTCCCTATAGGCTATACTACTCCCTATTGTATATACTACTCCCTATCCTCTCTCCCTCCATTAGCCAGACTTCATTCGATCTCCCTCACATTTCCTCAAGCCAAAATATGTCTGGTGTGGGTTTCAGGGGTATAAGGACAGCTTTTGTCTGTCTGGTGTCTATGAATGTGTCCTCCTTTATCAAAGAGAGACAGAGGGAGGGAGGGAGGGAGGGAGGGAGAAACAAACAGAGATGAAGAAAGAGTTTATTGAGTCTGGTTGCAGTGAGAGCACTGTGTGTCTGTGTATCTGTGTGTCTGTGTATCTGTGTGTCTGTCTGTGTGTCTGTGTATCTGTGTATCTGTCTGTGTGTGTGTCTGTGTATCTGTGTGTCTGTCTGTGTGTCTGTGTATCTGTGTGTCTGTGTGTCTGTCTGCGTATCTGTGTATATGTCTGTCTGTCTGTCTGTCTGTCTGTGTATCTGTGTGTCTGTCTGTGTATCTGTGTATCTGTGTGTCTGTGTATCTGTGTGCCTGTCTGTGTATCTGTGTGTCTGTCTGCGTATCTGTGTATATGTCTGTCTGTCTGTCTGTCTGTCTGTCTGTCTGTCTGTCTGTCTGTCTGTCTGTCTGTCTGTCTGTCTGTGTGTGTGTGTGTGTGTGTGTGTGTGTGTGTGTGTGTGTGTGTGTGTGTGTGTGTGTGTGTGTGTGTGTGTGTGTGTGTGTGTGTGTGTGTGTGTGTGTCAGGAGGGACAGAGAACAAACAGACATCATGCCAGCATTTCCAGTCGCTCTGGATAAGAGCGTCTGCTAAATGACTTAAATGTAATGTAAATGTAAATTTCCTACCTCTGTCTCTCTCTCCACCCCCCCGCTCTCTCTTTCTCTCTAGCTCAATTCAATTTAAGGTCTTTATTAACATGGGAAACATACATTGCCAAAGCAAGTGAACTAGATAATAAACAAAAGTAAACTAAACTCTAGGGACACTAGGGACACGGTGTCTAGGTGGAATTTGTATTTGTGGTCCTGGCGACAGGACCTTTTTTGGAACACCATTATTTTGGTCTTACTGAGATTTACTGTCAGGGCCCAGGTCTGGCAGAATCTGTGCAGAAGATCTAGGTGCTGCTGTAGGCCCTCCTTGGTTGGTGACAGAAGCACCAGATCATCAGCAAACAGTAGACATTTGACTTCAGATTTTGGTAGGGTGAGGCCGGGTGCTGCAGACTTCTTTAGTGCCCGCGCCAATTCGTTGATATATATGTTGAAGAGGGTGGGGCTTAAGCTGCATCCCTGTCTCACCCCACAGCCCTGTGGGAATAATTTGGTGTGTTTTTTTGCCAATTTTAACCGTACACTTGTTGTTTGTGTGCATGAATTTTATAATGTCGTATGTTTTCCCCCCAACACCACTTTCCATCAACTTGTATAGCAGACCCTCATGCCAAATTGAGTCAAAGGCATTTTTTAAATCAACAAAGCATGAGAAGACTTTGCCTTTGTTTTGTTTTGTTTGTTTGTCAGTTAGGGTGTGCAGGGTGAATATGTGGTCTGTTGTACGGTAATTTGGTAAAAAGCCAATTTGACATTTGCTCAGTACATTGTTATCAGTGAGGAAATGTACGAGTCTGCTGTTAATGATAATGCAGAGGATTTTCCTTAGGTTGCTGTTGATGCATATCCCATGGTAGTTATTGGGTTCAAATTTGTCTCCACTTTTGTGGATTGGGGTGATCAGTCCTTGGTTCCAAATATTGGGGAAGATGCCAGAGCTAAGGATGATGTTGAAGAGTTTTAGTATAGCCAATTGAAATTTGTTGTCTGTATATTTGATCATTTCATTGAGGATAACAACACCACAGGCCTTTTTGGGTTGGAGGGTTTTTATTTTGTCCTGTAGCTCATTCAAGGTAATGGGAGAATCCAGTGGGTTCTGGTAGTCTTTAATAGTTGATTTTAAGATTTGTATTGATCATGTATATGTTTTGCTGTTTGTTCTTTGTTATAGGGACAAAAAGATTGGAGAAGTGGTTTGTCCATACATCTCCGTTTTGGATAGATAACTATTTGTGTTGTTGTTTGTTTAGTGTTTTCCAATTTTCCCAGAAGTGGTTAGAGTCTATGGATTCTTCAATTAGATTGGGCTGATTTCTGAAGTGCTGTTCCTTCTTTTTCCGTAGAATATTTCTGTATTGTTTTAGTTATTCACCATAGTGAAGGTGTAGACTCAGGTTTTCTGGGTCTCTATGTTTTTGGTTGGACAGGTTTCTCAATTTCTTTCTTAGATCCTCTCTGTCTCTCTCTCTGTCTCTCTCTCTCTCTCTCTCTCTCTCTCTCTCTCTCTCTCTCTTTTCTCTCTCTCTCTCTCTCTCTCTCTCTCACTGTTCTCTCTATCTCGCTCCAATGTTTTGGAATATTTTCATTTTAACTCCAGCTGCAAGGTCACTTCTCCCCACTCAGTGACACGACACACACTCATATTGATTCAGCGCTATCAGTGTTGTTGTGTTAGAAACGACTCATGCTGTAGCTTTCTGACACACTGACTCGAGATGGAAAGTGAAAAGGAAGTTAAAACTAGTGAAGCAGAGGTCCAGATGCTTCGCCACCTGTGTGTGTGTGTGTGTGTGTGTGTGTGAAGAGAGGGAGGGATTGGAGATAGGGAGGGGGGAAAGGGGGAGCGAGAGAGCATCTCCAGTGTATATCTGGCCTTGTGTTTTAGGTTAATGACCTGCTGAAAGGTGAATTGGTCTCCCAGTGTCTGTTGGAAAACAGACTGAACCAGGTTTTCCTCTAGGATGTTGCCTGTGCTTAGCTCTATTCAGTTTCTTCTTATCCTAACAGAAAAACTCCCTAGTCCTTGCTGATGACAAGCATACCCATAACATGATAACATTAACAATATGAAGAGTGGTACTCTGAGATGTGTTGTGTTTTCCCCCAAAACATAACGCTTTCCTTGCTGTTGAACTTTACTGCCTTAATGCAAACAGGATGTTTTGGAATATTTGTAATTTTTATATTTGGAAAGTAAGACCCCTTGTCTATGTTCGGGAGACTCCGTGGCAACCGTCTGGTGGGTGGAGCCGTGGATGGCCACACCCGGAACCTGCTGCCATGACGACGGGATCAGGATCTGCTGGGTACCGGCTGGCCATGCCTGCTACAGAGAACACACATAAAATATTTGGTCGTAAACGATTGCCAGACGTCTTGGCGCGTTCAGTGTGACAGGGTCTAAATCAAATCAAATTTATTTAGGGTCTAGGGTCTAGGCCTGCTGATTAAGTGTGACAGGGTCTAGGCCTGCTGATTAAGTGTGACAGGGTCTAGGCCTGCTGATTAAGTTCGTAGGCTCCGACAAAGTTTATGTTTCTATAATTGATGACAGTTTTTTCCAACTGCTTACACACGTTTTCAAAACTGTCTCCTTTTTTCAAAACTCTACACACAAAATGCAAAATGCCTCACATCTCCTTCAACATGTAACACTGCATTCAAAATGCCATGAACACATGTCAGAATGAAGCATTTACATCAAATGGCAAACACTGCTTTCATAATAGTACATGTCTGGATATACCATGTAAACTCTGCTTTCATAATAGTACATGTCTGGATATACCATGTAAACACTGTTGTTCTAAATCTAAAGCTCTTTGGTCTTTCATAGGCTTATATCTACATTTCAATACAATGTTCTACTGTGAAAGTAATCTGCTGAGAGGGGTAACAAGTACACTGTAAACACCAATGCAATGTAGAAACAGAAAATATTTATTAGACCAAACATTACTGTTGTATACAGTAGCATACAACAAAACCATAAACATATGTACACCAAAAGTATATTCTTTAGAATACAGGAAAGAACACAATTGTGTGTGTGGGGTCCCAAGGGGGCAGTACAGGAATTGGTAGGGGGGGGGGGGCAGTCACCAGAGCTAAGCTACGCTTCATCTCACCTCCGGCCTGGGTCTGGCCACAATACTTCGTCCACATCACAAGATACGTTTTCTCTTCCCAAACATGGAGGGAAGTATCTCCTAGCATGGCGTATCATTGATGCTGTTAAATATGGTGTCATTATTCAAGATATGCTCTCTTATCTCTCAAATCCTAATTGCATTGTTGGCCAAAACCATATTTATAATTGCAGTCTCTTGTACATCTGTAAACAAGCGTCCTCGTCCTCCATGATGTCTTTGCCTTTCCACTCTGTACAGAATTAAAAACACAGTATGTGTTCAGCATAGGAACTGTAAACAATGTACAAAAAAAATGTAGTACAGCATGATAACCAACCTCATTCATTCAATGCAGTGCAGTAAATGGATGGCTTAGAGTTACAAATGTTTATGCAATACTATGCAGTCAATCGTATTTTACAGTACTTTACTGTAATGCTAAAATAGTCATTAGATAGTTGCATACCTGTTCTCATTTCTGAAGGTTCGAATTATGGACGCCACTGTAAATCGACTCAAGTTGGGCTGGACTCTCAGTCCAGCCTCTCTCATGGTCAAACTGTGGTTGATCACATGATCAACAAGTATTGCCCTAATCTCATCAGAGATGGCTCTCCTTCCTTCTCTTCTTTGCCCTCGTCCTCTTCTTTCTCTTCCTCTTCCTCTTCCTCTCCCTCCTACTCCTCTTGCTCTCTGTCCATTGTTGGCATCCATTGTTCAAAACAGGTAATCTGACCTTTGACCTATTTATAGGCCTATACTACAGTAAAGCAGTGATTGGTTAGTGATCAGTTAAGCTATTAGTGTTTGCACATGTGAGGAGTGTGTGTGTGACCTGGTGAATAAGTGTAGCATTTTGATTGGCTGTGTTTGGAAAAGGAAAGCAAGTCACTTCCTGTTAGATTTTTGTGTTTTAGGTAGAGAATTGTGTGTAGTATTTTGAAAAAAGTGTTTTATGCAATTGACAACTGAGTCAAAGGCTGAGAAATAGCTTATGGTTTTGGATATTTGGTGTGTAGTTTTGCACTTTGAGTGAGAGGTTTCAAAAATCGTGTGACATTAAAAGATTTTGTGTGTAAGCAGTTGGAAAAAACTGTAAATTCCCCCCCCCCTCATCAATCTACACACAATACCCCATAATGACATCACAATACCCCATAATGACATCACAATACCCCATAACTACAAAGAAAAAACATGTTTTTATAATTTTTTGTAAATGTATAAAAAATAAAACAACTGAAATATCACATTTACATAAGTACAGTGTCTTGCAAAAGTATTCATCCCCCTTGACGTTTTTCCTATTTTGTTGCATTACAGCCTGTAATTTAAATGGATTTTTGTTTTTGATTTCATGTAATGGACATACACAAAACAAAACAAAAATTGGTGAAAAAATTAATAAAATAGTCCTGAACCTCCTGTGTTGTCTTGGATGTGTGCTTAGGGTTGTTGTCCTGTTGGAAGGTGAACCTTCACCCCAGTCTGAGGTCCTGAGCGCTCTGGAGCAGGTTTTCATCAAGGATCTCTCTGTACTTTGCTCCGTTCATCTTTCCTTCGATCCTGACTAGTCTCACAGTATTTGCAGCTGAAAAACATCCCCACAGCATGATGCTTCCACCACCATGCTTCACCGTAGGGATGCTGCCACCACTATGCTTCACCGTAGGGATGGTGCCATGTTTCCTCCAGACATGACGCTTGGCATTCAGGTCAAAGAGTTCAATCCTTATTTCATCAGACCAGAGAATCTTGTTTCTCACGTGTTTACGTGCCTTTTGACAAACTCCAAGCGGGCTGTCATGTGCTTTTTACTGAGGAGTGACTTCTGTCATGTGCCTTTTACTGAGGAGTGGCTTCTGTCATGTGCCTTTTACTGAGGAGTGACTTCTGTCATGTGCCTTTTACTGAGTAGTGGCTTCTGTCATGTGCCTTTTACTGAGTAGTGGCTTCTGTCATGTGCCTTTTACTGAGGAGTGACTTCTGTCATGTGCCTTTTACTGAGTAGTGGCTTCTGTCTGGCCACTCTACCATAAAGGCCAGATTGGTGGAGTGCTGCAGAGATAGGTTTCCTTCTGGAATGTTCTCCCATCTCCATAGAGGAACTCTGGAGCTCTGTCAGAGTAGCCATCAGGTTCTTGGTTACCTCCCTGACCAAGGCCCTTCTCCCCTGATTGCTCTGTTTGGCCGGGCAGCCAGCTCTAGGAAGAGTCTTGGTGGTTCTAAACTTCTTCCATTTAAGAATGATGGAGGCCACTGTGTTCTTGGGGACCTTCAATGCTGCAGGTATCCTTCCCCAGATCTGTGCCTCGACACAATCCTGTCTCTGAGCTCTACAGACAATTCCTTCGACCTCATGGCTTGGTTTTTGCTCTGACATGCACTGTCAACTGTGGGACCTTATATAGACAGGTGTTTGCCTTTGCAAATCATGTCCAATCAATTGAATTTACCACAGGTGGACTCCAAACAAGTTGAAGAAACATCTCAAGGATGATCAATGGAAACAGGATGCACCTGAGCTCAATTTTGAGTCTCATAGCAAAAGGTTTGAATACTTTTGCAAACAACTATGTTATTATTTTATTTTTTATTTTATTTTTGTTGTGCAAGCATGTCTAAAAACATGTTTTTGCTTTGTCATTATGGGGTATTGTGATGTCCTTATGGGGTATTGTGATGTCATTATGGGGTATTGTGATGTCTTTATGGGGTATTGTGATGTCATTATGGGGTATTGTGATGTCATTATGGGGTATTGTGATGTCATTATGGGGTATTGTGATGTCATTATGGGGTATTGTGATGTCATTATGGGGTATTGTGTATAGATTGATGAGGGTTAAAACTTATTTAATCCATTTTAGAATAAGGCTGTAATGTGAAATGTAAAATGTGGAAAAAGGGAAGGGGTCTGAATATTTTTCCCGAATGCACTGTATGGATGTATGTACTGTATGTATGAATGCACTGTATGTATGTTCAAGCTTCTTTCTTTTCACTATGTCATTTCTGTTAGTATTGTGGAGGGTTTGAACCGGTTCAGAGAACAGAACCGAAAACCAGAAAATAACTACGTTATTTGAGGAACAGAAACCATTCCATT